>NW_027413123.1:1566590-1878636 GCF_048544455.1 Silene latifolia
AACAACAACAACAAGAGCAACAACCTCAAGATGAGAAAATCAAAGTGCCTCCCAACCCATTTCCTTATCAACCGTACAACCATCCCAACCCCTTTATCCTTCCCCGTGATGACTTTGTAATGGGAATTCTACAAGATTTGCACTTCCGACAATATGAAGCTACCGTGGACAATTACTATGCACTCTATCCTCAATACCACGATATGATTCAAAAGGGAAAGATTAGTGAGGAGGGAGCATTTCCTTCTTGGGCACAAATGGATTTACTCTTCCCCAATTCGGAGAGGGCAAATGAAGGGGCAAACGGGCGACAAGAGGAAGGGAGCAACAATTCTTGCGGAGGGGACACGGTGGAGCTTGGAAGTGAAGAGGACGAGTTCATGGACCCGAACACAAGTGATGCATCCAAGGAAATTTGGGATAGTGATCTAGAGGGAGATGACGGCAATCTCTAGAGGATCTCTTCATAGCTAGATGGAGCGGTGCTATGAAGCGGGCGTGAGGCACCCATCTCAAGCTTAAGTGAAGTTTCCTCATCTCCTCTCTTTAATTTCAATTTTCATGAAAGAAGTTTGTGTTTTGTTAACTTGTACAATTTTTGACTTTGTCTATGGTTGGAGAGTCCTAGCAACATATAGGACTAACACCTCGGCCCCATTGAAGTGTTCTTATTTCATTGTTCCCACTTTTGAAAATCCAAAATGACAAATTTAGTTTCATGCATTGCATCTTGTGTGCATGAACTACCCCCAACTTTAGGACATTAGAAATAATGTCTATCTCGGTTTGGGGAAGTACATGCATACGCAACGGGAGGTAATCTAAATTACGCTCTCCGTCATAAACAAAAACCCATGCATCATGTAGTGTAGATTAGTATAGCTTGCATTTAGTGTAGAATTCATGCATCATGTTTGCATAATTTCCCATCATTTTGGCTATTGAGGACAATGCCCATATTAGTGTGGGGATGGGGAATTCTAACTTACTTTTTACCCAAAAAATCCAAAAAAAATCAAAAAATTTCGAAAAACCATAAAAATTTGAAAAATTTAAAAATCCAAAAACAAGTTCATTTCCTTTGTAGTGTAGTCATGTATATATTGTTATATATATTGTGTTTGTTCTATCCTTGTTCACATTGATTGACTACGCCACATTCGAGACATGAGGATCATGAAGACCGCATGGTATGATCTTTCCAATCTCCTTTTTCCTCTTTATGTTAATGACTATGTGGCTTTATTTTGATTGATGCGGTATAACAATGTGAATCTAGGACTTGCATTTAGTTTATATGTCATATTAGTTGGTAGAAGCATATGCATTAGGATGTTTATATGCTAGTTGCATTATGGCATGTAGTTGCATGTTAGAAAAATTTTGCGAAACCGTCTATTTGGGAAACTTGACAAGTGTATATATGCCCTAGTAGATGCTTTTTCTTCTTAAGACTTTGCTTGTTAGAATACTTGTAAAACACCCTAGGATGTGTCATGCTAGTATCCTTTGACCCATGGATTAAGGCCTAGTCAAGAGTACCTTGTGGTGTGATAACTCCTTGGCTACCGTTTATTCCAAGGTGACCCTTGAAACGATGCATCCATCCATCATCCATGTTCTACCACATTTTTTGTCATCAAAGGGAATGGGTACAAAAAGAAATCAATTTGAGTTCAATGAAATGAAAAGTGAAAGAAAGTTTGCAAAATGCATCAAATGAAAAGAGGAGCAAAAATAGACTCCTAATGCTTCAAATATAAGGCACCCTCACTACATATGGGGTGACTTTGAAAATGTTCAAAAAGAAATGCAAAAAGTTGAAAAGTTGTCAAGTGTTGAAAAGCCAAAAATCAAAAGAAATGACAAGAAAGTGTTCTCAAATGTTATATACCACAAGAAATTGGGAGGAAAACAACAAAAGCAAACTCCCAAAATGAAGCTCAAATATCTATTGATCCCTTTATCCATCGTATCCATTTTTGTGCATGGTAGAGAAGGGACGACCCTTCTTCTTGTCTAGGCAAGAGGGGGAATTCCGCGATCCTCTAGTGTTTCTAACACCATAGGGAGTTTATTCTTGACAAAAGCATTTAACGATTGAGGACAAAGGTACCCTAGCTTGACAAAACTTGGAGGTGATTTATTGGTATCCTTCTAGGCTTAGTAGTTTGAAGAAATTGCATCTATGAAGGAGTGTGTACCCTTGAATTGCTTCCCTTGTAGATAATTTCCGCCACTTAGATGAGGAAAGTGGCTATTCTTTTGTAGATGCATCCATTACTTGATTTTGTGTGCTTAATGTTTGGATGTGTCGCCATTTTGGCAAGACCCACCTTGCCTTGCAAGAAGGCATCCTACCTCATGGTTGTCTTGTTGTGAGTTGAAGGGGCGGAGTGAGACCCGCTAATTGTCTCATATCGGCTATGTTATTAGGTTAGTTTAAATAATGGTCCTAGTCTTTGTCACCTCTTTACTCGGGACGAGCAAAGGTTCGGTTTGGGGATATTTGATGTGACCATAATTTGAGCATATTTAGTCCCCGAATTAGCCTTGTTCCCATGCTTTTTAGTGCATATTTGGGTCATTTATTGTCTTTAGTTATTTGTTTTGCATATTCTTTGAGGTTTTGTGTCCTTGGTAGGAAAGGAGTGCAAATCTTGCATTTTCATGGCAAAATGAGGCTAAATTGATTGAATTCAATGACCAAGCATCAAGGATAGACAAGATTAGAAGGCCTTTTGTAAATACTATAGTAGATGGGCAATGATGAGAAAAGATCCTTGCATCCCCGAGGAAATCCTCAAGGATTCTATGAAGAAAAAGGAAGAAGAGAAGAAGGAATGAAACTGTTTGACAATCCGTGCGGATTGTCCTGAAGACGCCCGTCCACCACCCACAATCCGAGCGTCTTCCTCCACAAGACGCCCGGGTAAAACCTCCACAAGACGCCCGTCCTCCCATTCTAGACGCCCGTCCAGAAGCTCCCAAACCCCCCCGTCCCGTGCCAAAAACGCCCGGATTCCCAGACAGTACTTTCGTCTTCTACAAGCTTCAAGGAAGGATGCACATCTTTTTCTAAGACCAGCGAAAAAGAGACCGGAGTCTCCCTAGAGACCGGCGATTCCTCGAGGACTTAATCGTCATTTAAGCCCTTAGTAAACCCTAATTTATGTACCTAATCTCCACTATAAATAACCCATTAGTCTAATTAGAAGAGCATGTTCTTCTTAGCAATCTTTAGTGTAGTTAATCTCAATCAAATCTCTCTTTAATCTTGTAATCAACATTTAATAAAGTTTTAATACAAGTTTTATTTCCTTAATCTCTCTCTTGTTCATCCTTTATTTTGGGTAATTGAAGATTATTTGGGTTATTATTCGGAGATTGACAACCTTCCAATCAAGCATCAAGTACTTCTTTTATTCTTTGCTTTATTATTGGAATCATTAGTAGGTATAATTCTCTTAATCCCTTTTTAATTATTGTTAATCACTTTCATTTATTCATCATGTTTTACTTTGTTGGTATGATTGACAACCTTGCTAGCATGTTCAACATGATAATGAGTGAGTAGTTTCCTTAGCTAGGGTTAATGGGTAATTAGAGGAAACCAACATGGGGAATGATTCATGCTTAAATTAATATGCTTTCATATTTTATTTGCTTGCTTGTTGTGATCTCAACTTATGCACATGTTATGTTTGATGAAATGCGAGCCTATGAATCCTTGCATTTTTTACCCATCACCTATCTTTTCAATGAGACTTGTAAGACATAAACCAACTCGAGTCTCATTAGACCATGCATATAGTTGAGTAGGGAAGATTAAGTCGACTTGTAGGTGTTGTACAATCTAATCGATTCGGCTCCGGGACCCAAACTTTCCTAGGATTGTAAGATATAGACCAACTCGATCCATCACAACAATAATTGCTTGCTTATAATTTGAGAATATGTTTGTATGATCAATTCCCATGAATCCCCTATGACCCCATGACACCCTAGTGCCTTTTATCAATTGTTTACACCCCTTTAAATTCATCTTGCTTGTTTACTTTTATTGCTATTTATTTTAGTGATCTTCTACTTCAAACCCCAATTGTGACACCCTTAGACACCACTAGTTGCAATAGAAATCTCATCTCAATTTGCGTCCCATGGGATCCGACCTTTACTTGCCTCTTTACTAATTGTAGAGTTGTTGGTGAAGTTATAAATTGTGTTTTGGTCTAGGTGCTCCTAACGACAAGTACTGAAAACTAAACCCTCATGAGGGATCACGACCAAAAATGGCGCCGCTGCCGGGGACGGTGTTAACTTGATTTAGATTTTCTTGTATTGTTATTAGTTGTGTCTTTCTTTGCCTTGGGGAAGTAAAACTCCTCAAGGTTTGTTCTAATTATTTTCGAGTTGTTTGATATTTTGCATGTCTAGAAGGTCACAAGGTGACTTGTTACCCTTTGATCACGAAATTGAAAGGACTTTGAAAACCAATAGAAGACTTGCTAGAAGGGCTTTGAAAGGTATTGGTGAGGTTGTAGATATTCAACCAAATACTATTGAGTTCATCAACCCTTTTGCAAGAGAAGGTGTGGAGAACCCAACACAAAATCCAACACAAAATCAACCCACAATGCTTAAGTTTTCATCACATTCCGTACCCACCGAGGAGAACCTACCCAATGGTACTCCCACACCACAACATCTAACCGGAAATTTTATTGCCAAATCCGCATTTATCCAATTAGTCGAAAAAAGCCAATTTGGGGGGATGCCTAGTGAAGATCCTCACTCTCATATGGAGACTTTTTGTGACTATTGTGATGCGATTTCTCAAACCAGTGTAACTCAAGACCAAATTCGATGGGTCTTATTTCCTTTTTCTCTAATTGGCACCGCGAAGCAATGGTTGAAAGGCCTTGATAAGACTACTCTCGGAATTGATTCTTGGAAGAAATTGGCACTATCTTTCTAAAAAAAGTTCTATCCACCGGAAAAGGCTAACATGCTAAGAGCTCAAATTACGGGCTTTATGCAAAGAGATGAAGAATCTTTGTATGAAGCTTGGGAGCGATTCAAAGGAATTTGCCGCTCATGTCCTCATCATGGACTTAGCTAGTGGTTCTTGGTACAACAATTTTGGAACGGTCTTTATGAAGACTCAAGAAACATTCTCAACATGGGATCGAATGGAATGTTCACCGAAGTTGATGACAATCAAACTTGGAACAAAATTGAGGAAATGGCGGTCCATAACTCACAATATAGTAGACCTCGCAAGGCTACTAGAAGAGGAAAGCATGAAGTGGACTCCATTACTCAATTGGGTGCTCAACTTAGTGCTCACATTGATACCATCAATTTGAAGTTTGAAAAAGCTATGGCTAGACTTGAAGAAGCCTCGAAATCACCAAAGCATCATGTTAATACCATGACGGCATCTTCATCAATCCCAAGTGGGATCTGTGAGAATTGTGGAACTTTGGGACATGACCAAAGTGAATGTAGGGGAACAAATGAACAAGTGAATGCTTTCCAAGCATACAAGAGTAGTACCCCGTATTCAAACTATTACAATGAAAACACCAAATTCCATCCAAATCTCTCATACAAAAGCCAAAATGTTCAAACCCTCAACCAACATACACCCTACCCCCCATGAGAAACCAAAATCAAAGACCCTTTTACAACCAAAACCAAGGTTACCAAAATCAAACTCCATACAATCAACAAAATGACCAAGGTTTTGATGTTCAAAAATCGGTCCTCCAAATGCAAAAGAATCAACAAGAGTTTTTCACTCAAATGCAAAAAGATAGTCAAGCAAAGGAAATCACCATCAACAACATCCTAGCTCACACCAAAATGTTGGAAACCCAATTGACTCAACTAGCATCTTAAAGGTCACAAAGACAAAAGGGACAATTACCACCTCAAAGTAATCCCCCAATACATGAAACGGTTAGTGCCATTCACTTGAGGAGTGGGACAAGGTATGAAGCACCAAAGAAGCAAGTTGAGGATGAAGTTGTGGAAGCTAGTGACAAAGAAGAAATTGTGCAAAACTCCAAGGATGGAGAACCATCAAAAGAAGAAATTTCAAAGAAAAATGAAGACAAGGTCAAGGAGAAGGAGCCCATTGTGATTAGACTTCCTTTTCCAAGTCGTCAAGCCAAGCCCAAATTTGATGACCAACTTGGAAAATTTATGGAAATTGTGAAGAATTTGGAAGTCTCGATTCCTTTCACGAAATTAATCAATCACGTGCCGGCCTATGCAAAATACAGAAAGACATCCTCACAAAGAAGAAGTCAATCCGGAAGCTTGAGACTATCGCCTTCACTAAGGTGAGTAGTGCAATCCTTCAAGGGAGTTCACCTCCAAAACTCAAAGATCCGGGAAGCTTCTCAATACCGTGTACCATTGGCGACACCACGATCAACAAAGCCTTATGTAATCTAGGGGCTAGTGTGAGTGTTATGCCGTACTCGGCGAGTAAAAGGTTAGGGATGGGAGAGCTTAAATGCACCAATATCACACTCCAAATGGCCGATAGATCGACGAAGACACAATTAGGGATATGAGAAGATGTTCCCGTAAGAGTTGGGAAATTTTTCATCCCGGTGGACTTTGTCATTGTTGACATGGAAGAAGACTCCAACATTCCAATCATTCTAGGAAGACCTTTCTTACACACCGCGGGTGCGGTGATTGATGTGAAGCATGGAGAGCTCACTCTAGAAGTAGGAGATGAGAGCATAACTTTCAATCTTGACAAGACCATGGGAGCTCCCCGTTTGCATGAACCATGTTTTATGGTTGATCATTATAGCCGGAAGGATGATAGGAAGAAGTCGGAATTCCAATGGAAGAAGAAATTTTAAGATGCTCCATTCAAAGAGCAAGTGAATTGTAACAAAGAGAGCTTGAAAAGCTCACCAAAGCCAAGCAATGAAGAGGATGACCTCATTGGCCAAGATAAGGAAGTGGGAGAGTTGTCTCTATTAACTCAAGAGATCTTTAGTGATCAAGTAGATGAAGTTTGTGGTCTTTGGGACGATGAGTTTGAAGGGATTTTCAATCCTTATATTGGTAATGCTATCGATCAAGACCGACATGAAGGACAACAAGGGCAAAGGTCTATTGAAGATCTTTATCATGATAATGAACAAGCTTTTGACTACTTTTTCAAGGTGTTAAGCAACATCAACAACACCTTGGACATGCCCCCATGACATCTCACTAAGGATGAGAGTTTGGTGGAGTCCTCTCCAAACCACCATTTGTAAATATTTCTAACTCCCTAACTTGCATTTTAATTCTTACATTGCATTTTTGTCATTTTTTTTTGGATTTTTATGCTTTGATCAAGATAATTATCATTTTCGAGAGAAGTGAGGGAGGGACTAATGATTTAATTGATGTGTAGTGCTTTAGCTTAGTGTGAGGATAACAATTGCCTAGGCTATTAATGCCTTAGTAGTGCCCCTACAATGAAGAACACGGGATTTGAAGAATGAAAAATGACATAGGATATGCAAGTGCACGGATGGAACTGAATCCGTGTAAAACAGGGAGAATCCGAGCGTTTTCAGGGGAATCCGCTCGTCTTCAGGAAATCCGAGCGTCTTTGCCAGAATCCACCCGTCCACTTTAAGCTGAAAAATTGAAAATTTGGGACTGTCGAAGAATCCGAGCGTCCTGGTAGAGAATCCGCTCGTCTTCAGAAATCCGCCCGTCTTTGTAGGAAGACGCCCGTCTTTTTGCCAGTGTAAAACAAGAAGGCTTGTTGTCTCAGAATCCGCCCGTCTTCAGCAGAAGACGCTCGTCCTGCAATCAAAGAATCCGAGCGTCCCAGCTGAAAGACGCCCGTCTTTAGGCAAGAATCCTAAACCCAAAATAGGCAGAATCCGAGCGTCCCGAAGGAAAGACGCCCGTCTTCCCCTGCAGTTCAAAATTTTCGGGTATTTTAAATATCCCTCCCACATTCATTCCTTCATTCATTCATTCAAAACACTACCCATAAACCCCAAAACTCAAAACCCTCATCCTCTCCATCACCAAAACAAGATTTCCTCAACCAAATTTAACAAAATCAAATCCAAACTTCCTTTTAACAACAATTAATCACTCCTCTTCCAACAAAAATCAAACCAAGCACCAAAATCTTCAACCTTTGAGTCGATTTTTGAATTATAAAGGCCAAGCCTTTCATCTTAAAATCGATTTGGGTATACTTGGAAATTGAAGATTTTCACTCTTTTCTTGGTATTTTTATCAATGGCAAGAACAAAAGGATCAACAAAGGCACCTAAAGCAAAGGCACTCTCAACAAGGCAACAATGTCTTCAAGCTAAGAAAGCCTCATTGGCTATGGTGGTAGCTAGTGCAAACTTGGAAGTTCAACAACAAAATCCTCCCTTGGAAGCAACAACATCAACAACTCCGGAAATTGCTCAATTATCAAACTATCCGGAGGTAATTTTCATTTCTAACTCCCATAGAGATACATTTGCCAAGTATCCTAGGAAATCCTTTCTACCCACCAAATTCATATGTGAAGATGCCTTGAACAAATTGGGTGTCCTTGAACAAACAAAAGCCTTCTTTAAAGCCATGGGGTTAGGAAAATTGTTTGCTACAAGAGAATTGACATACCCCTCCCTTACCTTAGAATTCTTGAGTTCTTTGAAAGTAACTAAGGTAGAGACTAGAGAAAACATCGAGTTCCGCCTTGCCAATGTGAGTAGGCGCATCACCTTTGATGAATTGGGTAAAGTATTAGGTCTTAGTGATTCACCTAGTTATTACAAGAAGCCCGAAAAATATGACCCCGCTCCTCTTTGGGAGGCGATTTTCGGGAGGAAATTTGAGAACTATCATGCTAGTCGTGCTCTATTAGTCCACCATCCGGGCATTAGAGTGTGGCACAAGGTCATCGGGAATACTATCATTGCAAGAAAATACACTAACCACTTTACCAAGCTCGATTGTGTTCTACTTGAGCCGGCCTTAAATATTGGAAGGGAATTCACCAAGCCTTACAATTCTCTAAGGCTTTTGGTGGAAAGATGGCTCAATGTTGATTGTGGAAAGCAAGGCACCGCTTTTATTGTAAATGGAGGTCTAGTCACTCTTTTGGCTAAGTACTTTGATCCGAATTTCAACAAGGATGACAAGTATGTGGCGAAAAAAGGGGGTCATCTCATTGACATGCATGCCATGATTAACAAGTACAAGTGGGTCACTCATAACCCTCTTGACACCAAATATGGGTGGCTCACCAATGAAGCTAGATCTTTTACTTTGCCTTCCAAGATATGCCGTTTGAGTGTCCATCGGACCAACTACCTTCTTCCCCTCTCAAAAGAAGCCGAATACATCATCCGTCAACAAAGGGGTGAAATTGAAATGCCCTCCTCCTCCATTGTCACACCACCCTATCCATTCAAGTATCAAGAGTTCAAACCCGAAGGTGTTGAAGCAAACAATGACTACATGACTCTACTTATGAAAGAGATGCACAAACAAGCTTATAAGGATCGGGAAGATGTATACTTAGCCCATTATCCACCCCTCCTTCATTTAGCTAGGCAAGGACTACTTGATCCTTCATGTCCTTTGCCTAGTTGGGCGGATAGGGAAGTCTTCTTTCCAAGTGCATCTAGGGGTGAGATGCCGGGTGACGATGAGGTTGTCGGTGATGAGGTTGTTGATGAAGGCATTGATGAAGAGGTAAATGAAGAGGAAGAGGCTAATGAAGAAGAAGAGGATGATGAAGGAAGTGAGCAAGGAAGTGAAGAGGGAAGTGGTGATGAGTCCACTTCTATTGAGGAAGATGATGACAATGATGATATGGTGGAAGACTAGCAAGCTTTGAAGGCTCCTACCCTATTGAGGTTTGTCTACTTCTTTCTTTGTTTTATTTATTTTATCTTGATCATGGTTGGAGAGTCCTAGAAACATATAGGACTAACACCTCGGCCCCATTGAGGTGTTCTTATTTCATTGTTCCCACTTTTGAAAATCCAAAAATGACAAATTTAGTTTCATGCATTGCATCTTGTGTGCATGAACTACCCCCAACTTTAGGACATTAGAAATAATGTCTATCTCGGTTTGGGGAAGTACATGCATACGCAATGGGAGGTAATCTAAATTATGCTCTCCGTCATAAACAAAAACCCATGCATCATGTAGTGTATATTAGTATAGCTTGCATTTAGTGTAGAATTCATGCATCATGTTTGCATAATTTCCCATCATTTTGGCCATTGAGGACAATGCCCATATTAGTGTGGGGATGGGGAATTCTAATTTAGCTTTTATTCAAAAATCCAAAAAAATCAAAAAAAATTCGAAAAACCATAAAAATTTGAAAAATTTGAAAATCCAAAAACAAGTTCATTTCCTTTGTAGTGTAGTCATGTATATATTGTTGTATATATTGTGTTTGTTCTATCCTTGTTCACATTGATTGACTACGCCACATCCGAGACATGAGGATCATGAAGACCGCATGGTATGATCTTTCCAATCTCCTTTTTCCTCTTGATGTTAATGACTATGTGGCTTTATTTTGATTGATGCGGTATAACAATGTGAACTTAGGACTTGCATTTAGTTTATATGTCATTTTAGTTGGTAGAATCATTTGCATTAGGATGTTTATATGCTAGTTGCATCATGGCATGTAGTTGCATGTTAGAAAAATTTTGCGAAACCGTCTACTTGGGATACTTGACAAGTGTATATAGGCCCTAGTAGATGCTTTTTCTTCTTAAGACTTTGCTTGTTAGAATACTTGTAAACACCCTAGGATGTGTCATGCTAGTATCCTCTGACCCATGGATTAAGGCCTAGTCAAGAGTACCTTGTGGTGTGATAACTCCTTGGCTACCGTTTATTCTAAGGTGACCCTTGAAACCATGCATCCATCCATCATCCATGTTCTACCACATTTTTTGGCTAAAAAAGAAATCAATTTGAGTTCAATGAAATGAAAAGTGAAAGAAAGTTTGCAAAAAATGCATCAAATGAAAAGAGGAGCAAAAATAGACTCCTAATGCTTCAAATATAAGGCACCCTCACTACATATGGGGTGACTTTGAAAATGTTCAAAAAGAAATGCAAAAAGTTGAAAAGTTGTCAAGTGTTGAAAAGCCAAAAATCAAAAGAAATGGCAAGAAAGTGTTCTCAAATGTTATATGGCACAAGAAATTGGGGGGAAAACAACAAAAGCAAACTCCCAAAATGAAGCTCAAATATCTATTGATCCCTTTATCCATCGTATCCATTTTTGGGCATGGTAGAGAGGGGACGACCCTTCTTTTTGTCTAGGCAAGAGGGGGAATTCCGCGATCCTCCAGTGTTTCTAACACCATAGGGAGTTTATTCTTGACAAAAGCATTTAACGATTGAGGATAAAGGTACCCTAGCTTGACACAACTTGGAGGTGATTTATTGGTATCCTTTTAGGCTTAGTAGTTTGAAGAAATTGCATCTATGAAGGAGTGTGTACCCTTGAATTGCTTCCCTTGTAGATAATTTCCGCCACTTAGATGAGGAAAGTGGCTATTCTTTTGTAGATGCATCCATTACTTGATTCTGTGTGCTTAATGTTTGGATGTGTCGCCATTTTGGCAAGACCCACCTTGCCTTGCAAGAAGGCATCCTACCTCATGGTTTTCTTGTTGTGAGTTGAAGGGGTGGAGTGAGACCCACTAATTGTCTCATATCGGCTATGTTATTAGGTTAGTTTAAATAATGGTCCTAGTCTTTGTCACCTCTTTACTCGGGACGAGCAAAGGTTCGGTTTAGGGATATTTGATATGACCATAATTAGAGAATATTTAGTCCCCGAATTAGGCTTGTTCCCATGCTTTTTAGTGCATATTTGGGTCATTTATTGTCTTTAGTTCTTTGTTTTGCATATTCTTTGAGGTTTTGTGTCCTTGGTAGAAAAGGAGTGCAAACCTTGCATTTTCATGGCAAAATGAGGCTAATTGATTGAATTCAATGACCAAGCATCAAGGAGAGACAAGATTAGAAGGCCTTTGTACATACTATAGTAGATGGGCAATGATGAGAAAAGATCCTTGCATCCCCGAGGAAATCCTCAAGGATTCTATGAAGAAAAAGGAAGAAAAGAAGAAGGAATGAAACTGTTTGACAATCCGTGCAGATTGTCCTGAAGACGCCCGTCCACCACCCAAAATTCGAGCGTCTTCCTCCACAAGACGCCCGAGCAAAACCTCCACAAGACGCCCGTCCTAACCCTCTGGACGATCGTCCAGAAGCTCCCAAATCTGCCCGTCCCGTGCCAAAAACGCCCGGATTCCCAGACAGTACTTTCGTCTTCTACAAGCTTCAAGGAAGGATGCACATCTTTTTCTAAGACCGGCGAAAAAGAGACGGAGTCTCCCTAGAGACCGGCGATTCCTCAAGGACTTAGTCGTCATTTAAGCCCTTAGTAAACCCTAATTTATGTACCTAATCCCCACTATGAATACCCCATTAGTCTAATTAGAAGAGTTAATATCAATCAATCTCTCTTTAATCTTGTAATCAACATTTAATCAAGTTTTAATACAAGTTTTATTTCCTTAATCTCTCTCTTGTTCATCCTTTATTTTGGGTAATTGAAGATTATTTGGGTTATTATTGGGAGATTGACAACCTTCCAATCAAGTATCAAGTACTTCTTTTATACTTTGCTTTATTATTGGAATCAGTAGTAGGTATAATTCTCTTAATACCTTTTTAATTATTGTTAATCACTTTCATTTATTCATCATGTTTTACTTTGTTGGTATGATTGACAACCTTGCTAGCATGTTCAACATGATAATGAGTGAGTAGTTTCCTTAGCTAGGGTTAATGGGTAATTAGGGGAAACCAACATGGGGAATGATTCATGCTTAAATTAATATGCTTTCATATTTTATTTGCTTGCTTGTTGTGATCTCAACTTATGCACATGTTATGTTTGATGAAATGCGAGCCTATGAATCCTTGCATTTTTTACCCATCACCTATCTTTTCAATGAGACTTGTAAGACATAAACCAACTCGATTCTCATTAGACCATGCATATAGTTGAGTAGGGAAGATTAAGTCGACTTGTAGGTGTTGTACAATCTAATCGATTCGGCTCCGGGACTCAAACTTTCCTAGGATTGTAAGATATAGACCAACTCGATCCATCACAACAATAATTGATTGCTTATAATTTGAGAATATGTTTGTATGATCAAATCCCATGAATCCCCTATGACCCCATGACACCCTAGTGCCTTTTATCAATTGTTTACACCCCTTTTAATTCATCTTGCTTGTTTACTTTTATTGCTATTTAGTTAAGTGATCTTCTACTTCAAACCCCAATTGTGACACCCTTAGACACCAGTAGTTGCAATAGAAATCTCATCTCAATTCGCGTCCCTTGGGATCCGACCTTTACTTGCCTCTTTACTAATTGTAGAGTTGTTGGTGAAGTTATAAATTGTGTTTTGGTTTAGGTGCTCCTAACGACAAGTACTGAAAACTAAACCCTCACGAGGGATCACGACCAACTAGCATGACACATCCTAGGGTGTTTTAAAAGTATTCTAACAAGCAAAGTCTTAAGAAGAAAAAGCATCTACTAGGGCCTATATACACTTGTCAAGTTTCCCAAGTAGACGGTTTCGCAAAATTTTCTAACATGCAAACTACATGCCATGATGCAACTAACATATATACATCCTAATGCATATGAACGAAAAAAGCAAGGTTTTTAACCCTAATGCCGACTGAAAGTGCGAATGCTCATCTCCATCTAGGGCATTAATCTCCATCATAATGGCTCGTTCTTCTACATCAAATTCACCAAAAAAAACATAATAAATGTAGTAGTATTAATGGATCTGTGAAAGGGAGTGATAGGAGGACTGGTGGTGAGAAGAAGCCGGGGCCAGAAGAAGAAGATGTTTTACGTACCAAACCTATGCATGAAGTCAATACAATCCCTGGTCTATCTTTTGAGGATGAGGAGAGCCCTGATAACATCCAATGGGTGACACAAAGGGGTAAGAAGCAAGGTGCACGCAGCCAGGTAGTGGTGACAGACGAGAGTATTGAGTCAACTGGGGAGGATCTATTGCAATTCACCCCTGACGATGTCAGTGAAGAAATTACGTATTGGAATTAGGCTGTTTACTGTTTTGTGTTAGGTGCAAATCCTCCTTGGGAGGTTTTGCAGGGATATGTGCATAGAATATGGGGTAAACATGGTATTGACAAGGTCTCCTTCTTACCAAATGGGATTTTTTGGGTAAGATTCAAGGAGATGAAGGATAAATATGAAGTGCTAAATGCAGGATACCATATGTTTGATAATAAACCGTTGATAGTTAAGCCTTGGCAAGAGGATATTGATCTCCTGAAGGAATAAGTGAAAGTTGTGCCAGCATGGATTCGTATCTATGGTTTACCTCTCAAGTTTTGGGGTACATGTTTACCCTCCATTGATGGTTTAGTTGGGCCCTATCTGAAGTCTGATGCTGCAACCACAAACAAAACAAGACTTGGCTTTGCTAGAACTATGGTTGAGTTGAAGCTGGGGCAAGGGTTTCCTTCATCTGTCAAATTTCGTGATGAGAATGGCAAGATTGTGATATTAAATGTTGAATATGAATGGAAGCCTATACTGTGTGATAAGTGTAAGGGTTTAGGGCATGAAGGCAAAAATTGCAGAAGGGACCAGATCAGAAATGCTCAATCTAAGCCTACTGTTAAGAATGTTTGGAGACCTATTCCTAAGAATGTGAGCAATCCTGCTGTATCTGACAAAGCGTTCCCTGCTTTGTCTACAGTGGCATCCCCTCGTCTGAATGAGAACACTACTGAACCAGTGGCAGCTGCAGGGCCTCCTGTTTCAGCTGTTGAACCTCCTGACAATGCTAAAGATGATGTCAGCATTCAGGTGGAAGATATTACAGATGAGGAGAATGAAAATTTGGAGAATCAGGTAGTGGATATTGGTGACCCTCAAATAACTATTAATAATAATGAATTATATAGGGTTTTGGAATGTTCGTGGTATGAATAGTGTGAATAAGCAAAAAATAGTCAAAAGTTTTATTCAAAATAATGAAGCCTGTTTATTTGGCCTCTTAGAAACAAAAATAAATGGTGTTAATATTGGTAATATAGCTCATAATATGCTTGAGGGATGGAGTGTTACAACCAATTGAAGTTTGCACAAAAGAGGGAGGGTCTGGTTGTTATGGAAGCCTACTATGTTTGATGTTCATATCATTCAATATGATCCTCAATTCATTCATTCTAAGATCTTAATTAAGGCCACCCAGTAAGTGTTCTTCCTCACAATTGTATATGCATTCAATGTGGGCTTAGAGAGATTGGACTTATGGGATAAATTGAAGTCAGTTGCAGGTCAGTGTGATATGCCTTGGGCATTAGCAGGTGATTTCAACACTGTTATTTCTCCAGAAGAGAGGCTTGGGGCTGCTACTAAGCAGGAGGATATAGATACTTTTAATGATTGCCCGTCTGCTTGTGGTATGATGGATATTGTAGCAACTGGTGCCTATTTCACATGGACAAATAAGCAAGAAGTTGGCCATAGGAAGTACAGTAGATTGGATAGATTCCTAGTCAATCAAGAGTGGGTAGACGTGTTCCCTGATATGCATGCTCATTTTCATCCTGAAGGGCTAATGGACCACACTCCTTGCATTGTCAGAAATGTTAAATTGGATGGCAGGAGATCCAATAGCTTTAAATACTTTAATATGTGGAGTGATGCTCCTAATTTTCTTGATACTGTAAAGGGTTATTGGAGTCAGCAGATTGATGGTACAAAGATGTTTGGGGTGGTTAAGAAACTGAAAGCCCTAAAGGGAGGACTTAAAAATCTTAACAAATAGTGTTTTTCAGATGTAGAGCTCTAAGAAAGCAAAGCCATTCATACTCTTGAGGATATTCAGATGCAACTACAGGACAATTATGATAACCCTGATCTTATTGCTCTTGAGTTGTAGGCTCTTGATGAGATGAGATTCTGGTCTAAAGCTAGGGATAGTTTTTTACAACAGAAAGCTAAGGCTCAATGGATAGATGAAGGGGATAGCAATACAGCTTATTTTCAAAATGTTATTAAGAAAAGATGCCTGAGAAATAAGATAATGCAGATTGAAGATCAGAATAGTAAACTTTGTACTGATACACTCAATATTCAGGATGCATTCCTGAAGTTTTATCAGGGTTTGTTGGGTAGCAAGAAGGTGACTGAACAAGTGAGAATGGAGGTACTGCAGACTGGTTCCTTTTACAGTGATCAACATTGTACTTCCTTATTATCTCCTGTCTCTAAGGAAGAAATTAAAGATGTAGTGTTCTCTATTCCTAAGGATAAGGCTCCAGGGCCTGATGGATATACTAGTGGATTCTTCAGGGATTCATGGGACATTGTTGGGGATGAGGTATACAGTGCTGTAATGGACTTCTTTACTACTGGTTGTCTGCTCACCCAGATAAATGCAACTAATATCACCTTAATCCCTAAGTGTGACAGACCAACTGATGTTAGTCACTTCAGACCTATAGCTTGTTGTAACTTGATTTACCAGGTGATATCTAAATTGCTTTGTAATAGGCTGGCTACAGTTTTGCCTGACATCATTCATGAGAACCAAGGAGCCTTTATCAAAGGTAGGTCTATCATTGAAAATGTCCTTATCTGTCAAGACATCATTCATCTGTATTCCAGGAAAGCTGTCACTCCAAGATGTCTATTCAAAATTGATTTGCAAAAAGCTTATGATACGGTCGAGTGGGATTTTGTAGAGCAGATGCTACATGGTCTCAAGTTTCCCTCTCACTTCATCCAGTTAGTTATGCAATGTGTGAGGTCTACCTCTTTTACCTTGTCCTTGAATGGGAATAATTTTGGTTATTTTAAAGGACAAAGGGGTCTGAGGCAGGGAGACCCAATTTCTCCTCTTCTTTTTACTCTATGCATGGAGTACTTAACAAGACTGATTAAATTTGCAACAGATAGATGGCCCTTCCAATATCACCCCCCTACAATAATTTGAAGCTCACACATCTCATGTTTGCTGATGATTTACTTCTTTTCTGCAAGGGTAAGCCACAGTCCATATGGCTTCTCATGAGAGCCTTTTCCTCTTTTTCTAAGGCATCTGGTTTAGCCATGAACAATGCCAAGTCTGAAATATTCTTCAATGGAGTTTCTGAGGATATTAGAGAGCGTATTAAACAGGTGACAGGTTTCAGGGAAGGCACCATGCCCTTCAGGTACCTGGGAGTGCCTATTAAAGCAGATAGGCTCACCATGAAGGAATGTTTTGCCTTAACTGAAAAAATGGTGGCAAGGATCAGAGGCCTAGGAGCCAAGAAACTTTCCTATGCTGGCAGGGTGACTCTCATCAATGCTGTTTTCAACACTCTACAGAACTATTGGGCTCAAATGTTCATTATCCCTAAAAGCATCATTAACCATATTATGGCCATTTGCAGGAATTTCCTTTGGGATGGCTCCCCTGACTACCACAGAGTACCCCTTGTAGCTTGGGACAAAGTTACTTTGCCTAAAAAGAAGGGAGGTTTGGGGATAAAGAAAGCTGATGTCTGGAATTTGCCATTGTGGGAAAGCTGGTTAATTGGATCTATTACAAAGCTGATAGGCTTTGGATTAAGTGGATCAATGATGTGTATATTAAAAACCAAGATTGGCATAACTATTCTCCCCCTGTTGATGCAACCTGGGTTTGGAAAAATGTTTGTAAAGTAAAAGAGAAGCTCAAGGATGGTTTTCATGACAGCAAATGGACCATGAGCACTAAAGGTTACTCTATCAAAGAAGGGTATGCTTGGCTTGCTCCTGATCAACCCACTATGAATTGGACTAATATTATGTGGAATAACTGGAACATCCCTAAACATTTTTTGACTACCTGGTTGAGAATGAATGAAGGAATGAATGTGAAGAGTAAATTGTTCAGGTTTGGCTGCTGTACAGATGACTGGTGTATACTGTGCCAGAGACAACCTGAAACAGTGGAGCATCTGTTTACGAGCTGTGTGTATTCTGTCAAAGTTCAGAGCTGTCTGTTATATTGGTTTGGAGGCACATTTCCAACAATAGACAGATTGAGTGCAGAAAACAGGAATACTTTGCAATGGAAGTTTAAGGTGGTCATGTTCAATGCTTATCACTACTTCATATGGGTTCAAAGAAACAATGCCAGGATCAATTACTGGCTATCTAGACCTGAAGTTGTTGCTGTTAGTATAGAGGAGAATATTAAGAGAAGGGTTAAAATGAAATGTAGGGCTGTTGTAGATCAGTCTAATCTCCTTTGGCTGCAAAATGTGGTTTTGGTTTGATATGCTTGTAGTAGGATTTGATCCTAGAACCTCATGTAATTATTTTTTTATATGATATATAATATACTCACATTACACAAAAAAAAAAAAATCCTAATGCATATGATTCTACCAACTAATATGCCAAATAATCTAAATGCAAGTCCTAGATTCACATTGTTTATACCGCATCAATCAAAATAAAGCCACATAGTCATTAACATAAAGAGGAAAAAGGAGATTGGAAAGATCATACCATGCGGTCTTCAATATCCTCATGTCTCGGATGTGGCGTAGTCGATCAATGTGAACAAGGATAGACAAACATAATATATACAAACAATATATACAAGTCTACATTACAAAGGAAATGAACTTGTTTTTGGATTTTCAATTTTTCAATTTTTTCAATTTTTTCGAAATTTTTGATTTTTTGTAATTTGTTTGAATAAAAGTTAAGTTAGAATTTCCCATCCCCACACTAATATGGGCATTGTCCTCAATGGCCAATATGATAGGAAATTATACAAGTATGATGCATGATTTCTATACTAAATGCAAGCTATACTAATCTACACTACATGATGCATGGGTTTTTGTTTATGACGGAGAGCGTAATTTAGATTACCTCCCGTTGCGTATGCATGTACTTCCCCAAACAAAGATAGACATTATTTCTAATGTCTTAAATTTGGGGTAGTTCATGCACACAAGATGCAATGCATGAAACTATATATTGTCATTTTGGATTTTTCATGTGGGAACAATAAAAAGAACACCTCAATGGGGCCGAGGTGTTAGTCCTCACGTTGCTAGGACTCTCCAAACTATGATCAAGATAAAAATAAATAAAACAAATAAAGAAGTAGACAAACCTCAAGAGGGTAGGAGCCTCCAAAGTTTGTTAGCCCTCCATCATATCATCATTGTCATCATTTTCCTCCATAGAAGCGGACTCATATCCACTCTCATCTTCACTTCCTTGATCTTGCTCACTTCCTTCATCATCTTCATTACCCTCTTCTTCTTCATCTACCTCTTCATCAACACCCTCATCATAAACAACCTCATCATCGACATTCTTATCTTCACCCGTCTTTCACCCCTAGATGTGCTTGGAAAGAAGACTTAACTATCCGCCCAACTAGGCAAAGGACATGATGGATCAAGTAGTCCTTGCCTAGCTAAATGAAGGAGGGGTGGATATTGGGCCAAGTATGCATCTACTCGATCATTAAAAGCTTGTTTGTGCATCTCTCTCATGAGGAGAGTCATGTAGTCTGATGGACAAGAGTTGGTCGTCACGCATCCAATCAAACACATTTATAATACTCAACAAACAACTAGTTAGCGGTAAGTCGAGGTCGATCCATGGGACGGTGTGCTTTGGGTTCTAAGTCTATCTATCTCAATTTACGCTAGTGTCACAATTTGGTTGGGTTTGTAGTTGTATCCTAGACTAATAAAAGCAATAAAGTAAAACAAGCAATAAAAGGAAAGATGTAAACAAATGATTAAAAGTGCTAGGATATCATGGGGTCATAGGGGATTCATGGTGTTGATCATACAAAAATGTTTATAATTATATGCAAGCAATTAGTGTTGTGGGGGAACCGAGTAGGTTTATGTCTTACGGTTCATAGGAAGGGTTGGGTCCCGGAGCCGAATCGATTAGATTGTACAACACCTATAAGTCGACTTACTTTCCTCCTATTCAACTTCTATGCATGGTCTAATAAGACTCGAGTTGGTTTATATCTTACAAGTCAAGTTGAGTAGATAAGAGATGGTTGTAAATGAAAGGATTCATAGGCTTAGCATTTCATCAAACATAACATGTGCATAAAGTTGACATCACAACAAGCAAGCAATTTGATCATGTGAACATATTAGATTAAGCATTAATCAATCCCATGTTTGTTTCCCCTAATTACCCTTAATCCTAGCTAAAGAAACTACTCACTCATTATCATGGGAAACATGTCATTAATGGTGTCAATCATCACAAAAAGTATAAACATGATAATAGAATGAAGAAATGAACAATAAAGATTAAAGAGTAAAGGAATTATACCAAACTTGAGATGATCCAAACAATAAAGCAAAGAATAATAGAAGAAACTTGATTGATTGATGAAGGGTTGTCAATCCTCCAATAATAACCCAATAATCTTCAATTACCCAAAAGTAAAAAACTTGAATAATAAACTTGAATAATAATTAAGGAGAGATTAATGTGTAGTTTGTGGAAAGATTAAAGAGTAATCTATTCTAATCTAATCTAAGAGAAGGATTTTCTAGCTAAGAGAGCCCCCTTTTGATTACTACAAATGGGGTATTTATAGTAGGGATTCATTAGGTTAACTAAGGCTAAATTAGTAATTACACTTTTTAGTTTAGAGCAGGGAGACGCCGGTATTTTTCGAAGGAAGGGCATCTTTCTTTGAAGCTTGAAGAAACGGATTTGTGCTGGGCTGGAATCCGTGCATCTTAGAGTGAAGACGGGCGGATTGTAGCAGGGGAAGACGGGCGGATTTGGGTGAAGACGCACGTCTTCTGTGGTTTGGGGACGGCCGAATTCTAGAGAAGCCGCACGGATTGGAGTGCTATCTGCGTGTCTCTTCTATTCTTCCCTTTCCTTCACTTCCATTTTATTCTTGTGGGATTGGTCTTTAGTTCTTGCTTCCTCTTCATACTAGTCCATCAAATATTGTCAAATAGCTTCCGAAAATGCACGAAAGACGGGAATTTCCGCCTTATTATCTCCTTTTCTACAAAACATATGAAATGCGATTGAAAAGCAAATAGGAAGGTTTTGACGGATACAATGGCCATGAAATGCTATAATAGTATGCAAAATAGGCTCAATTAGGGGACTAAATGTGCGCAAATAATGGTCACATCAAATATCCCCAAACCGAACCTTTACTCGTCCCGAGTAAAGAGGTGACAAAAACTAGACCTTTATTTAAACTAGCCTACTAATATAGCCGATATGAGACAATTAGCGGGTCTCACTCCGCCCCTTCAACTCACAACAAGACAACCATGAGGTAGGATGCCTTCTTGCAAGGCAAGGTGGGGCTTGCCAAAATGGCGACACATCCAAACATTAAGCACACAAAATCAAATAATGGATGCATCTACAAAAGGAATAGCCACTTCCTCATCAAGTGGTGGAGGCAACCAAGAGAGAAAAAATTTAAGAGCATATAATCCTTCACAAATACTAGTTCAACAAATTACTAAGGCTAAGAGGATGGCACTAAATCACCTCCAAATTGTGTTAAACTAGACTACTTTCGTCCTCAA
This sequence comes from Silene latifolia, assembly GCF_048544455.1. Classification (NCBI taxonomy): domain Eukaryota; kingdom Viridiplantae; phylum Streptophyta; class Magnoliopsida; order Caryophyllales; family Caryophyllaceae; genus Silene; species Silene latifolia. The sequence continues at coordinate 1,588,299 of NW_027413123.1, forward strand.
TTTCCAAATGCTTTCGTCAAGAGTGATCGGATGGTGGTGGAATGATGATCCCTATGATGCTAGTAGCATATGACATGACAAGTCTCGAATTCTCTACAAAAGTAAAGGTCATGGATCGTCCCAAGCTCAACAAAGTGGTTTGACAAAAGGCTTTTTGGGAATGAAATGCTCAAATCTTTATAAACAAGGGGTGGATATGACTAGTATTCAAAATTGACCTCATTCAACTTTCACATTTTAAAACTTAGAGATGGGGTTTGTCCCTTCCGGGCTAATGTCCTTTGCTTTCGCCAATCGCTTATTAGACAACCGGTTAACCTCTAGACAATAGCTTTTCGGGGTGATAGTCACTCTGTCTCTGGGCGGTTGAATTCACAACCGTGTGGGGGCCCAATTCAAAGGATCCCTCTCCAAAGCACATCGAAGTGGTACGCCTCCATCAAAACAACTAAATTTCTCAATATTTCAACATTTCATAACATTTGAGGTTTCCTTAGCAATAAATTACTTCCACATAACAAAATCTTCGAAATGAGCACTTCAAACTTATTGATAGAAAGTATTTTTGGGTTACCTTACCACAAGGCCAATCAAGGTCACCTAGACAAGTTAACCAAGTCCACATCGCATCACGGGGTTGGATATGTGACTCACATGCAAACCCTTGACTAGACTTTGGGTCATGGGTCAAAAGACACTAGTATGACACTATCTAGGGTGTTTTACAACCATTCTAGTAGGCAAAGTCTTAAGTTGAAAAAGTATTCGTAATGGCAAAGTCTTAAGTTGAAAAAGTTAGAAAGGCGTTAAGGAAGATGGGGTCAAAGAAAGCAGAGGGACCGGATGGTATACCCATAGAAGTTTGGAGGTGCTTCGGGGAGAAAGGGATTGAATGGGTAACCATGCTCTTCAACAAGATTTGGAGGAGCAACAAGATGCCATCGGCTTGGAGGAAAAGCACTCTTGTCCCTTTGTACAAGAACAAAGGTGATGTCCAAGAGTGTTCCAATTATCGGGGAATTAAACTTATGAGTCATACAATGAAGTTATGGGAGCGGGTAATCGAGCAAAGGCTTAGGAGATATGTAGACATCTCGGAAAACCAATTTGGATTTATGCCCGGGAGATCGACTATGGATGCGATTTTTATCATGAGACAGTTGATGGAATACCATCGGGACAAGAAGAAGGATTTGCATATGGTTTTTATTGACTTGGAAAAGGCTTATGATAGGGTACCAAGAGAAGTACTTTGGTGGGCTTTGGCGAGAAAGGGGGTGTCGCGGAAATATATTGACCTCATAAAGGACATGTATGAGGGGTCTAGTGCAAGTGTTCGCACTAATGTTGGGAGAACGGAAGAATTTCCTATTATCATCGGGGTGCATCAAGGTTCCGCACTTAGTCCATTTCTCTTTGCTATAGTTATGGATGAGTTGACAAGGGATATTCAGGACGACATCCCTTGGTGTATGATGTTTCTTTGATGATATTGTGTTGATTGATGAGACAAAAGAGGGGTGGAGAGAAAGTTGGAATTGTGGAGGCAGACTTTAGAGACTCGTGGGTTGGTGCCGAGCAGGAGTAAGACCGAGTATTTGAGGTGTCGAGTTCACTAAGGTGGCGGGGTTGAGATCGACAGAGGCGGGGAGTATTATTTTCGATGGGAATTTTGTTGAGGGTTTGATTTCTTGGATATCTAGGATCTATTATTCAAAAAGATGGGGAGTTAGACGGAGATGTGGCTCACAGAATTAAAGTGGGATGGTTGAAATGGAAGAGTGCTTCAGGGTTTCTATGCGATAAAGATATGCCCCAAAGATTAAAGGGAAAATTTTATCGCACGGCAATTAGGCCTGCCCTACTTTACGGCTCCGAGTGTTGGGCCGTGAAACATTGTCACATTCAAAAGATGAGTGTGGCGGAGATGCGCATGTTGAGGTGGATGTGCGGACATACAAGGAAAGATCGGTTAAGGAATGAGGTGATTAGGGAAAAGGTAAAAGTGGCGCCAATAGAGGACAAGTTGATGGAAAACCGACTAAGATGGTTTGGCCATGTGAGAAGGAGACCTATGGACGCACCAGTTAGGAGGCTGGAGACTTGGAGAACAGAAAAGGTCCCTAGAAGCAGAGGAAGACCGAGACAGACATGGTTGAGAGTGATAGAGCACGATATGAGAGTTCTGGGGCTTGAGGAGAGTATGGTGACGGAGAGGGCACAATGGAGGGAAAGGATACATGTGGATTTTTAGTATTTGATTTTTTTTTTTTTTTTTTTTTTTTTTTTTTTTTTTTTTTAATTTAAAGAAATTAATTAATTTATTTTTCTCTCCTTTATTACACACTTTTTCAACAACTACTTTCTTATAGATTTTACCTGGTTCATTCCGGATCCTTAACTCTATTTCGGTTTTTAAAAATCGTTTTAATCTTTTCTCTCGATTTAAATTTTAAGTTTTTATAAAAGAAAGACGAAATTTGATTTTAAAACCCCTAAGTTTACCTTGACTTTCCATTACATTTTCGTTCCCCCTTTTTATTTTTCATCTTCCCTTTTTTATTCGCATTTTGAGGTCTACGTTCACCCATAGACGGTTCGAAAGGATGATTCATGTCAGCCGACCCCAAATCATTTTGGGATTAAGGCTCTGATGTTGTTGTTGTTGTTGTGAATGGCTTAGTTGCTCTTGTCAAAGTTCTCAATTAGGCACTTTTCAAAATATTTCATCTAAATCCAACTATATGCCATGATGCAACTAATATATACATCCTAATGCAAGTGATTCTACCAACTAATATGACATATAAACTAAATGCAAGTCCTAAGTTCACATTGTTATACCGCATCAATCAAAATAAAGCCACATAGTCATTAACATAAAGAGGAAAAAGGAGATTGGAAAGATCATACCATGCGGTCTTCAATATTCTCATGTCTCGGATGTGGCGTAGTCGATCAATGTGAACAAGGATAAAACAAACGCAATATATACAAAACAATATATACAAGACTACACTACAAAGGAAATGAACATGCTTTTGGTTTTTCAAATTTTTAAATTTTTATGGTTTTTGTTTTTATGAAACAAAAAGACATGTTTTTGTATTTTTCAAAAATTTTCAATTTTTTTGTGTTTTGGAATATAAATTCCCATCCCCCACTTTATTTTGGACATTGTCCTCAATGTACATGTAGGAGTAGGAATAAAAAGGAAATACATGTTTTTGAATTTTTGATTTTTTGAAATAAAGTACAAATGCAATGATATGATATGAATGAATGCATGCTCTAACTAAATGCAATTCTATATGACATATATAACAAATGAATGCAATCTAAACTATATTATATGATGCATGATTAGTGCTTGAGTCACCTATGATCAAACCTCCCCAAACCGATTTAAACACTATTTCTAGTATAGAAAAGGAATAGGTTTGGTCATTAGTGGCTATGCATGAATTTTAGTCTATATGCAACTATCTACATGAATCATGTGAGATATATTACAATGTAAAATAATCTAATCATGTGATATATATTACAATGCAACCTATACTACATGGGCTAACTAATGCAAATGCATGCGAAAACTACACTAAATGCAATGTATATACAAAAGAGAGAGGGAGAGATGGGTATCATACACATGGAGGTGGTGAGGTAGGCCACTTTCACTCGTCATCCTCATCTTGATCATAGCCATAACGATGAGAACTCCCGGCTTGGTCATACCCGCTTGCTTGTCCCCAATACCTTCCTTGGTCAAATTCTCCCCCTTGACCAGAGTACCCTCCACCTTGGCTAGAATGCCCTCCCCCGTCGCGATCCCAAGCTTGGTTCCCTTGATTAGGGAACAAGAGCTCCGGTTGTGCCCAAGCGGGCTTAGGACCATTGGGGTCAATATACCCTTGTTGAGCCATGTTATAGTATTGGGGGTAAAGGGCTAAGTAGTTGTCGACCCTCCCTTCATGTACCCCGAGGTCCACTCTATTCATGAGTGCCATCAAATCATTAATTCCCGGGGTATTGGGGATTGCCGGCCTAAACTCGGTATATGGGGTAGGGTATGGTGGGATAGGTACAAAGGAGGGTGGGCGAATAGGCCTTCCCGGTGCCCCAGGAGGTATTTGGCGGTGCGACTCTTCTCTTTGAGGGGGATTGTCAAGAATTTGGATATCGAGGAGGTAGGTTGGTGGCGGCGAATATGGGCTCAATCTTGGGTCAATGCCCGGTATCTTCCAACCTTCAAGGATCATTGAAGTGCATCCTTTGGTGTGCCACTCTACACTCCTGTCTCGAGTGTAGTTACACCATCGGTGATGGTTGAAGATGGTATGCTCATCAATCAAAGTCCTCCCCTCAAGAGGAGTATAGGTCCCTCGGACATTGAACCCGGGATAAAGCTAGTGGGCCAAAATAGTAATTAGACCTCCCATCACGAAGGTCTTGAGTTGAGTGGTTCCTTGAGCAAAATCATTGAACCTAGTAAGTATCTCAAGAGGCGTATTGAAGTTATAACGCCTCACCGCTCGAACATTCAAATAGGATTCAAGAAAGGTTAAATCGATGAGAGTACACCTATCTTGTTCGTACCTCCCGTTGATGATACCGGCCACAAAGCGCTCAGTGAATCGAATCACCGGATGTTGGATGGCGAAGGTATAGCATTGCTTTGGATGGATAAAATCCCTCCCGGAGATAGCCTTCCAAAGAAGGTCCACACCGAAATTATCGGGTTTTTCGGTATAATTGGTGGGCACTTCAAGACCGAAAATGTAGGCGAATTCCCCGAGTGAAAGATGATGGTCTAGGTTGCACAACCTAAACTCCATGCCCACATTGGTGTGGGTATTCGTTACAATGCGAAGGCTACTCAAGAATTCAAGGGTGAGACTAAGGTACGTCTCCTCATGGGCATGGAAAAGTTTCCCAATGCCAAGACCATTAAAGAACATCTCGGTAGGGTACCTTATCTTAAGGATTTCCAACACCCTAGTATCTACGAATTGAGTGGGTTCGTAGTTCTTACCTAGTAATTTGACGAAGTTCTTGCGGTGGTCATCGGATTCAAATAACACCTCTTGGAAGTAGTCAAGTTGTTCAATTCCTCCCCTCATTATGGGTTGGGAGTTCCTTGGTAGCACTACCTCCCGTGGCATTGAAGAGGTTGATCCCTTGCGTTTCTTTCCGGTGGATTCAACCAATTTCTTGGCCTTTCCCTTGAGGTTCATCAATGGCGCCATCTTGATGTGGGTGGAAGTGAATGTTTTTGAGGAGGGGTGTGATTTTGAGGATGGGGATGAGTGTTTTAGGGTTTGATAAGGTGAAGAAATGAGGGAGAAAGGGGGGTGATTATATAGAAGAAAGGGGGAATCCGAGCGGATAAGGGTGGGCCCTGTCGGGTTTATCCGAGAAAAAGGGACAATCCGGGCAGATTCTTTTCGGGACGGGCGTCTCGTGAGAATAGAAGACGGGCGTCTTGGCCTGAATCCGGGCGGATTCTGAAGCAGAGATTTTTCCCAATTGAGAGCAGGAAGAAGACGGGCGTCTTGGGACTTAGGACGGGCGTCTTGGTCGGGACGGGCGTCTTGGATGAAATCCGCCCGTTTTCTAGTGCAGCGCAAAATCTTGTTTTTAGGTGACATACGGGACGAGCGTCCCGCAACGAATACGGACGTCTTTATCCAGGACGGGCGTCTTTGCTTGGATCCGTCCGTCTTGTGCTACAGTGCCAACCATTCTTCTGACGTGGGTCCTGGACGGGCGTCCAGGCCTCGGGACGGGCGTCTTCAGCTCCCTTTTCTTCTTTTTTCTTTTCTTTTCCTTGCAATAACATACCCTTTCACCGATTTTCCATTCCTCCTTATCTTTTTCTGAAATTTGTTCATTAAAAATGTAAGATGACTCTCTCTCTCACCACTCTCATGCAAGAAATTAAATGCAAATGCAATAATGTACAATATTATACAAAGTAGAAGGGTCCAAGAAATATCTTACAAATGGTGGTTTGAGATAGGACTCCACCAAACTAGTTCAAATCGTAGAAGTTCTTATCCATAGAGCTCAAGGCTCTTAATAAGAGATCAAAAGCTTGTGAACAAGCTCCAAATAAGCATAAATATGGGTTGCTCAACTTGAATATGAAATTTGGCCAATGAAGCTTGCCATAAGTTCTTTCTTTCACCTTGTCCTTGGCACTAGAGCTTTCCCGATGTTTCAAACCAATAAGCCCATGATTCTTATCAACACTAGGTATGAAGTATGGTTCATTTTCATCCGGAGACTTCCACTTACCACCTTCTCTTTCACTTTCGGTGATGATGATAGTATTTTGATTTTTCAATCGTTCTAAGGTGGAAGGAGAATTTTCATGGCATTGATGATCGAGTTCCTTAGGAGTTGTCATTGTGAGCGCCAAATCTTCACAAGTGGCCTCACGAGCAATTTTCTCTTTGAGCTTTTTCACCAAGTAGCTCTTGTATGATACCTTGGCCTTTTGAAGAATATCTACCATATCCTCTTCAATGATCATTGGCTCCATGATAGGTGTCAAGTGGTCTTTACGAGGAATAAAGGAAGGACGTTCTTCTTCATGATAGGGTATCTCAAATGTCTCAAGGATAGGCTCCTAAAGCAAGGTGATATTATGAGTCCATCCGTTAGGCTCATCATCATTGTTGCTATCTTCATACGAATCATAGATGGGGGCTACATTTAACTTTTTCTCCAATGTCTCAACATTCACTTCAAAAGACACACCCTCATACTCACAAAGGTTGAGAGTATTTGGCTTACTCAACCTCATGTCTTCCTTATTGAACACAACACTTTCATAGTCACAAGAGCTCAAGGAGATTGGCTCTTCCCATTTCTCATTTTCCATATCAAAAGTTACTACTTCAAATTCGCATTCATGCTCAATGTCCAAAGAACGGTGGGAAATGATTGCTTGGGATTCTTTTAATTGGGTAAATTGAATCTCCAATTTCTCACCTTGGGCAATAATGCCTTGAAGAACATTATCCCTCTTTTGGCTTTCCTTTAGCATTTGTTTGAAGAAGTTTTGTTGATCTCCCATCATTTGGAGAATCACATTTTGAATGGGTTCATCTTTTTGTTGTGGGTAAGTGTGAAAGTGGTTGTATCGTGGCAATTGAAACTCATTATGAAGTGGGTATAAGGTGGGTGGATGTTGTGGATATTGGATGTGGTTATTTTGGTGGGAAAAATTGGGGTAGTGGTTAGGATTTTTATTGTGCAAATAATAAGGTAGGTTTGTGTTGACTTGCTCCTCAAACTCCCCATACCCATAATCATACTCAAAAGATCCACCACATACTCCATATGTCAAGTCTTGAGCCATCATAGCTAAGACAAGGAAACAAGTACAAGCATGGAAACTACACAAAAACGGTAAGAACAATCCTTGAGGAACAAGTTCCTCAAGGTGAAAGCAAAATCAAAATAGATAAACAAGTAAGAACTTAATCACATAACACCGTCCCCGGCAACGACGCCATTTTGATGGACAAGAGTTGGTCGTCAAGTATCCAATCAAATACATTTATAATACTCAACAAACAACTAGTTAGCGGTAAGTCGAGGTCGATCCATGGGACGGTATGCTTTGGGTTCTAAGTCTATCTATCTCAATTTACGCTAGTGTCACAATTTGGTTGGGTTTGTAGTTGTATCCTAGACTAATAAAAGCAATAAAGTAAAACAAGCAATAAAAGGAAAGATGTAAACAAATGATTAAAAGTGCTAGGATATCATGGGGTCATAGGGGATTCATGGTGTTGATCATACAAACATGTTTACAATTATATGCAAGCAATTAGTGTTGTGGGGGAACCGAGTTGGTTTATGTCTTACGGTTCATAGGAAGGGTTGGGTCCCGGAGCCGAATCGATTAGATTGTACAACACCTACAAGTCGACTTACTTTCCTCCTATTCAACATCTATGCATGGTCTAACAAGACTCGAGTTGGTTTATATCTTACAAGTCAAGTTGAGTAGATAAGAGATGGTTGTAAATGCAAGGATTCATAGGCTTAGCATTTCATCAAACATAACATGTGCATAAAGTTGACATCACAACAAGCAAGCAATTTGATCATGTGAACATATTAGATTAAGCATTAATCAATCTCATGTTTGTTTCCCCTAATTACTTATTAATCCTAGCTAAAGAAACTACTCACTCATTATCATGGGAAACATGTCATTAATGGTGTCAATCATCACAACAATTATAAACATGATAATAGAATGAAGAAATGAACAATAAAGATTAAAGAGTAAAGGAATTATACCAAACTTGAGATGATCCAAACAATAAAGCAAAGAATAATAGAAGAAACTTGATTGATTGATGAAGGCTTGTCAATCCTCCAATAATAACCCAATAACCTTCAATTACGCAAAAGTAACAAACTTGAATAATAAACTTGAACAATAATTAAGGAGAGATTAATGTGTAGTTTGTGGAAAGATTAAAGAGTAATCTATTCTAATCTACTCCTAATCTAATCTAAGAGAAGGATTTTCTAGCTAAGAGAGCCCCCTTTTGATTACTACAAATGGGGTATTTATAGTAGGGATTCATTAGGTTAACTAAGGCTAAATTAGTAATTACACTTTTTAGTTTAGAGCAGGGAGACGCCAGTATTTTTCGAAGGAAGGGCATCTTTCTTTGAAGCTTGAAGAAACGGATTTGTGCTGGGCTGGAATCCGTGCATCTTAGAGTGAAGACGGGCGGATTGTAGCAGGGGAAGACGGGCGGATTTGGGTGAAGACGCACGTCTTCTGTGGTTTGGGGACGGCCGAATTCTAGAGAAGCCGCACGGATTGGAGTGCTATCTGCGTGTCTCTTCTATTCTTCCCTTTCCTTCACTTCCATTTTATTCTTGTGGGATTAGGCTTTAGTTCTTTCTTCCTCTTCATACTAGTCCATCAAATATTGTCAAATAGCTTCCGAAAATGCATGAAAGACGGGAATTTCCGCCTTATTATCTCCTTTTCTACAAAACATATGAAATGCGATAGAAAAGCAAATAGGAAGGTTTTAACGGATAAAATGGCCACGAAATGCTATAATAGTATGCAAAATAGGCTCAATTAGGGGACTAAATGTGCGCAAATAATGGTCACATCATAGTCATTGCCCACTTCAACATCTTTGGGTTTGAACTCTTGATATTTGAATGGGTAGGGTGGTGTGACAATAGAGGAGGAGGGCTCTTCAAATTCGCCCCTTTGTTGACGGATGATGTACTCGGCGCCCTTGGAGAGTGGAAGAAGGTAGTTTGTTCGATGGGCACTTAATCGGCATATCTTGGAAGGCAAAGTGAAAGATCTAGCATCATTGGTTAGCCACCCATAGTTGGTGACAAGAGAGTTATGCTTGACCCATTTATACTTGTAAATCATGGCGTCCATGTCAATGAGATGACGCCCTTTGATCGCCACATAAGTGTTATCCTTGTTGAAATTTGCATCAAAGTGCTTGGCCAAGAGAGTAACTAGACCTCCATTTACAATATGAGCGGTGCCTTCCTTGCCACAATCAACATTAAGCCATCTTTCCATCAAAAGCCTTAGAGCATTGTAGGGCTTAGTGAATTCCCATCCGACACTAAAGGCCGACTCAAGTAGAACATAATCGAGCTTTGTAAAGTGATTAGTGCCTTTTCTCGCTATTATAGTATTCCCGATGACCTTGTGCCACACTCTAATGCCCGGATGGTGGACTAATAGAGCGCGACAAGCAAGAAAGCTCACAAATTTCTTCCTGGAAATCGCCTCCCAAAGAGGAGCGGGGTCATACTTTTCGGGCATCTTGTGATAATATGGTGTATCACTAAGGCCTAATACCTTACTCAAAACATCAAAGGTGATGCGCCTATTCACATTGGCAAGACGAAACTCGATGTATTCTCTAGTCTCTACCTTAGTCACTTTCAATGAACTTAAGAATTCCAAGGTAAGGGAGGGGTATGTCAATTCTCTTGTAGTAAACAATTTACCCAACCCCATGGCATCAAAGAAGGCTTTTGTTTGTTCAAGGACACCCAATTTGTTCAAGGCATCTTCACAAATAAATTTGGTGGGCATAATGGCTTTCTTAGCATACTTGGAAAATGTATCCCTATGGGAGTTAGAAATGAAAATTACCTCCGGATAGTTGGGTAATTGAGCGATTTCCGGAGTTGTTGTTGTTTCTTCCAAGGGAGGATCTTGTTGTTGTTGAACTTCCAAGTTTGCACTAGAAACCACCATAGCCATTGAAGCTTTCTTTGCTTGAAGGTTTTATTGCCTTTTCGAAAGTGTCTTTGCCTTGAGTGCCTTTGTTGCTCCTTTTGCTCTTGCCATTGTTGATTATACCAAGAAAAGATTGAAAATCTTCAATTTCTAATTATACCCAAATCGATTTAAGATGAAAGGATTTGTCTTTGTATTTCAAAAATCGACTCAAAGGTTGAAGATTTTGGTGCTTGGATTGATTATTGTTGCAAAAGGAGTGATTAATTGTTGTTGTAAGGAAGTTTGGATTTGATTTTGTTGAATTTGGTTGAGGAAATTTTGTTTTTGGTGATGGAGAGGATGAGGGTTTTGGGGTTTTGGGGCTTATGGGTAGTGTTTTAATGAATGAATGAAATGAATGTGGTAAGGGGTATTAAAACACCGGAAAAATTCAAAACTGCAGGGGAAGACGAGTGGATTCCTGTCGGGACGCTCGGATTCTGCTCATATTGGCTTCAGGAAAACTCGCCTAAAGACGAGCGTCTTTCTGTGAAGATGAGCGGATTCTGCAATTTAGGATGAGCGGCTTTCCTCAAAGACGAGCGGATTCTCTTACAGGAACGTTTCTTAATCTGCACTGTAAAAAAGACGAGCGTCTTTCCGCAAAGACGAGCGGCCAGTTTCAGACGAGCGTCTTCTCAGCTAGGACGCTCGTATTCTCTTATAGACCAAAATTTTTGATTTTGCAGCTTATTTGGATGGACGGATTCCTCCACAGAAGCTCGGATTCCTATAAGATGAGCGGATTACCCAGAAGCCGCTCGGATTCCTCCTGGTCTACCCGGATTCAGGTCCATCCGTGCACTTGCATATCCCGTGTCATTTTCATTCTTCAAATCCCATGTTCTTCATTGTAGGGGCACTACAAAGGCATGAATAGCCTAGGCAATTGCTATCCCCACACTAAGTTAAAGCACTACACATCAATAAAATCATTAGTCCCTCCCCCACTTCTCTAAAAAATGATGAATATCTTGATCAAGGCACAAAAATCCAAAAAATGACAAAAATGCAATGTAAGAATTAAAATGCAAGTTAGGGAGTTAGAGATATTTACAAATGGTGGTTTGGAGAGGACTCCACCAAACTCTCATCCTTCGTGAGATGTCACGGGGGCATGTTCAAGGTGTTGTTGATATTACTCAACACCTTGAAGAAGTAGTCAAAAGCTTGTTCATTATCATGATAAAGATCCTCAATAGATCTTTGCACTTGTTGTCCTTCATGTTGGTCTTGATCGATATCATTACCAATGTAGGGATTGAAAATCCCTTCAAACTAATCATCCCAAAGACCGCAAACTTCGTCTACTTGATCATTAAAAATCTCTTGAGTTGATAGAGACAACTCTCCTCCTTTCTTGTTTTGGCCAATGAGGCCATCCTCTTCACTTGTCATGGGTGAGCTTTTCAAGCTCTCTTTGTTGCTATTCCCTTGCTTCTTTGATGGAGCATCATCAACTTTCTTTTTCCATTGGAATTCCGACTTCTTCCTCTCATCCTTTCGGCTATAATGATCAACCATAAAACATGGTTCATGCAAATGGGGAGCTATCATGGTCTTGTCAAGATTGAATGTTATGCTCTCATCTCCCACCTCTAGAGTGAGCTCTCCATGCTTCACATCTATCACCGCACCCGCGGTGTGCAAGAAAGGTCTACCTAGAATTATTGGAATATTGGAGTCTTCTTCCATGTCAACAATGACAAAGTCCACCGGGATGAAAAATTTCCCAACTCTTACGGGAACATCTTCCCATATCCCTAATGGTGTCTTCGTCGATCTATCGGCCATTTGGAGTGTGATATTGGTACATTTAAGCTCTCCCATCCCTAACCTTTTACTCACCGAATACGGCATAACACTCACACTAGCCCCTAGATCACATAGGTCTTTGTTGATCGTTGTGTCGCCAATGGTACACGGTATTGAGAAGCTTCCCGGATCTTTAAGTTTCGGAGGTGAACTCCCTTGAAGGATTGCACTACTCACCTTAGTGAAGGCGATAGTTTCAAGCTTCCGGATCGACTTCTTTTTCGTAAGGATGTCTTTCATGTACTTTGGATAGGCCGGCACATGATTGATTAATTCCGTGAAAGGAATCGAGACTTTCAAATTCTTCACAATTTCCATAAATTTTCCAAGTTGGTCATCAAATTTGGGCTTGGCTTGACGACTTGGAAAAGGAAGTCTAATCACAATGAGTTACTTCTCCTTGGCCTTGTCTTCACTTTTCTTTGAAACTTCTTCTTTGTCACTAGCTTCCACAACTTCATCCTCAACTTGCTTCTTCGGTGCTTCATATCTCGTACCACTCCTCAAGTGAATGGCACTAACCGTTTCATGTCTCGGGGGATTACTTTGAGGTGGTAATTGCCCCTTTTGTCTTTGTGAGTTTGAAGATGCTAGTTGAGTCAATTGTGTTTCCAACATTTTGGTGTGGGGTAGAATGTTGTTGATGGTCATTTCCTTTGCTTGACTATCCTTTTGCATTTGAGTGAAAAACTCTTGTTGATTCTTTTGCATTTGGAGGACCGCTTTTTGAACATCAAAACCTTGGTCATTTTGTTGATTGTATGGAGTTTGATTTTGGTAACCTTGGTTTTGGTTGTAAAAGGGTCTTTGATTTTTGTTTCTCATGGGAGGTGAGGTGTATGTTGGTTGAGGGTTTTGAACATTTTGGCTTTTGTATAAGAGATTTGGGTGGAATTTGGTGTTTTTATTGTAATAATTTGAATAAGGGGTACCACTCTTGTATGCTTGAAAAGCATTTACTTGTTCATTTGTTCCCCTGCATTCACTTTGGTCATGTCCCAAAGTTCCACAATTCTCACATATCCCACTTGGGATTGATGAAGATGCCGTCATGGCATTAACATGGTACTTTGGTGATTTTGAGGCTTCTTCAAGTCTAACCATAGCTTTTTCGAACTTCAAATTGATGGTATCAATGTGAGCACTAAGTTGAGCACACAATTGAGTAATAGAGTCCACTTCATGCTTTCCTCCTCTAGTAGCCTTGCGAGGTCTACTATATTGTGAATTATGGACCGCCATTTCCTCAATCTTGTTCCAAGTTTGATTATCGTCAACTTCGGTGAACATACCATTTGATCACTTGTTAAGAATGTTTCTTGAGTCTTCATAAAGACCATTCCAAAATTGTTGTACCAATAACCACTCGCTAAGTCCATGATGAGGACATGAGCGACAAATTCCCTTGAATTGCTCCCAAGCTTCATTCAAGGATTCTTCATCTCTTTGCTTAAAGCCCGTAATTTGAGTTCTTAGCATGTTAGTCTTTTCCGGTGGGTAGAACTTTTAGTAGAAAGCTAGAGCCAATTTCTTCCAAGAGTCAATTCCGAGAGTAGCCTTATCAAGGCCTTTCAACCATTGTTTTGTGGTGCCAATTAGAGTTAAAGGAAATAAGACCCATCGAATTTGGTCTTGAGTTACACCGGTTTGAGAAATTGCATCACAATAGTCACAAAAAGTCTCCATGTGAGAGTGAGGGTCTTTACTAGGCATCCCCCCAAATTGGCTTCTTTCGACTAATTGGATAAATGCGGATTTGGCAATAAAATTTCCGGTTAAGTGTTGTGGTGTGGGAGTACCATTGGGTAGGTTCTCCTCGGTTGGTATGGAATGTGATGAAAATTTAGGCATTGTGGGTTGATTTTGTGTTGGGTTCTCCTCACCTTCTTTTGCAAAAGGGTTGACGAACTCAATAATGTTTGTTTGAATAACTAAAACCTCACCAATACCTCTCAAAGTACCTCTAGCAAGTCTTCCATTGTTTGTCAAAGTCCTTTCAATTTCGTGATCAAAGGGTAACAAGTTACCTTGTGATCTTCTAGAAATGCAAAATATCAAACAACTCGAAAATAATTAGAACAAACCTTGAGGAGTTTTACTTCCCCAAGGCAAAGAAAGTGACAACTAATAACAATCTAAGAAAAATCTAAATCAAGTTAACACCATCCCCGACAACGGCGCCATTTTTGGCCGAGCCCTCTTTGAGGTTTAGTTTTCGGTACTTGTCGTTAGGAGCACCTAGACCAAAACAATATTTATAACTCCACAAACAACTCTACTATTAGTAAAGAGGCAAGTAAAGGTCGGATCCCAAGGGACGGGTATTGAAGTGAGATTTTCAATTGCAACTAGCGGTGTCTAGGGGTGTCACAATTTGGGGTTTGAATAAAAGATCACTAAACTAAATAGCAATGAAAGTAAGCAAGCAAGATGATTAAAAAGGGATGTAAACAATTGATAAAAGGCACTAGGGTGTCATGGGGTCATAGGGGATTCATGGGAATTGATCATACAAACATATTCTCAAATTATAAGCAAGCAATTATTGTTGTGATGGATCGAGTTGGTCTATATCTTACAATCCTAGGAAAGTTTGGGTCCCGGAGCCAAATCGATTAGATTGTACAACACCTACAAGTCGACTTAATCTTCCCTACTCAACTATATGCATGGTCTAATGAGACTCGAGTTGGTTTATGTCTTACAAGTCTCATTGAAAAGATAGGTGATAGGTAAAAAATGCAAGGATTCATAGGCTCGCATTTCATCAAACATAACATGTGCATAAGTTGAGATCACAACAAGCAAGCAAATAAACTATGAAAACATAATAATTTAAGCATGAATCATCCCCCATATTGGTTTCCCCTAATTACCCATTAACCCTAGCTAAGGAACTACTCACTCATTATCATGTTGAACATGCTAGCAAGGTTGTCAATCATACCAACCAAGTAAAACATGATGAATAAATGAAGATAATTAACAATAATTAAAAAGGGATTAAGAGAATTATACCTACTAATGATTCCAATAATAAAGCAAAGAATAATAGAAGTACTTGATGATTGATTGGAAGGTTGTCAATCTCCCAATAATAACCCAAATAATCTTCAATTACCCAAAATGAAAGATGAACAAAAGAGAGATTAAGGAAATGAGATTTGTATTAAGACTTGATTAAAAGTTGATTACAAGATTAAAGAGAGATTAGATTGATATAAACTACACTAAAGATTGATAAGAAAAACATGATAATTTAATTAGACTAATGGGGTATTTATAGTGGGGATTAGGTACACAAATTAGGGTTTTCTAAGGGCTTAAATGACGATTAAGTCCTTGAGGAATCACTCCTCTAAAAAAAATATGCGAGTCTCCTTTTTGCTAGTCTTTCCCGAGGTATGCGCATCCTTCATAGAACAAGTAGAAAACGAAATAGCTGTCACACAATCCGAGCGTCCAGGGCACGGGACGAGCGGATTGTGGGTCTTTTGGACGAGCGAATTTGTGGGGTGGACGGGCGGATTGTGGTGGTTTTGGACGAGCGTCCTTCTGAGGAGGACGCTCGGATACCTGGTCTTAGACGGGCGGATTGTGGGCAATCCGCTCGGATTCTGAGTCAGCTTCCTCCTTTCTTCTTTTCTTCCTTTTTCTTCATACAATCCTTGAGGATTTCCTCGGGGATGCAAGGATCCTTTCTCATCATTGCCCAACTACTACAATATGTACAAAGGCCTTCTAGTCTTGTCTTCTCTTTGATGCTTGGTTATTGAATTCAATCAATTTAGCTCCATTTTGCCATGAAAATGCAAGGTTTTCACTCCTTTCCTACCAAGGGATCAAAACCTCAAAGAATATGCAGAACAAAGGACTAAAGACAATAAATGACCAAAATATGCACTAAAAAGCATGGGAACAAGGCTAATTCGGGGACTAAATATGCTTAAATAATGGTCACATCAAGTGTTCTGATCAGGTTCTGGAGTCGAGGCACTCGATCAAGTAGGTGGGGCACTCGATCGAGTGGCCTCAACTCGATCGAGTGGGTTTTGGGACTTGATCAAGTGGGTTTTATACAGGTCGTATGCATGTTTTGGGTTATAGTATGTGTGTTTATGTCAACCTTTCTCTTATATAGTTACAAGATGCCGCCAAAGAAAACCGCCTTGTATGCTAGAGCTGAGAGTATGACGGTTGACGACATAGTAAAGATGTTAGAGCACCAAGATGCTCTTACGGAAGCTTTGAAAAGAGTGAGGAAGGATAAGGAGGTTGATCACTCCAAGATCAGCATCCGTATATCTAGGTTCCATCCGAAAGAGTATAAGGGGACTGAGGCGCCAATTCTGCTGGATAATTGGCACAGGGAGATGGAGAATATCCTGGAGTTAGTTCACTGCTCGGAAGAGTTGAAAGTGGAACAAGCTGCGTTCTATTTGAGGGAAGCGGCAGGTGAGTGGTGGGATAAGGTTAAGGTGAGTGCTAGGGAGATGTACATGAAGCAGGGACTACCTGCAATACCTTGGGATGAGTTCAGAAGAGCCATGAGACGTGAGTTTGTGCCGGAACATGTGAGGAGTAAGCTGAGGGAGGAGTTCGATGAGTTTAAGATGACATCTGATATGACGGTGGCTGAGTACTACCGTAAGTTTAATGAGAAGTCCAGATACGCAGAGGATATGGGGCTAAGTGAGGAGAATCTAGCTTTGAGGTTTGAGAAGGGGTTGACCCCCAAGATCATGGAGAAGCTACCGGTGGGAGTCCTTACAGATGTGAAAGAAGTCTATGAGCGAGCTGGGAGGGCTGAGAGGTTGGTAAAGATGACCAAAGAAAGGAGTGCTGAGAAGAGGTAGTCTGAGAGTGAAGGGGGTGGTCAGTCCAGCTATAAGAAGAGTAATCATAATCAGGTGAGAGCATATTCTTCGGGCTCAGGGTTCAGTGTTGGGGCTTCATATGGGCGTGGCCGTGGGACTGGTAGCAGTAGCTGGGGAATGACCTGTTTTAACTATAGTAGTGTGGGCCATAAGAGACAAGAGTGCACCAGTGTAGTGAGTGGGGGTTTCCAGAGGCCGTTACAGGGGAGCATTTCACAGGGTCCTGCACAGAGTTATGCGAGCAACAGACCGGCTGGGTCATGGAACAACATGGGAGGTCAGTACAACAACGGTGGCAAGCTGTGAACACCAACAACAACTAGAGGTCGGGTGCTAAGCCGACTACCTTAGCTAGTACTGTCCAGGGAGGTGGGCAGAACACCAGTGGCAAGCTGTTTATGATGGAAAATAAAGCTGCTGAGGACGACGCTCATGTTATCACTGGTACATTTCTTGTTAATGGTGTTTATACCTTTGTTTTGTTTGATTCGGGAGCGTCACAGTCGTTTGTATCTTCGAGTCATGTTAAACAATTGGGTTTGAGTGAGTATGAGTCTGTAAGAGAGGAAGTTTTTATACCTTCAGGTGAGTCTGTATCTTGTGGGAGGTTGTATAGAGGTGTATCCATGATAGTGGGACAAGTTGATCTGCCTGTAGACTTGCTAGAGATTCCTTTAGACGGTTTTGAGATCATAGTCGGGATGGATTGGTTGGGAAGGTAGAAAGCTAAGATAGATTGTCATCAAAAGAAAGTTTCTTTGAGAGGTCCTAAGGGGATTAGTGTGTCTTATCGTGGGTTTGTTGTCAAACCCAAAGTTAAGTTGATTGCAGCAGTGACCTTGAAGTCCTATCTGAGGAAAGGGTGCCCGTTGATCTTGTGCCATGTGAGGGATCACAGAGTGAAGAGTCCGACAGTTGAGCAGATACCATTTGTGGGAGAGTTTCCAGATGTCTCTCCAGAGGATATTCCAGGGTTGCCACCAAAGAGGGAGATAAATTTCAGTGTTGAGCTGAGACCGGGGACGAGGCCAATCTTTAAGGCACCGTACCGGATGGGTCCTAAGAAGTTGGAGGAGCTGAGGAAGCAGTTGGATGATCTGATTGAGAGGGGATACATTAGGCCTAGAGTATCACCGTGGGGAGCACCAGTTCTGTTTGTGAAGAAGAAAGATAGGAGCGTGCGGTTATGCATAGAGTACAGGGAGCTGAACAGAGTGACAGTGAAGAACAAGTATCCTTTGCCAAGGATAGATGATTTGTTTGAACAGTTGAGTGATGCGGCAGTCTTTTCTAAGATTGATTTGAGATCGGGGTACCATCAGGTGAAGATTAGAGAAGAGGACATACCAAAGACAGCTTTCACGTCGAGGTATGGTCATTATGAGTATGTGGTGATGCCGTTTGGGTTATCTAATGCTCCAGCTGTGATTATGGATTTGATGAACCGGGTCTTCAGTTAGTTCTTGGACAAGTTTGTGGTGGTTTTCATAGATGACATCTTAGTCTTTTCTAAGACTAGGGAGGAGCATGAGGAACATCTGAGGATTGTGTCGCAGACCTTGAGAGAACATGAGTTGTATGCAAAGTTGTCCAAGTGTGAGTTCTGGTTGGAGGAAATTGCTTTTCTGGGGCATGTGATTTCAAAGAAAGGGGTAGCTGTGGATCCTGCAAAGATTGAAGCAGTTACCAAGTGGGAAGCACCGAAGAATGTAGCTGAGATCAGGAGTTTCTTGGGTTTAGCAGGGTGTTATCGACGGTTCGTTAAATATTTCTACAAGATTGCTAGACCTATGACAGCTTTGATGAGGAAAGAGAACAGGTTTCGCTGGGATGAAAGTTGTGAGGCGGCGTTCCAAACATTAATGGAGCGTTTGACCACAGCTCCAATCCTAGCATTGCCTGAAGGGAGTGAGAACATTGAGGTGTATACGGATGCTTCAAAGAATGGGTTGGATTGTGTGTTGATGCAGAATGGGAAAGTGATTCCCTATGCTTCTAGGCAATTGAAGCCCTATGAGGAGAACTACCCTACTCATGATCTAGAGTTGTGTGCAGTTGTGTTGGCTCTTAAGATTTGAAGACATTACCTATATGGGGCGACCGTTAAGGTATTTTTAGATCACAAGAGTCTCAAGTACATCTTCACTCAAAATGAGTTGAACATGAGACAAAGGAGGTGGATGGAGTTGATTGGCGATTATGACATTGACATTATCTACCATGAAGGGAAAGCCAATGTGGTTGCAGATGCTTTGAGCAGGAAGAGTGTGCATTCTTTTTGCACAGCTATATCCTTAATGAGATTGAGAGATGAGGTGGGGAAGTTCGGGATACATATGATCCACAAAGGGGATGCTATGGGAGATTTGACAGTGCAGCCATACCTTTATGATGATATTCGCGGTAAACAGGTGTTGGATCCCAAGATTGTGGAGTGCAGAGCTGGAGAAGAGAAAAGGACAGTGTCTAGATTCTCTATTTATACAGATGGTAGTCTGAGGTTTGATGGGAGGTGGTATGTTCCTAATGATGAGGAGCTGAAAAAGATGATCAGGACAGAGGCTCATTACACACCATACCCGGTACATCCAGGCGGTGACAAGCTATACAAGGATTTGAAAAAGACTTTCTGGTGGCCTGGGATGAAGAAAGAAACAGCTGAGTTTGTGGCTCGTTGTTTGACATGTTAGAGAGTGAAAGGGGAGCAACAACGACCACAAGGTAAGATTCAGTCTCTTGAGGTACCTGAGTGGAAGTAGGAGTCCATTTCTATGGATTTTATCGTGGGTTTACCGAAGAGTCAACAGGGTAACAACCTGATATGGGTTATAGTGGATCAACTGACCAAGTCAGCTCATTTTGTGCCAATGAAAGATATATGGTCTAAGGCACAATTAGCTATGGCTTATCGGAAGAATGTGGTGAGATTGCATGGGGTGCCTAAAGATATAGTGTCTGACAGAGATTCGAGGTTTATCTCATGGTTTTGGAAAGAGTTGCAGGAGTCTTTGGGAACTACCTTGGAGATGAGTACAACATTTTATCCTGCGACAGATGGCCAGACGGAGAGGACCATAAAGACTCTATAGGAAATGTTGCGAGCTTGTGTTATGGATTTTGGTGGTAGCTGGGAACAGAGGTTAGATCTGATTGAGTTTTCTTACAACAACAGCTATCACACCAGTATTGGCATGACGCCATTTGAGGCTTTATATGGGAGGAGATGTTGGAGTCCGATTTGTTGGGTCGATAGTGCTGAGGCAGTGGTTTTGGGACCAGGGACGGTACATGAAATGGTGGAGCAGATTAAGCTGATCAGACAGAGGATGAGAGCGGCCCAGGATCGACAAAAGAGTTATGCTGATCTACATCGACGGGATATAGAGTTTCAGGTTGGGGACAAGGTTCTTTTGAAAGTGTCTCCTATAAGTGGGGTCATGAGATTTGGCAAGAAAGGGAAGTTGAGTCTGAAGTTCATAGGACCGTATGAGATCTTAGACCGTGTGGGTGAGGTTGTTTATCGGTTGGGTTTACCGTCTGCTTTAGATAGGGTATATAATGTGTTTCATGTGTCTCAGTTGCGAAAGTATGTTAGTGATCCGTCATATGTGTTAGAGGTAGAGAACATAGAGTTGGATGAGTCCTTGTCTTATCTTGAGGTGCCTAACCAGATTCTTGATCGCAAGGTTAGGAAAACTAGACATGGTGAGATAGTGTTGCTTAAGGTTCTTTGGTCTAATCATAAGGTTGAGGAGGCTACATGGGAGGCGGAAGAGGCCATGAGGGAGCGCTACCCGTCTCTTTTTGATCAGGTATGTATGGTTACAGGGACGTAACCTTATTTCTTTTAGGGGGGTAGGAGATGGTCGCGAAGAGTTTTTACATGTTTTATGTTAGTTTTGATATAGTTAGTAGTTGTTTAAGTCGGGTTGAATTTGGTTTGGTAAGTATGTTTTGGAGTTTTATGTTAAGTTTTGTTTTTGTTGTTGTGTCGGGAAAGTGTTAGTGTGTTTTTTTTTGTTTTGTTGTGGTTTGAACTTCGGGGACGAAGTTCTTTTTAAGGAGGGAAGACTGGAATACTACGGTTTTATGAGTCTTTGGGTACTCTATCGAGTGGGGCTTACTCTGTCGAGTAAGTGTGTTTGGTATACGAAACAGTAGTCTGCCTGTAGGGTACTCGATCGAGTAGCCTTGGCACTCGATCGAGTAAGTGGCACTCGATCGAGTACGAGACATACTCGATCAAGTAAGTCGGTTATCGGGTGATTTGCGACGGGTTTTTTAATAATGCAGATTAATATATAATACTCCGTTATCTTTTTCCTAAACACTTTTACAAACCTAAAAACACAAAAAGGAGAGATTGCAAGTTACGTTGATCGATTCATTCGCATTATTAGCAAATCCTGGAGCTACAAGTGCCGGTTTCCTTTGTTCCTTATACCGTTGTGATCCTTGCGTCAAGGGTAAGTTCTACATATCTTTTTTTTATAGCGTTTGGTTAATGTTGGTTAAACCCTAATTTGGGGATTTGGGGGTTTTTATGATTGTATGGTTAAGGTAGTAATTGTATGAATGTATGTATAGGAGGAGGGTTCGTAGAAGAGAGGTTTTGAGACAGCTGCTAGATCGTCTTGTTCTGTGATTGTATTCCAGGTAGAGTTTCCCTACTAAGTATTAATTACACGATGTGTTTGGTGGTTTCATTGTGATTATTGTTATAGTATGTTGTTGGTGGTTGTGACGGTTGTTGGTTATATTGTTGGTTGTATTGTTGATTAATATCGTTGATTGTTGTTGTATCTGTCTGTGGTCTTCGGGGTGCGTACCTGGCTGAGTGGAGTCACTTGCGGGAGTGGCTTCTCGCCCTTGATTCGCCTTCAGTGGAACCCGCCACAGAAAGGATGTGCACATTAATGAACATGGGTTTATCGCTTGATGGAGGTGAGCGGGGCTTAGGTGGGTACGGCTGCGGTCCCCCACTAGCGGTGTGGAGTATCTGTTGCGATGGGTACTCTGGTAGGACTACACACTTTAGTTTGTAGTCAGTTGTGTGGAGATTGATTATGGAGACTGGGGTTTGATGTGACGATCGAGCTGTTTGACATTTGTTTTATTGTGATTTATATTGTGTAATTACTACTGACCCCATTGTTTGTTTTATAAAACTGTGGTGATCCATTCGAGGATGGTGAGCAGTTGTTGAGCAGGTTTGATATGATGCTTTTGGGCTAGCTGGGATGAGTCGTCACTTGGCAATTACAAGAGTCTTCCGCTGTGTCAGACGATGTCCTTAGTTATTCAGTTTTTCTAGTAGACAGTTGTGGTTTCGGATTGTATTTGATTTAACAGTTTTGGTTTGAGACATGCAATCACTTAAACTATATTTACTTTTAAAGTACGTTTCTTTATTGTCTTATGATTATCATTACCTCGGGTAACTGATATGGTGACGTTCCTATATCCGAGGGGTCTTGGTAAGGCACTTGGAGTATGGGGGTGTTACAAAAGCATAAAAATAAAGATTAAGGAAAAATAATTTCCTTACATTGATATTGATGGTAAAAATGGGAACAAACTAGATCACCTATCTAGTTTGTTCTTGAGCTAAATAAAAATGGATGATCCTCCTAGAAAAAACCTTCAAAGAGAAAGTCCCCTTCAAGTAACACTCAAGAACAACACCCAAATAATCTTACTGTAGATACCCAGTATCTCTTGAGTCTTCAACAAACACCCGATGATTATCGGACTATAACATGCTTAGGAATCGCAGTGTTTGATCGACAGTTTGTGTACAACTATACGTCGGAAAACTTAAAACGATTTTGAAAATAAAATATTTCAAAACTTTTCAAAAGTACCTAGAGTGTTTAATACATGACGACGGGGTCGCAATGATACTAACTAGAGTCAAAACCGACACCGGACCAAAAACCGACTCAAAATTCAAATCCCGACTCCAACAACGAGTCAAACCGAGTCAAACACAAAAAACAAACCTTTCAAATGCATAAATGTTAAGATTTCCCTTAATCCTAAATGGTCAAGTACAAATCGCGTTCTTCTAAATCCTAGGATAAAACAAATCATGATTTCCTCGTGTGATAGTGACAAGACACCTCGAAGACGTGCGACGTGGCTCGTGCCTCTTTGAGCAGCCTATGCGGCCACGTCGCTCAAAACTCACACAACCACCCATTTTCCTATAAATACCCATCAAATGCCACCATTTGAGAGTCACGCGAGCGTCCGCCCCCTCTTTTCTCCCTTAAAATTCTAGACTCAAGTCACAATCCGACTTCTCAAGTCACAATCCGACACGTATTTACGACCTACCAATCGTAAACACAAGCCTTACACATTGTTTGGTACCGTCATCATACATTAAATCACTTGACCGACCATCTAGACCACTACACCATCACTAAACTTAACAAAACACTCCTTTATATACTAAAACGGTTTTAAACCGTGTTTTTCGGCCAAACAAGTTGATACACTTTCGTCGGTTTCTCGCCACAAGCCTATCATGTAAGTATGAGGGTGTAAAAATCTTCTTTTATCATGTTTTCATATGTTTCATGACTATAACATGCTAAATCATGGTCCAAAACATCGGAAGAATGTGCCAAAACAGAATTTTTGGTTGAGGCAGAGGTTACTTACGTAGCAAACAGGCTCGCGTCTAAAGCAGCCTGCCCAACCTAAATCCAAACCGTGTTTGGTCTCTTCATCTCCTTCATTTTTATTTCATATTCGTTATTGGTTTTTATCATTTCAAGTATTTTCAAATCTTTCATTTTTCTTTATGACAAGTTTTTAACCATAAAACATTTTTCACCCTTGGTTCCTAATACCATGACGGTTTAATCCGTGTTTCGGTAATAATATTTGGTTAATTACATTATAAAAGATATTTTAAAACCTTTTATTTCATTTCTTTACATTTTGAAGGGTATTTTAAAGCCTTTCTAATTTCTTTACATTTTCAAAACAAATGTATTAGTCACCAACACAAAGTCATCCTTGGTTCCATATACCATGTCGAATTTTTTAAATCAAGACGGGTTTAAACACCCATTTTTCAATACGTTTTGCAAACTTTTTCAATGGTCAGAAGACGTTTTCCATCGTGTGTTGACCCGCGCCTAAACAACCATTTATTTTTCCATTTTCAAACCAGGGGAGACCCATTTGAATCGCCAACAGGCTCGCGCCTCTTATGGTGGTCTGATGCAGACTAGGGCAGACCCCTTCGCATCACCAACAGGTTCGCGCCTCTTCTGGCTGCCTGATGCAGGGTCTGTTCTCCTTCCAGCATTTGTCTAGGACGATCCCGACTTCGGTCAACCCGAATACAGGACGGATCAGACGACGAATCTGTCCATTCAACATCATATTTGGTAAACGCCTTACTAAGACAAATGGATCACGTTATGCACCATAAACCTAATTTGGTAAATGGATGTTTAATTTCCGTCTTGCATGCAAATCAACATTAAATCCAGCTTGACATCTTATACTTGATACTTGGATTAAACAAACCGACATAGAAAGCTCACATATTAGGTTCAAACAAGTGGATGCGCATTCATGCATTTACCCGTTTTATCAACTTTTGCATTTAACCAACCAAGATCGATCAGTAGAGGCCGCTACCGCGGGAGGGATTGGGTGTCTGATTAAAGGGCTTCCCAATACGTACCTTCACCTCTTACTCAGAAACTTTGGATAGTGGACGACCTTATCCAGGGCGTACGAGAGTCATTCTAGAGATAAGATGCTAAAGAGGGACGTTTCCTTATCTTTAGTATCTATGTAAACCCTGCTTTGTGCTTCGTTTGACAGAGGTATAAAGTGGATTCGAACGGGTTCCAAGCATCCCACAAATGCTTGGTGGCCACTCCGAATATCTCTTGCATCGTTTCGAGACCCTTGCCGAGACGAAACCGACCGATCTAAAGCGATCTGGTCGAAAGCATTCTTACCCCGCCGAGCGTGGCTTTCAAAAAGACCGCTATACGTCCGCCGATTGGCTTGGCGTGTAGGTGGCTATGTCCACAGATTGGCGACTCCGCTGGGGAAAACTAGGACACTTGTGTCTTTATGATGCCTAGATGGTGAGATTCGAACGAGGTATTAGTTGAAATGCATTAATTGATATTACGGTCACGGTCGGGTTCCTTGTCCGGGCCCACAACCTAACCCTTTTCAACCAATTGGCTCGTCCCGTCGGCGTGAGTTTTTTCATCCCCGCGTTTTGAATCCCGATTGAGTCAAGCATACAGTTGACGATACACATTTGCGTTTCGTCAAAGAGCTTTCATCACTTATGAGTCGTCTCACCACGAGACTCGTCTAACGGCGTCACGCCACTACGTTGGATGCGAGTCAAAGTCCGGTCAACACCGTCACGTTATAAATCGAGTCAGCACCGAGGTACCACGCACGGTCATCCTCGTCTTGTTGAGTCTAATCTTTGTTCCGTCCTGTGTGTTGTCTGCGTTCAGTCTTTGAACTGTGTCGGATTGAGATGTAATGTGAGCCGTTTTTCTACCTCAGAACCATGGCCCCATCTTCAACTTCGTCGAACAACAATAATGACAACAGAGATGTTACAACTGACCAGCTAGCCAGCCTACTCACTGCTCTTAAGGTCACCCTGGACTGGGTCGAGACCCGTATCGACACCCTGGAAAACAAGGAGACCGGAGAACACAATACTCCGCCCTTAACTGAAACTGAGAAAAGGCTTAAGCTCTTGGAAGAACAACTCCTAGCCCGGGGTAACAACATCCACCTTGAGAACAACCGAAGATTCGAACCCGTTGGGGATCAACTACCTGACAACTTTACCTTGACCGATGTGCCCATATTCAAGGGAGTGGAGGTCCCACTCAATCACATCCGAGCCTTCAAGGACTACATGGCCATAAAAGGGGTCAAACAAGAACTCTTCACCCGGATCTTTCCATCATCCCTGGAACCGATCCCTCGCCAATGGTACTACTCCCTTGACCCGAAGAACCTCACCACCTGGGATGAGGTTGCAGTTGAATTTGCCAAGCAATATGCCGACAATGTTGAGATTCAGGCCAACACCCGTACTCTTGAGGTCCTAACTCAGAATGATAAGGAGGGATTCACAGAATTCCTAACCCGTTGGAGGAGAATAAGCACTCAATCGGTCAGCAAGCCAAGTGAGTCAACTTTGGTGGAGAAGTTTTTCAACAATCTCCGCCCGGTATATGCCAACTTGTTGAGATACCAAAACATCAAGACCTTCCAGGATCTACAAATCCTTGGAACCCGCATCGAGGATGACCTCCGAAAGGGTGTCCTAGCCAAAACCACCGGTAAAGGCTACCAGGGATCTACATCAACCGGATCTCGCCCTTATGGTCAGGCAAACAAAATTGACGAGGTCAACCTCCTCGAGCCAACCGCAAAAAGAGCTGACCGCTCTCAAAGAGTGTTCACCAACCTTGGGTCAACTTATGCAAGCGTCCTAAAACGGCTTATGGACCAAGGGAAATTACAACCGATCTCCGGATCCGTCTGATGCTAAGAAGTCCCGTTTCTGGAACCCTAATGCCTACTGCCAATACCACCAAGGGATGGGTCATGACACGGAAACATGTTTCAAGCTCAAACAAGTCATTCAGGACATGATCGAGAAAGGGGAATTACCTTTACCTCCACCAACTAAACCAAACAACAAGACGAACCCTTTGGGAATTCATGCTATCTCCGATGACGAGCCAACGTTGGACTGCTCACACCTCATCTTACCAATTGATGACGAGGTGAATGCCTTGGAGAAGGACACCTCGGACAGGGTATTCGTGATCAGCGCCGCAACCATGCTTGCCATGTTCCAAAAAGTTGAGGAGGCTATAGCCAGTCTCTCAGAAAGGATTACCCGACTTGACGATGCCTACCATCGGTTGATTTTCAACCCACAAACACCAGCACCGCACCCGAGGGAGGGTCCCCCAAACACCCAAAACTACCCTCACCAGGAAGGATTGCTCCCACGACCATTCTGGCATGCACCCCACAACATTCACCCTCACAACATTCACCCCTAGAATAATCACCCCCACAATAACTAACCTCACAATAATCACCCTCACAATAATTACCCTCACAATAATCACCCTCGCAAAAATAACCCTCACAAAAATAACCCTCACAAAAATTTCCCTCACAAAAACTGCCCACCGAGGAATACCCCTCCAAGGTACCCTCGAGATCCCGAAGTCAATGGTAACTGGAGAGATGATGCTAAGGATGTTTATGTGGTCCCGGGAAAAGGGAAACAGGCGAAAGATATCGGTCATCTTACCCGGTCCTGATGCCCCTATCAAAACGCAAATAATCCAACAGTTGTTACAACAACGAATGACCAAGTTGTCCCAGACGTGGGCACTCAACCAAAGGCTCCCGAAAATTCAATCCTCAAACAATTGCAAAAAGTAAAAGCCGAAATTTCAATTTGTCAACTGATTGCTACATCCTTCAAGCATCCGCAAGCTCTACTACAAGCCTTGGAAAAACTGATTGTTCCCTCTACCACCTCCCCTGAAGAAGTGGTAGCACACATGACAAGGGATGTCCCTGACGTGAACAACCCGATCATCTTCTCCGATGAATATATCCCTCCATTCGGAGCCAAATACATCACCGTGCAGTGCCTAAAAAAGAATGTGCCTGTGGTTCTTGTGGATGACGGATCCGTGGTTAATGTCATTCCCCTCAAAACAGCTCGCAAACTGGGCATCAAAGAAACTGATTTGGTCCCAACCAATCAAGGAGTACGCGCTTATGACGGCACTCGTCGTAAGGTTGCGGGACTTATCACCCTAACCATTACAACCGGACCTTTGGAAAGGCAAGCCAGTTTTCAGGTAGTCGACATCGACGCCTCCTTCAACATGCTTCTGGGACGCCCCTGGATTCACGCCGTCAAGACAGTTACTTCAACCCTTCATTAGAAAATCAGGGTCCCTTTCAACGGGAAGACTATCAAGATTCCCGCTTCCCCGATCAAAGCCGTTAAGAAAAAGGGAATATCCTCCCAAGCCATTGAGGAGGACGACAGTGAGATGTGGGAATTCCAAACTGTGAATGCCCTAACCAATGAATCAACACCCTTTGATTGTGACCCGTTTGCCAACCTCACAGTCAACCGCATTCTGATACACTAGGGTTACTTTCCGGGTGTACCCCTCAATCCACTGAAGAACACCTTACCTCCCTTGAAACAGGCTAAGGTCCCCAACATCCCCTTCGGGCTAGGCTATGAACCTACCGATAAAGACATCCAGGAGATGAACATCCTGATGCGGAAGCGCAAGAATCACGGAGTTATCCTCCGTCCCTATCATTTGATCCTTAATTGATATTTCGTCCTCGAGGGAGAGTCCGAACTCTACCACGGCTTTCCTGAACCGATCTATGACTCTGTGGCCAAGGTCAGGCACCCAGGTGTAGAAGTCTTCCAAGACTGCTACTTCATCCCTGACAACATCGAAGCTACATTAACCAAGTCTGAGTCGACCGCATGCCTCGACGGATAAGCTGTCACTCTCCTCTTTGAAGAAGACAACATCAAGCACCTCGACTATGAGGACATCATCAACATTGCTCTAAAGGACAATTAGTTTGACCCCACCGCCTTAATCTCTGATACTGACCCAGAGAAAGCTACACAGGGCTGGAGGAAGACCGTCAAGTGGACCGATCGTCAAGGCGGCATTCTCAAGATTACAACTGGAGAAGGCCCTATGTTCAAGGAGGGAAGTGAAGAGGAATCTGAGTCTGAGTCGGAGTCATAGTCTGTCTTAGCTCCTAGCACTCCTGATGCCCCAGTCAGGGTCCCCTTTCCACTGTTTTATCACAAACTTGTGGCTGCTTCAGAGGCTGAGTCAACTAGGGTCGTCCCCACTCCCATGGAAGGTGACAACCTGGAGCTTGTTCTAAGGGCCACCTCCTCTGCTGTGTCGCCTCTGACTGTTCATGAGATGTATGTCCTATCCGAGCTTTTCGCTCAAGTCGACTTATTGAATGCTAAGTTTGCTTATGACTCGTCTCAATTTAACTACAATGTAATTCTGAATGACTATGAGGAATTTGACTTGAGTGACTACCCACCTCACCTAGCCAAAGAACTTGACAAACGGGAAACTAAGACCCCCATCATTGAGGAGACCAAACCTATTAACGTAGGGACCGATAACACACCTCAAGAACTTAGGATAGGGACAACCCTTGACCCCTTAGAAAGACAACAGTTCATTGACCTCCTACATGAATACAAGGATGTATTCGCTTGGTCCTACAGAGACATGCCTGGGATCGAAAGGGAGATTGCGGAGCACAAGATACCCATTAAGCCCGGAGCTAAGCCCATGAAGCAAAAGTTGCGCCGAATGCGCCCTGAATGGGCCTTAAAAATCAAGGAAGAAGTGGATAAACAGTTCAAAGCCAGGTTCATCAAAGTGTTTGAGTACTCTGACTGGGTGGCCAACATCGTGCCTATACCTAAGAAAGACGGAAGGATTCGGGTTTGCGTCGACTTCAGGGATTTGAACAAAGCATGTCCAAAGGACGACTTCCCTTTGTCACATAAAGACATCCTGGTGGACAATACCGCCGAGCACGCCCTCCTATCATTCATGGACGGGTACGCTAGGTACAACCAGATCAAAATGGCTGAGGAAGACATACACAAGACTGCATTCACTACACAGTGGGGTACATATTGCTACACTGTCATGCCCTTCGGCCTCATCAAAGCCGGAGCAACTATCAATGAACCGCTACCACTCTCCTACATGATATGATTCATAAAGCGGTAGAGGTATATGTCGATGACATGATCGTCAAATCAAAAGAACGGGATGGCCACATCAGCGCCCTTCGAAAATTCTTCGCTCGTCTGCGGAAATACAATATGAGACTAAATCCTCAGAAATGTGAATTCGGGGTCACCTCCGGAAAGCGCTTGGGACACGTCGTCAGCAAAAGAGGCATTGAGATTGATCCAACCAAAATCAAAGCCCTTCAACAAATGCCTCGGCCTAAGAACGAGAAGGAGATTCGCGGATTTCTCGGTTAGGTTCAGTACATCAGCCGCTTCATAGCCAAGCTCACCATGATTTGTGAACTAATCTTCAAGAAGCTTCGCGCCTCCGATCACACCGATTGGGACGACGACTGTCAAAAGTCCTTCGACAGGATAAAGGAAATCCTATACAAACCTCCTATCCTCATGCCACCTCAACAACGAATTTCCTTATCCCTGTACCTGACTGTCACTGACACAGCCATGGGCACTATGCTAGCACAAACAGTCGACGGGAAGAACGAGCCATTTACTACATCAACAAAAAGTTCATCGAGTATGAGACAAGGTACACCCAACTGAAAAAGACATGCCTTGCCCTAGTATGGTAAAAAAAGAAGCTGCGTCACTACATGCTCAGCTACACGATTCACATCTACTCCAAGATGGAGCCGGTCAAATACATCTTCGAAAAATCCGTACTAAGCAGAAGGCTGTCTAGATGGACACTCATGCTATCCGAGTTTGAACTAAAGTTCGTACCCCTCAAGGTTATCAAGGGAAGGGCAGTCGCCGATTTCATAGCAGAAAATCCCGTCAACGAGGACCCAAGGACCGACAGATGGTCACTTCCTTACGAAGACATCCTTTGTGCCGACTTCGACGCATGGGACCTATACTTCGATGGTGCACCTAATCTGAGAGGCTTCGGGGTAGGAATCCTTATAATATCACGAGGGGGAGAACACGTTCCGATCTCGGTCAAACTAGACTTCGCCGTCACCAATAATGTCGCCGAATATGAAGCATGCCTCATCCGCCTACAAGCAGCCATAACACTTAGCATCAAAAGACTGAGGGTCCACGGCGATCCTCGCTCATCATCAATCAGGTGTCCGGATCATGGAAAATCCGAAGTGACAGCTTAGGTTTCTACCGAGCCAAAATCAGTCAAGAGGCCGAGTTCTTCGACCAAGTCGACTCCTTCCACTTGCCACGAGAGGAAAATCAATTTGCTGATGCCCTGGAAAAACTTGCCGTGCTCGTCAACATACCTGACGACATGACATCGATGCCCCTATGTGTTGAGAGAAGGAGCGAGCCAGCTCACATCTGTACCATCAACAATGACGAGGAAAACCATGATGAACCTTGGTACCAAGCCATCCTCAACTACAAAACCAAAAACGAATTCCCTCCTAACTCTGATCTAAGAGGACAAAGAGCCATCCGTTTACTTGCATCACAATTCGTGATCAACCAAGAACAATTATACAAAAAAACACCCCAAGGGATTATCCTCCTTTGCATTGACCATCACAAAGCCAAAAAAGTCATGGGAGAGGTCCACGATGGAGAATGTGGTCCTCACATGAGCACAATGACGCTAACCCGCAAAATCATGCGGTAAGGCTACTATTGGACCACCATGGAAGCCGATTGCCGCAACTACGTCAAACATTGCCACAATTGCAAAATCTTCGCCAACATACAACACATACCACCATCCCTTTTATACACTATGACATCACCCGGGTCTTTATCGACCTGGGGCATCGACATCATCGGGAAAGTCAACCCGATAGGTACTAAAAGACATTGCTTCGTCCTCGTCGCCATCGACTACTTCACCAAATGGGTGGAAGCATAGTCCTATCTAGTTTTGACCGCCAAACAAGTGGCCAAGTTCATCTAGGACAACATCATCTGCAGATATGGGGTACCCCATGAAATCATCAACGATCAAGGCTCTCACTTCCGGGCGGAAACACAAGCCTTGCTGGACAAATACAAGATCAAACGACATCGATCATCCCCTTACCGTCCCCAAACCAACGGAGCGGTGGAGGCAGCAAACAAAACTCTTGTCACCATTATCAAGAAGATGCAAGATAATTACCGCGATTGGCCGAGCAAACTCCCATTCTCTCTCTGGGGATACCGAACCTCCATTCGAACACCGACAGGCTCCATGCCCTTCAACCTAGCATACGGTATGGAGGCGGTTCAGCCGGTAGAGTTAAAGGTCCCATCTCTATGCATCCTACTGGAAAGTCCAGTTCCTGAGGCGGAGACCCGTCAAAGGTTCGAACAACTCACACTTCTAAAATAACGACGGCTCAATGCCTTGCACAACGTCCAACTATACCAACGACGTATACAATGGGCATTCAACAAAAAAGGTTAAACCCAGGAACATCAAGAAAGGCGACTTGGTCCTCAAGTCGGTTCGAGCACCGTTACCCGTTGATCCGAGGGGAAAATTCAAACCCAAATGGGCCGGGCTATACCGGGTCAAGAAAATACTTTCGGGGGGGGGGGGCACGGTGAGGCGAGTGACCTAGACGGGGAGGATTTTTACAAACCCGACCAACCTAGACCAACTCAAGAAATACTACCCTTGAACCGTAGCAACCAACAACCTCACCCTAGTTTTACAACTAGCGACCACCTTAACCCTTTCAAGTCAAGTTCCTCAACGCGTTCTGATTTGAAATTGCATGTTTTATTGAGTCTAAGTTGCTGCACCTTGCCCATTTCGAATGCCCTTTGATCTGTCAAAGGGAACATCTATTTGCACTCAAATAAAACCCCTGAACTACGAGCATGGTTTGATTTAACCTTTTCAAGTGGATACGTAGGCAGTCCTTTCTTACACAAGAGGGATACAACCACAAAACCCAAATAAATGTACAAAACATTTCGAACTTCGATCATGGTTTGATTTCACCATTTCAGGTGGATACGTAGGCAGTCCTTTCTTACACAAGAAGGATACAACCATCCCTATAAAAAAAACATTCTCTTATGTTTACCCACATATAAAACATCACCCACATCAACTTTCAAAAAAAGAAAAGGAAAAAACATTCTCTTTCCCACAAAAATACAAACAAGAAGCCTTTCTTCCTTCCCACAAAAATCTCATTTCCCAAGTGCAATGTTTAGGATAATCCAAGCCGAATTGCCTTTATAAAATGGTTGGAAGAAACAAGCGTTCACAGTTCTTTTTGGCACAAGCAATCCTCTTATTTAATTAATAATGAGAAGGATTACAAATTCAACAACAATTAAAACTCAGCAAGTCTACAACTTATCAAAGCCAAGTTGTCGACTAAGACACCTCACATAGTAAAACTAGCACAAAACAAACAATACATAGCTAGCACAACATAATAAAAACTCACAACACTAATACAACATAATAATAAAGTGGGTAATGGAGGTCTTCATTCTTCCATTCCACCCTTGCCTTTTCCATCGGGATACATCTTCCCCTTGTTCTTCTTATTGGCCCACCTAGCATGAACTTCCTCTTCGGAATGGATCCTCAACGGATCTACAACGACAACGGTCTCCGGTCTCTTGCATGACCCCATATTCGGTGCAAAGCAAGCCCATACACGGCCCATTGCATCTTTGGGACCCGAGCTCCTCCTTTTTGGTGGCCTCATCACATCCGGGCTAGCTCCATCAACAAAGTCCTCAAAGAAGGCACGGTTGGCCTTGCCAACCTCTCTATACTTCCAGTCAACAACCTCGTCTTTACGAGACATGGACCTTTCCTCCAAGGTTTGAGCTCTTGATGACTTGACATAAGCGGGAGTCACCCATGTCGTGGCAACGGGGTTTGGTACCTCCCAAAGCGGCCGAGTGGCCCACCATCTTTCAAAGACCTCCACAAGCTCAGAGTTTCGAAAAACACTCTCTTGGACAAGGGTATCTTGAGCGGGCACCTTTTGTTGACGCCCCATCTGCCTCATGAGCTTCTCGGGATAAATGAAGGAAGCAACCTTCAAACCCACCACCATAAAAGAGCAAGAACTAGCAACCGGAGCGGGAAACCCCGTGAAGGACCTCAAGTGCCACCATGGCACCACCCACCGGATGTGAGGACCACCCTCCTCCACCAATCTCGCGGTCCAATAGGCCTCGGTGGATGCAAAACTATGCGAATACAACTTCTTCCTCATAGTAAGGTGACGAAAGGAATAAGAAGAAGAATCGGCCGTAGGCTCTATATACCTTAGCCTCTCCAATAGCCATACTTGGAGGATCCTTAGATATCCGAACGAGGGAGCTTCTCCACAAGATCCCTTCTTGTCCAAAGCGTGGATGATCTCGCCAAGCACCAACCATGCTGGATCTCTACCATGCTCCAATTGGTCAACCACATGTACAAGGGTCATGCTACCATAGCATTTTGGCCCCTCCTTCTTCAAGGTATCAACAAAGAGGTATGCATGGACTAAGCAAAAGGCAAGAGCCCTTCTCCTAGCCACCTCCGAGACGTTGACATCCAACCGGTTTGAGAAAATGTTGATAAGAGCCAACATATCCACACCATGAGGAGCAAGGAGAAAGTTGACTTAACTTGTTGACAAGCCCAACATCGAATGAAAATTCTCCTTATAACACAACCGAGTCCGAGGAAGCACCAGAACACAACCCGGCCACCCACTAATGGCTCCTACTTCTTCGGCAAGAGAACAAATTTCGCCTTTCGGGAAAACGAAAACATGGTGTTTCGACTCCCAAAACCGAGAGTATGCTTCAAGAAATGAGGATTGCACCTTGACTTGATGAAGCACCAACAATTGACCAACTCGCATGCAAATAAGTTGATACTTCTCGGGAGGTGACAAATCCCGACACCAATGCCGCAACCTATTCTCAAAAGCATCCATGAATAATTTTGTGGTAGAATAAGAAAGGTTTTTGTAGAGATGTTTTTCGTGTTTCGAATGATGAAACAATGAAGCACAAACGTCCCTATTTATAACAAAACAATTAGCGCGTTTTTCCGAAAAAGGGGGAAGCTAGTTTCTATCGCAAGTTGACTCGCGCGCCTCTTTGGGCTGTTCCTCAGGATCCCCACCTTGAATTGTTCTTTTCAAGTTGTGTTTCTTCCTGACACCTCAAACCTCCCGCCACAAGGCTTGCGCCTCTTCGGGCCTATCCAGGATGTTTTGTGTTTTCTCACACTCACATTTCCTTGTTTTCGCGTTTTACGAAATCCGACACGGTTTTCATGATGCAGCTTTAAACATACTGGTTTTCTCTTCTTTTTTTAAGGGGGAAGGGCTAGTCGCCCCGATCCGCGACAGATCGTTTCCATGTCAGTCGAAATTCCGAAATTTTTTTCGCTATTTCGCATTCTCCACAAAATCGAAAATTGATGAACACGATGTCAGTCCTCTTCAAAATTTCAAGCTCTCACAAATCCGAGCCTTGATCCAAAAAAAAAAAATCAACTCAAATACACTCGCAAAAAAAATCTATTTTTTTAATTCACCCCTGGCGGTTTGAGTTTTATTTATTTTTTGAGTTACAAATCAATTTTCATCAAAATTCGATGCAATTTAGTTAATTGCTCGATTTTTAAATTAATTCTTTTTGAGAAGTCAAAACGTAACGACTTGTCACGGAATTTTCAAAATATCTTTTCAAATTTCAATTTTAACTTTGAGTCATCGTGGTTAATTTTGTTTCAATCAAATGCTTTTTACGTGTTCACATTTATGCGTCTGTGCTACCTGTTGCCTGTTTTCTACACTAAACGATGCAGGAACTAGTGCGAAGGAAAGGAGAACTAACAGCCGACAACGCTTCTCCAAAACACAACACAAAAAAGCCAAAAATCACAAATAAACCACAATCCAAAAACACATATATACAAACCGCCTCACGCAAAATGTAAATATGTACAAGCAAGAGTCCAAGACACGGACCAACAACTACAACTACTCAGCATCTCTTGTCGGACCAGTCCTGGTCTCACGAGGAGTCGCGGGCAAGGCAGACACAACCGTCTACTCAGGCTCCCTCTCCGGAGAACTCTCCAGCGTCTCGTGCTCCATCACGACGCGAAGCTCCTCCGCCGCAGCCAACTGAGCCCTGAGAGAGACAATCTCCGCATCTCGGCTCCGCAACCCGTCCTCGCGACGCCTCAACTCCTGGTCTCGATTGGTGATCCCCAACCCCTGGGCCTCAATCGTCGAGCTGGCTATGTCCAACTCAGCCCGGACCCGAGCAAGCTCCTCTGAATCCGCAGTACCCTGCAAAACACAATATAGATCTTTGAGATCTAAAAACGTGAAATGCAACACAAAATACACAAAAACAACTTACAAAAAGTACCTGAGCGAGCCTAGACTCCTTCGCGGCCAGGTCACCAGCAAGCGCCCTCCACCGGTTAGCCATCCGCCACAAAGGCTGATGACTAGCGGTCGACACCTACAATCGAGAAGGTCCTGCGATACAATGCAAGGCAAAACATAAATAAGGAGGAGCTTTCAAATCGGGAACTCACCCTCAGAACAGTCAAACTCCACTCCATGCCAGCGTCGGTCACCTCAACGACCGCAAGCCCTGGCAGGTGCAGCTGTAGCTCCTCACCACCCGGCCCCTGAAAGGTGGTCTGTATCGGAAAAACTGGGGGCTGGGTCCTCATCAGCACATCGACCCCCTACAATTTAGGTCCACATCAAAAGTAACAAACCCTTCTATTCAAAAGAAGCAATGAAAATAAAAGAACAGGAGAAAACATACCTCAATCGGGTACGAAGCAAGCCTCGACAACCGGAAGGTGTCGTAGTCAGTCTCCCGCAATAACAGCTCCTCACCTCCCTTACCGTGAAGGTGCTCCTCAACCTCGTCGGGAGTCGACTCCTGGAACAACAACCTAGGCGGATCGACCGGTACCACGAAAGTCTCAGTAAAGCACTGACGAGCTAAACGCTCGCCCAGGTACCAGACCGGCTCGATCGCCGTCTCGAGGTACAAACGCTGGGAGCTGCGAGGTCCCAGGCGCTCTTTCACAGCGGCCGACACGTCTGTGTAGTGCTCCCAAGGCCACCCAACAAACTGCACTCAGGGAAAAACTAATCAACTAACTGGGGGCTTTCTAAGCTACCTAGTCATCCTATCTCTATCTGTTTCTAATCTTCGTCAGCAACTCGAAGGGCGTTCACGCGACGCCTACAGTCCTTGTAAGTCGGCTTAGTCGACTTCTTCCGAGCCACCATCCAGATCCTCACAGCAGGGTAGGTCGAAGGAACGCCACCAGTAGTCCCCGGGCGCAGAGGGACGAAGTAAGCATACAGCCAAGCCTATACCCAAACACAGCAAACACAAATCAGCTAATTTTTCAAAAATTGCCAAAATCAAACCACAAATCAAAATCAAAATCAAAGTCAACAAAAACTACAAAACGGTCGTACCTCCAAAATAAGGCCGGGACCAACCAAAGAAGGAGAACTACCATCTCCCATCGCCTCCGGACGCACCGCAAAGATGCAAGTACGGGTAAAACTCGCGAGCGGGCAGAACCAGTCAAACTGACCCAAGGTGTCGAAGTCAGCAAGAAGGGGAAGTACCTTGGTAGACAAACGCTCACCCTTGTCACCAAAGTACGTGGTACCCAAGAAGTACCACAACCACAACCGCACCTCGTGCGCGTCAGCTCTAGCCTCTGCCTCCGGACTCGCCAACGGCGCCGGAGCGTAGCCCACCGCTCTCCCCCTGAAGTGATCCCTCAAATACGAACTCGCGATCAAGTATGGAGTGATGTCGGAAGGCTCAGGCAAAGCACTGCCGATCAAACGAGTAACCGCAGGGGAGGGCACCCTCTCTTGTGTCTCCGAGAACTCAACAGGCATCTCGCCACAGAGGAGGCCCAATATCATGGCAAAATCCTCTAAGGTCACACCGACCTCCCCAAACTCCATGTGGAACGACGACGTCGTGTCCCAGTAACGATCCAACATGGACCGGATAAGAGACAGGTTCGATCTAATCGAAGCCCTGTGAATATCCCGCCAAGCAGCCACCAACGGCCCCAAAGCCGACTTCTCTATCAACGCCCTCGTACCGGCTCGGAGAACGTCGTAGAAACCCAGACAAGTGGAGAAGCCCGAGAAAGTCCTCATGGTACCAATCTCCTGAAATAAAAAACAAACAACGTCAGAACACCTATTCAGGTCTGAAATGTCAAAAACGACAAAATTCGACCAAATGGTGTAACTTACCAAGCCCTCATGCGCACGGTAGGAGATGTGCCTGTCTAGCCGAAGCAACAACTAGCTACCGTCGAAACCCTCGGCCCAAGCAGGCGCCGCCCGCAGGTTCAGCCCCCGCGGAGTGGTAATCCGTCTAGCCTCCCAACACGCGACGTGAGCGTCGTCCTCGACCGTCTCCACTCTCCGTCTCTTCTGCCCACGAGACTCCACGTGACGGATAGGAGGTCTCTCAACGACCCTAGCGACGTTCTGCAACTCCCGTCTGGTCGGCCGAGGACCCCTCATCCTAACAACCCTCCTCCCGGAGGTACCAGCCTCAGACCCTGTCTGAGCTCTCTCGACACGAGCAACCTCAACAACGGGCTCCACCCGAGCCCCAGCGGCCCCCTCAGCACCAACGGTCCCAACAACGGGCTCCTCATGAACCTCGATGGCTCCCTCAGCCATAACAACCTCCTCGGTGGGCCCCTCCTCCTCGGAAGCGTCCTCTACTAGCACCTCAGGCACGCTAGCCGGAGTACTAACCGGCCCGGTCCCGAACAGGTCCTCCAAAGTCTGAGCTATGGACCCGGTAGGCCCCGAAAACTCCCCTGCAATCAAAGAACGTCAGCCGAAATTTTGGCATTACGACAGAACAAAATGGACAAATCCGAAAAAAAAACCTACAAAACAAAACAAGGGCAATTCCCCCCGAACCCAACCAAACAAAACAATCCACAAAAACCGCACAAAAAAAATGACTCACCCTTCTTTTCAAGCAGAAGACGAGTCAAAACAACAACAACCAAAACAGCACCTTGAGACCCACACAAGGTCCGCCAACAACCAAAACGTGTTCCCA
The DNA here is from genome assembly GCF_048544455.1 of Silene latifolia. NCBI lineage: Eukaryota > Viridiplantae > Streptophyta > Magnoliopsida > Caryophyllales > Caryophyllaceae > Silene > Silene latifolia. The sequence continues at coordinate 1,627,237 of NW_027413123.1, forward strand.
ACACAACGGGGTATTTCCCACAGCTCAAAAAGCCAGTTTTGCCCCAATTCGAGCACAAACAGGTCAAAATTTCAAAATACGACCGCAAGAAAGCAACGTGGTTTTATCACGTCTCAAAGCGACCTAAACTACCAATAAGGTCCTTTTCAAAGCAAACTGACTCAATTTGAGCTCAAACAGATGCTTATTTTGTCAGACATAAGACCGTCGCAAAAGGCAAAAATTCCAATTTTGTCCACAATGCCTCAACGAAGGTTCAATATGGCAAACACGGTTTTCCCCGACTACAATGCAACCTAGTGGGGCACGCAACTCAAGCAAATAAACTTGACATTGTGAAATGAGACGGTTTCCCTGCCTCATTCACGTTTTTCAAGCATAGGGGGCGGGAAAGGGGACCAAAATGCAAACTAAAAGCACCCCTATACTCCTAAACAGGTTTCTAAGTTAATGCAATCATCAATTTCACTCGAAATTGGCTCAATCGAAACGCCCAAATCGATTTTGAGGGTATAAAGTTTCGGCCTAATTCAATCAACAAAAAGGCGAACAAATTCAAATGGATTCGAGAGGATTTACATACCTTGAGATTACATGATGATAATGGCACGAAAACAAGCGAGAAACAAGGTTTTGCGGGTTTTTTGTGTTTTGTCGAGGAAGATGATGAGAATTGGGAGCTTCCCATTCTCGCGTCTTTTTACAGAAAAAAGGGAAGCTTCCTTCCTTCGCAGCTATGCTCGCACCTCAATGAGGCGCTCCCTGACTCATTCAGCGAAATTTTGGGCTTTGGCCCAATTTCCCACACGAATTATCAAATTTCAACGACGGTGATAAAAACCGTCATTTCAAAAACAATAATAGTAAAATTCTAAATTCACTATTTTCTCAAATTTCAACGACGGTAATAAAAACCGTCTTTTCAAAAACAATAATAGTGAAATTCTAAATTCACTATTTTCTCAAATTTCAAACGGCGGTTATAAAAACCGCCATTTAAAAAAATAATAGTGAAATTTAAAATTCACTATTTCTTCAATTTTCAACGACGGTAATAAAAACCGTCATTTTAAAATAATAGTGAAATTCAAAATTCACTATTTCTTCAATTTTCAATGGCGGTAATAAAAACCGTCATTTCAAAAATTCAAAATTCACTATTCCTTCAATTTTCAACGGCGGTACTAAAAACCGTCATTTCAAAAAAATAATAGTGACATTCAAAATTCACTATTCCTTCAATTTTCAACGGCGGTAATAAAAACCGTCATTTCAAAAAATAATAGCGAAATTCAAAATTCACTATTCCTTCAATTTTCAACGGCGGTACTAAAAACCGTCATTTCAAAAACAATAATAGTGAAATTCAAAATTCACTATTTCTTCAATTTTCAACGGCGGTAATAAAAACCGTCGATTCAAAAAAATAATAGTGAAATTCAAAATTCAGTATTTCTTCAATTTTCAACGGCGGTAATAAAAACCGTCATTTCAAAAAATAATAGTGGAATTCAAAATTCACTATTTCTTCAATTTTCAACGGCGGTAATAAAAACCGTCATTTCAAAAAATATTAGTGAAATCCAAAATTCACTCTCTCTTCAAATTTCAACGACGGCAATAAAAACCGTCATTTCAAAAACAATAATAGTGAAATTCAAAATTCACTATTCCCTCAAAACTCGCTATTTTCTCAAATTTCAAACGGCGGCAAAAAAAACCATCAATTCAAAAGCAAATAGTGAAATTCAAAATTCACTATTTCTTCAATCTTCAACGATGGCAATAAAAAACCCGTCATTTTCAAAAACAAAACGAGCAATAGTAGTGAAACTCAAAATCACTATTTCTTCATATTTCAATAGCGGCATTAAAAGCCCCCATCTGTCAAAAACAAAACCATATAGCAGGATTCAAATCCGCTATTTTCACAAATTTTCAATAAACATTCATCAAATCTCAAATTGTGGAAAGACGAAATTGAAATCGTCCTCCCCAAACATACATCAAACGACAGAGCACCCATCTTTCCCTTTCCTATAAAACCAACGGTAATAAAAACCGCTATCTCTCCTCGAGATTCAAAAATCACTGCTAACCCTGGGAGCTACGCTCACGAACCTATCCCTTTCCGGCACCAAAAACGAACACCGAGATTCCCCAACAGGATATCGGAGGCTTCTTCACGAAGCCCGCTAATTCAAATAAACTTCCCAAAATAAACCCATCCGACACGGCTATGTCCACGGTCGATCAATCGACCCTTCAACATGGCTGGCGAGCCTTACAACGCACATGGCTGACGGTCCTTACAAACGCACATGGCTAGCGAGCCTTACAACGCACATGGCTGGCGGGCCGTACAAACGCACGTGGCTGGCGGGCCTTACAAACGCACATGGCTGGCGGGCCTTACAAACGCACATGGCTGGCGAGCCTTAAAAACGCACATGGTTGGCGAGCCTTACAACGCACATGGCTGGCGGGCCTTACAAACGCACATGGCTAGCAAACCTTACAACGCACATGGCTGGCGGGCCTTACAAACGCACATGGCTGGCGAACCCTTTCATATACGCACCGCGGCTGGCGAGCCCCTTCATATACGCACTGCGGCTGGCGAGCCCCTTTATATACGCACCGCGGCTAGCAAGCCCCTTCATATCCGCAACACAGCTGGCGAGCCTTTGTCCGCAAACAAGAACGCGCAAGGACATATCCCGAAGATGCCTCAGGTACGACTTCTTCTTATGGCTGGCGAGCCTTTGTACGTAGTCTAACGGACGTTAAATGACCCGCACGGATAGTTGACAGACTCTAAACTGTTCCCGACGGCAGGTCCTTGGCTCGTACCCTCGAGTTGCCTTGGCGTCGCCCTTCCCGACGGCAGGTCCTTGGCCCGAATCCTTTCGAGCCGCCTCGACGTCTCTTCGGTCTCCAGGTTGTAATCTTCGATTGACTTGGGGGCTCTACTTTGAATTTCGCCCTATCCAAGCCTCAGTCAAAGTGGGGGCTGTGTAGATACCCAGTATCTGTTGAGTCTTCAATAAACACCCGATGATTATCGGACTACAACGTGCTTAGGAATCTCAGCGTTTGATCGACAGTTTGTGTACAACTATACGTCAGAAAACATAAAATGATTTCAAAAATAAAACATTTCAAAACTTTTCAAAAGTACCTGGAGTGTTTAATGCATGACGACGGGGTCGCAATGACACTAACTAGAGTCAAAACCGACACCGGGCCAAAAACCGACTCAAAATTCAAATCCCGACTCCAACAACGAGTCAAACCGAGTCAAACACAAAAAAACAAACCTTTCAAATGCTTCCATGTTAAGATTTCCCGGAATCCTAAATGGTCAAGTAGAAATCAAGTTCTTCCAAATCCTAGGATAGAACAAATCATGATTTCCTCGTGTGATAGTGACAAGAGACCTCGAAGACGTGCGACGTGGCTCACGCCTCTTTGAGCAGCCTATGCGGCCACGTCGCTCAAAACTCACACAACCACCCATTTTCCTATAAATACCCCTCAAATTACACCATTTGAGAGTCACGCGAGCGTCCGCCCCCTCTTTTCTCCCTTAAAATTCTAGACTCGACTTCTCAAGTCACAATCCGACATGTGTTTACGGCCTACCGATCGTAAACACAAGCCTTACACATTGTTTGGTACCGTCATCGTGCTTTAAATCACTTGACCGACCATCTCAACCACTACACCATCACTAAACTTAACAAAACACTCTTTTACTAACTAAAACGGTTTTAAACCAAGTTTTCCGGCCAAACAAGTTGATACACTTTCTTCGGTTTCTCGCCACAAGCCTAGCATGTAAGTATGAGGGTGTAAAAATATTCTTTTATCATGTTTTCATATGTTTCATGACTATAACATGCTAAATCATGCATAACATGATCCAAAACATGGGAAGAATGAGCCAAAACCGGATTTTTGGTTGAGGCAGAGGCTACTTACGTAGCAAACAGGCTCGCGCCTAAAGCAGCCTGCCCAACCTAAATCCAAACCGTGTTTGGTCTCTTCATCTCCTTCATTTTTATTTCATATTTGTAATCGGTTTTTACCATTTCAAGTATTTTCAAATCTTTCATTTTTCTTTATGACAAGTTTTTAACCATAAAACATTTTTCACCCTTGGTTCCTAATACCATGACAGTTTAATCCGTGTTTCGTTGATAATATATGGTTAATTACATTATAAAAGGTATTTTAAAACCTTTTATTTCATTTCTTTACATTTTGAAGGGTATTTTAAAGCCTTTCTCATTTCTTTACATTTTCAAAACAAATATATTAGTCACCAATACAAAGTCATCCTTGGTTCCAAATACCATGTCGGATTTTAACCCGAGTACGATGATGAATACTGACTAATCACAAACAAATATACTTAAAACAATTAGTTCATAATCATTTTCGAAACTATTTATGTCAAGCTTGCAAAACCGAACCCGACATCGAATATTGTCAAAACAACGATGATTATTCAAGTCCCGTTCTTCAAATTAACACAAAAGCGGCCTAAACGGTCTTTTTAAATCAAGACGGGTTTAAACACCCATTTTTCAATACGTTTTACAAACTTTTTCAATGGTCAGAAGACGTTTTCCATCGTCTGTTGACCCGCGCCTAAACAGGCCATTTATTTTTCCATTTTCAAACCAGGGGAGACCCATTTGCATCGCCAACAGGCTCGCGCCTCTTATGGTGGTCTGATGTAGACCAGGGCAGACCCCTTCGCATCGCTAACAGGCTCGCGCCTCTCATGGCGCCTGATGTAGGGTCTGTTCCCCTTCCAGCATTTGTCTAGGACGATCCTGACTTCAGTCAACCCGAATACAGGACGGATCAGACGACGAATCTGTCCATTCAAAATCATATTTGCAAAACGCCTTACTAAGACAAATGGATCACGTTATGCACCATAAACCTAATTTGGTAAATGGATGTTTAATTTCCGTTCTACATGCAAATCAACATTAAATCCAACTTGACATCTTATACTTGATACTTGGATTAAACAAGCCGACATAGAAAGCTCACATGTTAGGTTCAAACTAGTGGATGCGCATTCATGCATTTACCTGTTTTATCAACTTTTGCATTTAACCAACCAAGATCGATCAGTAGAGGCCGCTACCGCGGGCAGGATTGGGTGTCTAATTAAAGGGCTTCCCAATACGTACCTTCACCTCTTACTCAGAAACTTTAGATAGTGGACGATCTTATCCATGGCGTACGAAAGTCATTCTAGAGATAGGATGCTAAATAGGGACGATTCCTTATCTTTAGTACCTATGTCAAACCCTGCTTTGTGCTTCGTTTGACCGAGGTATAAAGTGGATTTGAACGGGTTCCAAGCATCCCACAAATGCTTGGTGGTGACTCCGAACATCTCTTGCATCGTTTTGAGACCCTTGTCGAGACGAAACCGACCAATCTAAAGCGATCCGGTCGAAAGCAATCTTACGCCACCGAGCGTGGCTTTAAAAAAGACCACTATACGTCCGCGGATTGGCTTGGCGTGTAGGTGGCTATGTCCACACTTAAAAGTATTAACTAGATAATTGTAAAATTTAACCCTTGATAATATTTATAATATTACTAACAAGCTTAGTGAATATTTATTTTGATTACTAACAACCTTAGTAAGTGTTCTTATTTTTTTTTTTAGAGAGAGACAATTTTATTCACATGCAAAACACAAGTGAGCAAGCATGTAAAAATGAACAAAAATTAGTGTATATGGAGGAGGAAAACCCGTTGGACTATGTGGAGTGAGGGAGTGGACTTGCTTTATTTTTGTCCAATCTTTCATCACATGCAAAATGAACATAAGATAACTTATGAAAGTATATAAAGCAAAGTGAAATGATTATATTTATAATCATCCACTACACTCCATTTACACGGTCCAATGTCTCATTTACGGGCCCATTTTGGTTCTTATATTTGTCGCACAAATACGTGTAAATTTTATTTAAACATCGTTTTATGTTTAAATGCTTCCAATAAATTTTGTCCAAATCACTTCGTAAATATACGTGAACCGTACACATATTATTTACGTACTAATATTAATTACATTAATCAATTAGTACAATTTTAGCGAATTAACAATTAATTAACTAAACCCGTCTCATAAATTTTTTTATTTAATTATCGCATAATTAAATAATAACTGCCGTTCCACGAGTTCGCAACTCGAAATCTCTCTAAAAATAATCAACTAACCTTTTAGTCTATAAATCAAGGTACTAAATAAATTGTATCTCATACAATTAATTAGTTATCAATTGGGGTTCATTCTATATGTGTGACCAAAAAGGATCAGTTGATCACCGCCGTCTCACGACAATAACGTCAAACTCTAGTCAGCCAACCGTTATTGATTTACGTTAATCAACTGACGAGGATCAAATAATACATATCCTGATGATATTCCTTTAATGAGATTTATTATGTAAACGCACTATTGTGGAGGACACTAACTCCAACACTGATACCACTTGAAAGATCGTAGATCCTAACTAGACTCTCTAATTAAAAATCAAATTATCTCATAATTCATTTTTATGTGATCTATGTAACATGCATGCTAATATAAAAGCAAAATAATAAAGATTAAGGAAATACAATTTCCTTACATTGATCTTGATGGTAATATGGGCACAATCTAGATCACCTATCTAGATTGTTCTTGTGCTAAATAATAATGGATGATCCTCCTAGTAAAACACTCAAAGAGAAAGTCTCCTTTAAAATGACATATTTTGCTTTTATATTTGCATGCATGTTAGATAGATCACTAAAATGACATATTATGAGATAATTTGTTTTTAATTAGAGAGTCAAATTAGGATATATGATCTTTCAAGTGGTATCAGAGCTTTTATGTATTTCTTTGAATGCGTTTACTATGTTTTCATAAACACCAAAAGTCCGCCAATACGATGCGGCGGCACGCTTCTTTGAAGCAAAGCTTGAGAGGGGCCAAAAGGTTGGTCCCCATGTGATAAAAATGGTCGAATATGTCGACATCCTAGGGCGTCTAGGGTGTAAGATTCCTAAGACTCTTGTAGTGGATCGAATCCTCCACTCACTTCGTTCTAAGTTTGCCCATTTTAGAGTGAACTATAACATGAATGGCACGGATAAGAGTTATCATGAAATTCATGCGCTCCTCACCCAAGCGAAGAGGGATATGGAAGCTAGTGGGAGTGAAAAAGGGGATGTTCTAACCATGAAGTTAAAGAACATGTCCCTTGGAGTTAAGAAGGGAAAGGGGAAGGAAAAGTCCAAATTCAAGAAATCGTCAAAGAAACAAGACAAGGGAAAGGGGAAAGCCGTTGAGAATAGCAAACCCAAGGCAAAGAATGTAAAACTCTCCGAGGCCGAATGTTTCCATTGTAATGGGAAGGGGCATTATAGGAGGATTTGTCCCAAATACTTGGAGGACCTCAAGGAAGGGCGTGTGATGCCTATTGGTATGATTTCCTCTCTCTATGTGATAGACGTTAATTAAGCTTGTACTTCCACTTGGGTACTTGATACTGGATGTGGCTCTCACCTTTGTAATCATTTGCAGGGTTTAAGGGACGTGCGAGCACTAGCGAAAGGTGATGTGGATCTCCGCATGGGCAATGGAGCTAGAGTAGCGGCCGTTTCCGTGGGGACCTATGTGCTCACTTTAGCTAGTGGTTTAGAGTTGTATTTAAATAAGTGTTATTTTATACCAACTTTAACCAAGAAAATCATCTCCATTTCCGCATTAGACGCAGAAGGCTTTTTTTTATGATTAAGGACAATAGTTGTACTCTTTCACTAAATGATGTGGATTATGGCAAGGCCATTTCAATTGGAGGCATTTATGTTTTAAATGATGTTAATGACGTTTATCATGTGGAAACTAAAAAGCTCAAAACGGGTGATCCAAATGAATCCTACCTTTGGTATTGTCGTTTAGGTCACGTAAAGGAAAGACGCATTAAGAGACTTGCTTCATCAAAAGTGCTCAAACCATTTGATTTCGAATCTTATGGTATATGCGAGTCTTGCCTTTTAGACAAGATGACTCGTGCACCTTTTGCGGGAAAAGGGACACGAGCTAGTGAGGTTTTGCCTCTCATACATACGGATGTGTGTGGACCATTAACCATCACCGCTAAAGGTGGTTTTCACTACTTTATTACTTTTACTGATGACTTGAGTAGATATGGGTATGTCTACTTGATGAAGAACAAGAGTGAAGCTTTTGACAAGTTCAAGGAGTTTCAATATGAATTAGGGAACCAATTGGATAAAAAGATTAAGACCCTACGATCCGATCGTGGTGGTGAATAACTAAATTCTGAATTTAATTCACACCTTAAAGATTGTGGTATAGTATCACAATGGACTACTCCTGGCACACCACAATTAAATGGTATGGCCGAAAGGAGAAACCGAACTTTGTTAGATACGGTTCAGTCTATGATGAATCTAACCGAGCTTCCTAGTTCATTTTGGGATTTAGCCCTCATGTCTGCAATATTTTCACTAAATCGAAGCCCGACTAAAGTGACCGATAAGACTCTATATGAGATATGGACAGGGAAAGTCCCTCATTTGTCATTCATGCGTATTTGGGATTGCGAAGCGTACGTCAAGATCAAGTCTGACAATAAGCTTGCACCCAGGTCTGACAAATGTCTTTTTGTAGGATATCCAAGGGAAACACGTGGCTATTACTTCTACAATAAACACGAGAACAAAGTGTTTGTGGCTCGTGATGCTATCTTCCTAGAAAAGGAGTTTATTTCTAGGAGACACAGTGGAAGAAAATTTGAACTTGACGATGTTCGAGAGCCACAAACCGAGAATGAGGTAGAGGAGAACGTGGGGGATAACGTTCCCTCCTCCTTTGCAATGGTGATCATTTCTAGAAAGTCAAGTAGGATTTCTTATCCACCTGACCGCTACCTTGGTAACATCGAAGAGGATGGTGTTTTGTTAGTTTTAGAAAGTGACGAACCCACTACCTAAAAATCGGCCATGTCTACTCCCGACTCCTCGCTCTGGCTAGAAGCCATGCGGTCCGAAGTGGATTCCATGTACGAGAACCAAGTATGGGACTTGGTTGATTTACCTGAAGGAGTGCGACCCCTTCAGTGGAAATGGATATATAAAATTAAGCTCGGCGTGGATAAACATATAGATGTTTACAAAGCTAGATTGGTGGCAAAAGGTTTCACCCAAGTTCATGGTTTACACTATGACGAAACCTTCGCTCCAGTCGCAATGCTTCGGTCCATTAGGATAATCTTAGCGGTTGCCGCGTTTCATGATTATGAGATTTGGCAAATGGATGTCAAAACCGCCTTCTTGAATGGGATTCTAGAAGAGGAAGTGTACATGATACAACCTGAAGGTTTTGTGGATACATCTAACCCTAAGAAGGTGTGTAAGCTCAAGAAGTCCATCTATGGTCTTAAGCAAGTATCTCGGAGTTGGAATCATCGATTTGATCATGTTATTAAACAATACGGTTTCACTAGATGTGTGGAAGAGCCGTGTTTATACATGAAGTTTAGTGGGAGTAAGGTTGCATTCCTTGTCCTATATGTGGATGACATATTGCTCATTGGGAATGATTTTCCATCGCTCGCTTCCGTTAAGGAGTGGCTAGGGAAACACTTCCAGATGAAGGAATTGGGAGAGGCACAACGAATCTTGGGTATCCAGATCTATAGGGATACGTCCAAAATGATACTAGCATTGAGTCAAGAAGCTTATATTTACAAAGTTCTTGACCGGTTCAATATGAAAGACTCCAAGAGAGGATTTCTACCTATGGGCCAAGGGATTACTTTGAGCAATTCACAGTCTCCCTCTACCCCTAAGGAGATTGAACACATGAAGACCATCCCTTATGCTTCTGTTGTTGGGTCTATCATATATGCTATGATTTGCACTCGTCCCGACGTTGTGTATGCCTTGAGCATGACAAGTCGTTATCAAGCCAAGCCTGGTGAGAGTCACTGGATAGCCGTAAAGAACATCCTTAAGTACTTGAGAAGGACTAAGGATTCGTTCAAATTAGTTGGAGGAGAAACTGAGTTGCGTGCAAGAGGTTACACGGACGCAAGTTTCCAAATCGATCGGGATGATATGAAATCCCAATCCGGCTATGTGTTTATGCTAAATGGAGGAGAGCTGTTTGCTGGAAGAGCTTCAAGGAAAGCCTTACCGCGGATTCTACAACAGAGGCTGAGTACCTTGCAGCGTCTGAGGCTGCAAAGGAAGCTGTTTGGATTAGGAAATTCATGGAGGGACTAGGAGTAGTCCATTCCGCCAAAGATCCGATCACTCTATATTGTGATAACAGTGGAGCTATTTTTCAAGCCAAAGAGCCTAAGTCTGGTAATAAATCTAGACACATTGAAAGGAAATACCATGTAATGAGATTTTGTGGAAAGGAAGGAAATTGACATTTGTAAGGTTGGGACAGATGATAATATTGTTGATCCTTTAACCAAGCCTTTATCAAAGGCTAAGCATGATGGTCATGTCGTTGCAATGGGATTGAGACGAATACCGGATTTTCTTTAGATTATGGATATGTAATAATTGTATAGTATATCTCTTATTATATATATGATAATCACATTCATTATTTTTGCATTCATTTATGAATCTTTTATTTAGTGTGACTAAATTTTTAATACCTTATTTATCTAAATAAGTTGTGGAGACAATGTTGAACACTATTCAAGTGAATAAGATGAACATTGTATTTTGTCCCTAGTCACTTAATGAGGTGACGTCTCGGAGTGACTAGATTGTAAGTCGATTGATGGTTGTTCAACACCATAAGGTCATACGTGATGACTAGTCGATTACATAGGCAGAGTGTGTGACACTTTGCCAGATAGTGACCATTTAGAGAGTCCCTAAGTTCTATTATAGACGCCTGGTCGTGGCAGGGATCTCTAAGATGTTCCTATCAGTCGATTCTTTTGACTGGAGACTATTATCCAAGTCAATGCAGTTTCTGAGTGACTTTGGTTTTTGTCCTAGGTCGTGCGGTGAAAGGAGGCCAAAGTACAACTTCTGAGTCATGATGATCTGTATCTGGCAAAGATAGATAGGGCATACAGAAATTGTCCTCCCACGTTGGGTAATTATATCTCAAGGCCACTCGAGGAGTTGTGACTATAAATGCGTGGCCACGCTCAGAAGTAATATGTAGGAGATTTTTCCGGTCTAGTAGTCACACTCCCGATCGAGAAAACCACTCGAGATATGTTCATTTGCAAGTGCGACCTGAAAGACACCTTGCATTGAGTGGGAGATTATAACGGACAAGAGAATTGGTAGCGCACACCTTGTGTCGGACAAGTGGGACATTGTTGGAGTTAGTGTCCTCCACAATAGTGCGTTTACATAATAAATCTCATTAGAGGAATATTATCAGGATATTTATTATTTGATCCTCGTCAGTTGATTAACGTAAATCAATAATGGTTGGCTGACTAGAGTTTGACGTTATTGTCGTGAGACGGCGGTGATCAACTGACCCCTTTTGGTCACACCTATAGGAACGAACCCCAATTGATAACTAATTAATTGTATGAGATACAATTTATTTAGTCCCTTGATTTATAGACTAAAAGGTTAGTCGATTATTTTTAGAGAGATTTCGAGTTGCGAACTCGTGGCACGGCAGTTATTATTTAATTATGCGATAATTAAATAATAAATTTTATGTGACGAGTTTTATTTAATTAATTGCTAATTCGATAAAATTGTACTAATTGATTAATGTGATTAATATTAGTATGTAAATAATATGTGTAGCGGTACACGTATATTTACGGAGTGATTTGGACAAAATTTATTGGAAGCATTTAAACATAACGATGTTTAAATAAAATTTACACGTATTTGTGCGACAAATATAAGAACCAAAATGGACCCGTAAATGGGACATTGGACCGTGTAAATGGAGTGTAGTGGATGATTATAAACATAATCATTTCACTTTGCTTTATATACTTCCATAAGTTATCTTATGTTCATTTTGCATGTGATGAAAGATTGGACAAAAATAAAGCAAGTCAACTCCCTCACTCCACCTACTCCAACCGGTTTTCCTCCTCCATATAGACTAATTTTTGTTCATTTTTACATGCTTGCTCATTTGCGTTTTGCATGTGAATAAAATTGTCTCTCTCTCTAAAAAATTATAAGAACACTTACTAAGCTTGTTAGAAATCAAAATAAATATTCACTAAGCTTGTTAGTAATATTATAAATATTATCAAGGGTTAAATTTTACAAGTATCTATTTAATAATTTTTAGTGTGGACATAGCCACCTACACACTAAGCCAATCCGCGGACGTATAGCGGTTTTTTTAAAAGCCACACTCTGCGGCGTAAGAATGCTTTCGACCGGATCGCTTTAGATCGGTCGGTTCGTCTCGGCAAGGGTCTCAAAACGATGCAAGAGATGTTCGGAGTCCCTACCAAGCATTTGTCGGATGCTTGGAACCCGTTCGAATCCAGTTTATATCTCGGTCACTAAAATGACATATTATAAGATAATTTGTTTTTAAATAGAGAGTCAAATTAGGATCTATCATCTTTCAAGTGGTATCAGAGATTTCATGCATTTCTTTGAATGCGTACGAGATATTCACTCGTATGATTACTATGTTTTCACAAACACCAAAAGTCCGCCAATACGATGCGGCGGCATGCTTCTTTGAAGCAAAGCTTGAGTGGGGCCAAAAGGTTGGTCCCTATGTGCTAAAAATGGTCGAATATGTCGACATCCTAGGGCGTCTAGGCTGTAAGATTCCTAAGACTCTTGTGGTGGATCAAATCCTCCACTCACTTCCTTGCAAGCTTGCCCATTTTAGAGTGAACTATAACATGAATGGCATGGATAAGAGTTATCATGAAATTCATGCGCTCCTCACCTAAGCGGAGAGGGATATGGAAACTAGTGGGAGTGAAAAAGGGGATGTTCTAACCATGAAGTTAAAGAACGTGTCCCTTGGAGTTAAGAAGGGAAAGGGGAAGGAAAAGTCCCAATTCAAGAAATCGTCAAAGAAACAAGATAAGGGAAAGGGGAAAGCCGTTGAGAAAGAAAACCCCAAGGTAAAGAATGTCAAACTCTCCGAGGCCGAATGTTTCCATTGTAATGGGAAGGGGCAATATAGGAGGACTTGTCCCAAATACTTGGAGGACCTCAAGGAAGGGCGTGTGATGCCTATTGGTATGATTTCCTCTCTCTATGTGATAAATGTTAATTATGCTTATACTTCCACTTGGGTACTTGATACCGGTTGTGGCTCTCACCTTTGTAATCATTTGCAGGGTTTAAGGGACGTGCGAGCACTAGCAAAAGGTGATGTGGATCTTCGCATGGGCAATGGAGCTAGAGTAGCGGCCGTTTCCGTGGGGACCTATGTGCTCCCTTTAGCTAGTGGTCTAAAGTTGTATTTAAATAAGTGTTATTTTGTACCAACTTTAACCAAGAACATCATCTCCATTTCCGCGTTAGACGCGGAAGGCTTTTGTTTTATGATTAAGGACAATAGTTGTACTTTTTCATTAAATGATGTTGTTTATAGCAAGGCCATTTCAATTGGAGGCATTTATGTATTAAATGATATTAATGACGATTATCATGTGGAAACAAAGAAGCTCAAAACGGGTGATCCAAATGAATTCTACCTTTGGCATTGTCGTTGGTCACATAAACGAAAGATGCATTAAGAGACTTGCTTCATCAAAAGTGCTCAAACCATTTGATTTCGAATCTTATGGTATATGCGAGTCTTGCCTTTTAGGCAAGATGACTCATGCACCTTTTGCGGGAAAAGGGACACGAGCTAGTGAGGTTTTGCCTCTCATACATACGAATGTGTGTGGACCATTAACCATCACCGCTAGAGGAGGTTTCCACTACTTTATTACTCTTACTGATGACTTGAGTAGATATGGGTATGTATACTTGATGAAGAAAAAGAGTAAAGCTTTTGACAAGTTCAAGGAGTTTCAATATGAAGTAGAGAACCAATTGGATAAAAAGATTAAGACCCTACAATCCGATCGTGGTGGTGAATACCTAAATTTTGAATTTAATTCACACCTGAAAGATTGGGGTATAGTATCACAATGGACTCCTCCTGGCACACCACAATTAAATGGTATTGATGAAAGGAGAAACCGAACTTTATTAGATATGGTTCGGTCTATGATGAGTCTAACAAAGCTTCCTAGTTCATTTTTGGGTTTTGCCCTCTTGTCTGCAATATTTTCACTAAATCGAAGCCAGACTAAAGCGCCCGATAAGACTCCATATGAGATATGGACAGGGAAAGTCCCTCATTTGTCATTCATGCGTATTTGGGGTTGCGAAGCGTACGTCAAGATCAAGTCTGACAATAAGCTTACACCCGGGTCTGACAAATGTCTTTTTGTAGGATATCCAAGGGAAACACGTGGCTGTTACTTCTACAATAAACACGAGAACAAAGTGTTTGTGGCTCGTGATGCTGTCTTCCTAGCAAAGGAGTTTATTTCTAGGAGACACAGTGGGAGAAAATTTGAACTTGACGAAGTTCGAGAGCCACAAACCGAGAATGAGGTAGAGGAGAACGTGGAGGATAATGTTCCCTCCTCCTCTGCAACGGTGGTCGTTCCTAGAAAGTCAAGTAGGATTTCTAATCCACCTGACCGCTACCTTGGTAACATCGAAGAGGATGGTGTTTTGTTACTTTTGGAAAGTGACGAACCCACTACCTACAAATCGGCCATGTCTAGTCTCGACTCCTCGCTCTGGCTAGAAGCCATGCGGTCCGAAATGGATTCCATGTACGAGAACCAAGTATGGGACTTGGTGGATTTACCTGAGGGAGTGCGACCCCTTCAGTGTAAATGGATATATAAAATTAAGCTCGGCGTGGATAAACATATAGATGTTTACAAAGCTAGATTGGTGGCAAAGGTTTCACCCAAGTTCATGGTTTAAACTATGACGAAACCTTCGCTCCAGTCGTAATGCTTCGGTCCATTAGGATAATCTCAGCTGTTACCGCGTTTCATGATTATGAGATTTGGCAAATGGATGTCAAAACCGCCTTCTTGAATGAGATTATAGAAGAGGAAGTGTACAGATACAACCTGAAGGTTTTGTGGATACATCTAACCCTAATAAGGTGTGTAAGCTCAAGAAGTCCATCTATGGTCTTAAGCAAGCATCTCAGAGTTGGAATCATCGATTTGATCACGTTATTAAACAATACGGTTTCACTAGAAGTATGGAAGAACCATGTTTATACATGAAGTTTAGTCGGAGTAAGGTTGCATTCCATGTCCTATATGTGGATGACATATTACTCATCGGGAATGATGTTCCATCGCTCACTTCCGTTAAGGAGTGGCTAGGGAAACACTTCCAGGTGAACGACTTGGTAGGGGCACAACGAATCTTAGGTATCCGGATCAATAGGGATAGGTCCAAAAGGATACTAGCATTGAGTCAAGAAGCTTATATTGACAAAGTTCTTGACAGGTTCAATATGAAAGACTCCAAGAGAGGATTTCTACCTATGGGCCAAGGGATTACTTTGAGCAATTCACAGTCTCCCTCTACCCCTAAGGAGATTGAACACATGAAGACCGTCCCTTATGCTTCCACTGTTAGGTCTATAATGTATGCTATGATTTGCACTCGTCCCGACGTTGCGTATGCCATTAGCATGACAAGTCGTTATCAAGCCAAGCCTGATGAGAGTCACTGGATAGCCGTAAAGAACATCCTTAAGTACTTGAGAAGGACTAAGGATTCGTTCTCAGTGGTTGGAGGAGAAACTGAGTTGCGTGTAAGAGGTTACACGGATGCAAGTTTCCAAACCGATCGGGATGATATGAAATCCCAATCCGGCTATGTGTTTATGCTAAATGGAGGAGCTGTTTGCTGGAAGAGCTTCAAGCAAAGCGTTACCACGGATTCTATAACAGGAGAGGTGAGTACCTTGCGGCGTCGAGGCCGCAAGGAAGTCATTTGTTTGGATTAGGCAATTCATGGAGGGACTAGGAGTTGTCCATTCCGCCAATGATCCGATCACTCTCTATTGTGATAACAATGGAGCTATTTTTCAAGCTAAAGAGCCGAAGTCTGGTAATAAATCTAGACACATTGATGCGTGTCCTAAATATGATGTTTTACACCCCATTTTACACGCATTTCAGAGCTCATTTGTGTAGTTTATGCTACTATTTGCCCCATTTCGTCTACTTTCGTATTTTTATGTAATATTGCAGATTTATGCGGAAATCAGTAGAAATTGAGCTGAATATGTCCCCGAGTATCTTGCATTGCATTTGACGTGAAGTATTTACTTAAGGAACGAGCTTGGTACGCATTTTGAGGCCTGAAAGATAATTTTATGAAGAATTAGAAGCGGACTATTAGCTAAAGCAGTCGATCGACTAGCCTCCATGGTCGATCGACCAACCCACGACTTACAGAAGCTACTGTTCAGCAATGACCGGTCGATCGACTTACCTCAGTGGTCGATCGACCACACCGCTAATCTGCGTGAATTAAAAGATCGAGAAGTTTGAAGCCCATTGTAATTAGGTTTTAGGAAATAAGAACTACGTTGTATTCCTATATAACGTTAGTTTTCAGCATAAGGGAGTTTCCTTTTATCCAGTTTTATTGAGTTTTTAGTTTAGCATTGATAATTAGGGTTCTTAAGTTTAATCTTTCATCAAAAAAGTTTTTGTTTTGCATTCGGTTCTGATCTTCCCTTTACAATTCCTTTACACGGTATTCTTCTGTTTTTATTCAGTTTTAGTGCTTCATTCGTATTATAGAATTGTTAGGTTAGATCTCCCGAAACCAATTTATCGTTTTATGTTAATCGTTTGTTTAGATAATTTAAGCATGAATTCGAATGTTTTAATTGTTAAGTTTATTGCTGTTTTTATCATGAGTATGAGTACCTAAATCCCCTGTGCTAGGATGTAGAGAATCTGTAGCGTAGGCGGCATTAGAATAGGACGACCTAGAGCGTGCCATGGTCGATGGACTGGTCTTCCTGGTCGATCGACCGGCCACGTGAGATATGTTTCGTTTTAATTAATTTAACTTCTATGTTTGGCGAATCGAGTGTACGCGACTAGTTGAATGCCTAGGATTCGACCGACCCAATAAAGATCGAAAGATAGGGAAGGGAGATAGCCTACCTAATTAAGACGACTAAATTAATGAGATCGAGAGATGAGTTAATTTAGCCTTTTTAGTCACTTTTCAGGACGAAAGTTATTATTAGTGATATTAGGGACCTGTAGCGAGATTGAAAGATGCTACCTGTGAGAGTGGACCGAGAGGACCTCTTATTTTCCCGTCTCACGTGTTTGTTTTAGACCTACCTAGTATACTGCCGCCGAAACTATAAGTGAACCGACCATCTTAGCACCCTTTTAATATCTGTTTTCATCAATTAGCTTAGTTTACTGTTCTTTTATTGCCATTAGTATTGAACAAATCAAATCAAACACCCCCCTCAATTGTTACTTTAAGACTAAAATTAGACAACTGATAATTGCACCGCCTCTCTGTGGTTCGACCCTGCTACCGCTGTCTATAGTTGTAGTTGGAATTATAAATATTCTCTTTGGTACTCTACGACGGTATCAAATTTTGGCGCCGTTGCCGGGGAGGCAATTGTTTAAAATTATTAGTTGTTTTATTTTAGTCTTTCTTTTAGTTTAAGGGACGTCTGTTCCTTAAACTATTCCCATATTCTACTTGTAGTTTCTTCTTATGCATAGGTCACAAGGTGGTGAATTACTACCGTTCAATCCTGAGATTGAGAAGACTTTGCGTTAGTTGAGGCGATCATCTAGAGTATTGCCGACAGAGGAAGAGCTGAGTACTCTGTCTAGTTACTACGAGAACGAGCTGTTTGAGGAGGATCCACCTTCATCACCTATTTCTACTTCATCAGCTGAGACCGTCACATCTCCAGACATGGCTGAAGAAGCAAGTATAGCCAGTGACTCTGAGCCGACGGCTGAGAATCTCTACAAGGGATTTACATTACGAGGGACGGATAGAAAATTCGAGCCAAAACCATCCTATATCAATTTGGTTGAGAGGAACCAATTTGGGGGAGCTGCAACTGAAGATGCAGCCAAGCATATGGAGACATTCATTGACTATTGCTGTTCCATACCCCCACCAACTGGTGTGACTCCGGATGAGGTGAAGGAAACTATGTTTATATTCTCTCTTCGTGATGCTGCAAGGGAGTGGTACCGAGACCTGGATCGAGTTGCCAACGGGATTACTGATTGGAAATCGCTGGCCTTGGCATTCTAAAAGAAGTATTTTTCTGCCTCGAAGACCAATGCCATTAGAGCTCAGATCACGAGCTTTAAACAGGGTCCTGATGAGAATTTTCATGAGGCGTAGGTATGTTTCAAGAAGCTGGTGCGAACTATTCCACATCATGTGTTCGAGAAATGGAGCCTATGCAATCAGTTTTATAATGGGCTCTATAACGATCAGAGAGCTATCCTGGATACGGCAGCTAGTGGTAGATTCCAAGAAAATGTTGGAGAGACTAAGGGGTGGAAAATTATTGATGATTTGCCCACCCATAAAGCTGAGTATGGAAATTCCAGGGGAAATCAAAGGAGGAGTGCTGAATCCCCTTCTGTAGCTGCATTAGATGCTCTTACGGCGAGATTTGATAAGTACGAGTTGGGAGGAGCTTCAAAAGGGGGGGATCTATCATGTGAATGCTGTTTCAGACGGTCCTTTCGTCTGCAAGAGATGTGGAGGAGAAGGATATGTTTCAGACAACTGTCCTAATCCCTATGAGTCTTGTGCTGCCTTTTAACATTATAGGCAGACAAACACTTATTATGAGCTGAATGTCCATCCGAACTTGAGGTGGAGTAGCCAAAATGTCTTGAATCCGACTCAACCTCCACAGCAGCAGCAGCAACACAATTATTTGCCCCCTCATAAGCAGCAACAGTCGTACCAAAAGCTTCCGTATGTTCCCCAGCAGCAGCAGCAGCAATCCCAAAGTTCTGATTTCAATGAGTTGAAAAACTTGTTGCTGAAAGAGTCTCAAGCTAGAGAGGCCGGGATGAAGATGTTAGAGAGCCAAATTGCTCAATTGGCTAGCAAGAGTGCAACTCGAGCTCCGGGACATTTACCGTCACAAACGGATCAAAAGGAGACCCTTAACGCTATCACTTTGAGGAGTGGGGCTACCCTTGATGGGCCTGCTATGGTTGAGGATGTCACTGAAAAAGATGAGGCGGAACCAAGCAAGAAGAAGGCAGTGACGAACAATGGCAAGAAAAAGACGATCAACAGGTATGTCAGTCGATTGACTGACATACCCAGTCGATCGACCAGTCCGCGAAAAGTTACAGCTACTGTTCCTGTAGAAGTCAGTCGATCGACTGACATTCATAGTCGATCGACTGACAGTGCTGCTGAGAGTGAGTCTTTTCGTCCTCCAATGCCAAAAAACTTGAGGGACCACTTGTTTCGGGGTACGACTACTCTGAAAATATTGGGGCAAGACCCAAACGCTGATGGGTCAGTTCCGGTTCCGAAGTATGACCCGATGATGATTAGTGGCTCATTTTTGAGACGGTCTGAAGAGGGTTCGAGCTTCAACAAAGAGAAGGTCGTGGATTTTCAGCCTAAATCCACTGACGCCGGCATGAGAGATTTAGAGGAGAGGCCTAAGTTGCTACTTTTAGCCCCCTATCCGGAGAGATTAGTGCCGACGAAGGAACAGGTATCACTTAATAAATTTGAAAATATTGTTCGTAGCTTAAACGTACAAGTTCCTTTTCTTGAATTAGTTAATCAAGTGCCTGCTTACATGAAATTTATGAAGCAACTTTTATCTAAAAAGAAGTCACTTGAAACTGTGCATACTGTCGCACTAACTGAGGAGTCATGTTCTTATTTGACCCATACTGCACCTCATAAGCTAGAAGACCCAGGTAGCTTTTCAGTCCCATGTAATATTGGCACATTTCTTATTGAGAAAGCCTTGTGTGACCTAGGAGCCAGTATTAGTGTAATGCCTTTGAGTCTTCCTAGGAAGCTGAAGTTAAATAGGTTTGCAGTTACAAATATGACAGTACAGATGGCTGATCGTTCTGCGGTCCAGCCTATAGGAGTCTTAGAGGACATCCCTGTACAAATAGGGAAGTTTTTCTTCCCTGTTGACTTCTTTGTGCTAGATATGCCCGAAGATGCCCACATACCTATCATACTAGGTAGACTATTTCTGCACACTGCTGGTGCAGTTATAGATGTTGGCTCAGGGACTTTGACCTTTAAAGTGGGGCAACACTCCATTCTCTTTGCCCAGACCGCTAAGAAGAAAGATCCCATGTGGCCAGTCACTTGTAATACGGTTTCTGAAAAGAAATCTTATTTTATACTTCCTGATATGCCTATCTCTGTTCCTACTCCTGTTGTGACACCTCCGCCCCAGACTGGGAGCAAATTGGAGGAAGATTCATCTGTTTTGGATATTGCAGGAGCTGGTTTGGGGAAGGAAGAGCCGCATGTTGCTCGAGCTGTGAAGGAGCCAATAGTTCAAAGAGGTGGTTTAGGATGTCTTAGCTATGGCACGGATGAGGAGCCCGATGATGAGCCAAACAAAGTAACGGATTCCGATTTGGATTCTGACGAGCTGGAGGAGGTCATTGAGTGGGAAGATATCAGACATGTTGATCCGTTGAGTTCTATGGATGCTGGAGCTGAGAAGAGTGAAGCTGAGAAGATGAGCACTGTTGAGGCTACCTCTTGTAGCCAGAAGCCGAGCAATTGGGCCATTCCGTGGCCGTTCTTGATCAACTATTAGTTGATTAAGACTTTTTCAAAAACCATACATTTTATTGCTTTCGTTGAACTTTTTATTTATTGTTTTGTGTGCGCGAGACTTCGCATCTTAATAAGTTTGCTTAGGATTTTATACACTTTATACTGTTACTTTGGGTTTTGCGCAATTTTGGGCGCGTTATTATGTGTGTTTGCTGGTTTATAGACCATATTAGCTCAAGTTATCGAGCTAATTCGAAGAAATCAGAAAGTTACAGCGGGTTTCTCAGTCGATCGACTGCCCCCTATGGTCGATCGACTGAGCTGCGACTTCCAGGAGCTTCTGTTCCTGTTCATTCCGGTCGATCAACTGCCTGCTATGGTCGATCGACCATTGTCGCTGCTGTACCTGTTCACGACCTTTCCCCTGCTGTGATTGGTCATTTTGTTGAATTGAGGGAGTCTTCCCTCCTCTTTATTTTCCGCCATATTTCTGTTTTCTTCCGTTTTTGATTTTTGCGCATAATTACCGCTTCCACATTGCTTTCTCGGATTTATGCGTGGTATTGTTTGTCTTTTCAGGTACCTGTGGTAGCACTGCTGGCTACTGAAACCTCCTAGCTCATGCTAGTTTGGGGAGGTTTCCTTTTGCTGCGCCTAAGTCTTGTGAGTTTCCGAGCTCTTACTTCATGCCCTTTTTAATTAATTTTCTCGCAAATTCCCGTTTTCCTTTTATTTCACTACATGATTTTGCACAATGGGGACATTGTGCGATTTGGTTTGGGGAAGGGTTTTGCGTTGCATTTCATATTTGCTTGCATTCACATTTACATTTTGGCTTGCATTGTTGTTTACTTTCCCTTATATATACACAAAAATCCAAAAAATTAAAAAATTGAAAAATTTCAACAAAATTCAAAAATTGCATGTTTATTTTCAAAAATTGCATGTTTATTTTAGCATATAGGTCGAGTCGGAACGGTAGTATTTCAATGATGACATTCCATTTTTAGCTATTTTATGCCTAAGCCTTGCTAATTGACATGTTATTAGTAGAATCATTTGCATAGTCTACGAGTTTTTGTTAAAATTCTTGCTGAACTTTAAACTTGACTTAGATTTTTGGCAAACTACATCATTTTCTGAGGTTTAGAGCTTATAACTGGTGTCATCCATGACCGGTTTATCTAGGAATGTGAGTAGTTACTCCTTATAAGACATGTTACATAAATTTGCATAAATATGAACTTAATCTGCTTAATTCCTGTATGCATTCGGTTTGTGGTTAGTTGACACATGTGGAAGAGGTCACCCCTTTTATTCTTTTTGCCCATAAGCTCCACACTGCCAAAAATAGCCTTTTTGTCCCGTTACTACATCCTACATTTAGCCTGCCCTTGTCAAGCTAGTAGTTTACGTTCTTGGGATTGTTACTTCGTTTTTGGTAGCTAATGCTCTTTGTGAGATGATGTTGGGAAGAAATGAAAAAGAAACAAAGAAAAAGAAAAAAAAAGAAGAAGAAAAACGATTCGAAAAAAAAAGGGTCAGTCTATCGACCGGCTACATTGGTCGATCGACTAAGTACTGCAAAGAAAAAAAAGAAAATTCGAAAAATCACATGTTGCAGTTGTTATGAGTTGGTGATTTTGTACTCCCATGTTATATTTTTATCTTATGGGGAGTTTACTTGTTGTTGGGTTGTGAGTTTAGTGCTAGTTATAGGACCATTTCACCGATTTAATCTTGAGCAAGAAGTTGGATGTTGTTATAATTTGGTTCCCTTAGTTACTAGCTTGGCTTTTAACTCTGTTTTTATCCAAATTTATCTTAGCCCTTCCTGCCCATAGCCTCACATATCCATATTTACCTCGGCGTGTGTCATGGTCATTTGTTTGGTTGGAATGCATATGTACGGTTATAGGGATTATTTTCATATTAGATTGCAGGCATGTTCTTATAAGTCGTAGTTAGGTGAGTGTCATTAACAAAATGAATTCTTTCTATCTTTTACATATTTTCACCTGTGCTTATTTGAGTGATTTGAGCGACCCGTGAGAGTCCATAATGATAAGTCTTTATAGTTGACGGTTCAACAGTTTTTAATGACTTCATAACTCGTTTGCATGATTCATATTGCTAATTGATTGTTGGTTATTGCATTAAATTGGTTTAGGCTATTCGGCTTGCATTTCGCTCTGAGATTGAACTCGTTCCATTAGGTTTTAGGATCGAGTCTAGTTCTTGCTTGGGGACAAGCAAGGGTTTGGTTTGGGGAAGTTTGACGCGTGTCCTAAATATGATGTTTTACACCCCATTTTACACGCATTTCAGAGCTCATTTGTGTAGTTTATGCTACTATTTGCCCCATTTCGTCTACTTTCGTATTTTTATGAAATATTGCAGATTTATGCGGAAATCAGTAGAACTTGAGCTGAATCCGTCCCCGAGTATCTTGCATTGCATTTGACGTGAAGTATTTACTTAAGGAACGAGCTTGGTACGCATTTTGAGGCCTGAAAGATAATTTTATGAAGAATTAGAAGCGGACTATTAGCTAAAGCAGTCGATCGACTAGCCTCCATGGTCGATCGACCAACCCACGACTTACAGAAGCTACTGTTCAGCAATGACCGGTCGATCGACTTACCTCAGTGGTCGATCGACCACACCGCTAATCTGCGTGAATTAAAAGATCGAGAAGTTTGAAGCCCATTGTAATTAGGTTTTAGGAAATAAGAACTACGTTGTATTCCTATATAACGTTAGTTTTCAGCATAAGGGAGTTTCCTTTTATCCAGTTTTATTGAGTTTTAATTTAGCATTGATAATTAGGGTTCTTATGTTTAATCTTTCATCAAAAAAGTTTCTATTTTGCATTCAGTTCTGATCTTCCCTTTACAATTCCTTTACACGGTATTCTTCTGTTCTTATTCAGTTTTAGTGCTTTCATTCGTAGTATAGAATTGCTAGGTTAGATCTCCCGAAACCAATTTATCGTTTTATGTTAATCGTTTGTTTAGATAATTTAAGCATGAATTCGAATGTTTTAATTGTTAAGTTTATTGCCGTTTTTATCATGAGTATGAGTAGCTAAATCCCCTGTGCTAGGATGTAGGAAATCTGTAGCGTAGGCGGCATTAGAATAGGACGACCTAGAGCGCGCCATGGTCGATCGACTGGTCTTCCTGGTCGATCGACCGACCACGTGAGATATGTTTCGTTTTAATTAATTTAACTTCTATGTTTGACGAATTGAGTGCACGCGACTAGTTGAATGCCTAGGATTCGACTGACCGAATAAATATCGAAAGATAGGGAAGGGAGATAGCCTACCTAATTAAGACGACTAAATTAATGAGATCGAGAGATGAGTTAATTTAGCCTTTTTAGTCACTTTTCAGGACGAAAGTTAGCATTAGTGATATTAGGGACCTGTAGCGGGATCGAAAGATGCTACCTGTGAGAGTGGACCGAGAGGACCTCTTATTTTCCCATCTCACATGTTTGTTTTAGACCTACCTAGTATACTGCCGCCGAAACTATAATTGAACCGACCATCTTAGCACCCTTTTAATATCCGTTTTCATCAATTAGCTTAGTTTACTGTTCTTTTATTGCCATTAGCATAGAACAAATCAAATCAAACACCCCCCTCAATTGTTACTTTAAGACTAAAATTAGACAACTGATAATTGCACCGCCTCTCTGTGGTTCGACCCTGCTACCACTGTCTATAGTTGTAGTTGGAATTATAAATATTATCTTTGGTACTCTACGATGGTATCACACATTGAAAGGAAATACCATGTAATTAGAGATTATGTGGAAAGGAAGGAAATTGACATTTGTAAGGTTTGGATAGTCGATAATATTGCTGATCCTTTAACTAAGCCTTTATCAAAGGCTAAGCATGATGGTCATGTCGTCGCAATGGGATTGAGACGAATACCGGATTTTCTTTACGTTATGGATATGTAATAATTGGATAGTGTATATCTTATTATATATATGATAATAACATTCATTGTTTTTGCATTCATTTATGAATCTTTTATTTAGTATGACTAAAATTTTAATACCTTGTTTATCTAAATAAGTTGTGGAGACAATGTTGAACACTATTCAAGTGAATAAGATGAACATTATATTTTGTCCCTAGTCAATTAATGAGGTGCCGTCTCGTAGTGACTAGATTGTAAGTCGATTGATGGTTGTTCAACACCATAAGGTCATACGTGATGACAAGTCGATTACATAGGCAGAGGGTGTGACACTTTGCCGGACAGTGACCATTTAGAGAATCCCTAAGTTCTATTATAGACGCCTGGTCTTGGCAGGGATCTCTAAGATGTTCCTATCAGTCGATTCTTTTGACTGGAGACTATTATCCAAGTCAATGCAGTTACTGAGTGACTTTGATTTTTGTCCTAGGTCGTGCCGTGAAAGGAGGCCAAAGGACATCTTCTGAGTCATGATGATATGTATTGGGCAAAGATAGATAGGGCATACAGGAATTGTCCACCCACGTTGGGTAATTATATCTCAAGGCCACTCGAGGAGTTGTGACTATAAATGCGTGGCCACGCTCAGAAGTAATATGTAGGATATTTTTCCGGTCTAATAGTCACACTCCCGATCGAGAAAACCACTCGCAATATGTTCATGTGCAAGTGCGACCTGAAAGACACCTTGCATTGAGTGGGAGATTATAACGGACAAGAGAATTGGTAGCGCACACCTTCTGTCGGACAAGTGGGAGATTGTTGGAGTTAGTGTCCTCCACAATAGTGCGTTTACATATTAAATCTCATTAAAGGAATATCATCAGGATATTTATTATTTGATCCTCGTCAGTTGATTAACGTAAATCAATAACGGTTGGCTGACTAGAGTTTGACGTTATTGTAGTGAGACGGCGGTGATCAACTGACCCCTTTCGGTCACATCTATAGGAACGAACCCCAATTGATAATTAATTAATTGTATGAGATACAATTTATTTAGTCCCTTGATTTATATACTAAAAGGTTAGTCGATTATTTTTAGAGAGATTTCGAGTTGCGAACTCGTGGCACGGCAGTTATTATTTAATTATGCGATAATTAAATAATAAATTTTATGAGACGGGTTTTAGTTAATTAATTGTTAATTCGCTAAAATTGTACTAATTGGTTAAAGTGATTAATATTAGTACGTAAATAATATGTGTAGCGGTACACATATATTTACGGAGTGATTTGGACAAAATTTATCGGAAGCATTTAAACATAAAACGATGTTTAAATAAAATTTACACGTATTTGTGCGACAAATATAAGAACCAAAATGGACCCGTAAATGGGACATTGGACCGTGTAAATGGAGTGTAGTGGATGATTATAAACATAATCATTTCACTTTGCTTTATATACTTCCATAAGTTATCTTATGTTCATTTTACATGTGATAAAAGATCGGACAAAAAAAAGCAACTCCACTCCCTCACTCCACCTACTCCAACCGGTTTTCCTCCTCCATATAGACCAATTTTTGTTCAGCTTTGCATGCTTGCTCACTTGTGTTTTGCATGTGAATAAAATTGTCTCTCTCTCTAAAAAATAATAAGAACACTTACTAGGCTTGTTAGTAATCAAAATAAATATTCACTAAGCTTGTTAGTAATATTATATATTATCAAGGGTTAAATTTTACAAGTATCTAGTTAATACTTGTAAGATTATTTGGGTGTTGTTCTTGGGTGCTGCTTGAAGGAGACTTTCTCTTTGAAGGGTTTTCTAGGAGGATCATCCATTTTTATTTAGCTCAAGAACAAACTAGATAGGTGATCTAGTTTGTGCCCATTTTTACCATCATTATCAATGTAAGGAAATTGTTTTTCCTTAATCTTTATTTTTATGCTTTTATATTTGCATGCATGTTACATAGATCACTAAAATGACATATTATGAGATAATTTGTTTTTAATTAGAGAGTCTAATTAGGATCTATGATCTTTCATTAAGTACGTGCACTTTTGGGTTTGCGATTAGTAGACTAGAGAGCTAACACACGTGTTCATGGCTCACCTAGAGGCCATTTAGATGTTTTGTTCATAATATTATGTGGTCCCCTGGGATTTCACGTATAAGACAAATAAAAAAGGTCTTCCGCTCATTAGGATGGTTGGGGTGGCACTTGTTGGAAAGACCTTTGTGATCACATATGCTCTCGTCAAGTACTAGTCCAAGGAGGGTGCTGGACGTTGAATCTGCTCGTCCTTATTGGGCCTGGACATGTGGACTCAACATCTGTCCTTGGGTTGGACTTTGGGTATCAACGTCTAGGCTGGTACTGGACGTTGATACCCAATGTTGCTTCATGGATCGGATTTTGAAATTTAGTTTTCGTGTTTTTATTTACTTTTTTTCGTATATCTAGGTCGTTTTACGTATTTTAGCACCTAATCATTGTTAAATTGGCGTGTTAACAGGATTCACTTGAGGAATTTGGTGGGGACATTAATTACAACCATTTATTTGTGCCTGAAACAAGCTTTGCTAGTCGGGATGACGCGCTTGACTGGGCTCAAAATATAGTTTTTGATAACGGGTTTGCTTTCCTGAAAGCAACAAATGGGGCCAAAAATCGTAAATAACCCGAGTTGTTGGGGTTATACTTTCGTTGTTCAAAGTACAAGCGAACCAGAAAGAAGATTGATCCCGGCAAGCCCGACACTCCCGACAAGCTTAAGAAGAAAGAGACACCTAAATGTGAGTGTATGTTCCGTGTTCGAGCCGTGAAGAATAAGGTTAATGATGTAGATGGTAAAGAGTTGATAATGTAACACCCCAAGAGATTGAGAGAAAATTTGTCCCGCATCGGGAAATTATGGAGCTTCTTATATGTTTATAAGAGATTCTATCTACCACTAAGTAACAAGACCTTATGCTTTTGGGCTTAAGTGAGGACAAGGCAAATAATCGCCCAAAGGTACACTTCCCATCCCTATTGGGGTTGTGTTACGACGGTGGCGGGTCAGGTTGTTATAAATGGTATCAGAGCAACCCTGCGACCGTGTGGTGAGCCTGCGGTCACGAATATCCGGGTCACCCACCTAGTGGGGAGGATTCAGGGCTTGGCTGTGGTCAGCTTCGAGACACAACGAGGACGTTGTGTTTTTTAAGTGGGGAAATTTGTAACACCCCAGGAGATTGAGAGAAAATTTGTCCCACATTATCGGGGAATTATAGAGCTTGTGATATGTTTATAAGAGATTCTATCCACCACTTAGTAACAAGGCCTTGTGCTTTTGGGCTTAAGTGAGGACAAAGAATGGCCCAAAGGTACACTTTCCATCTTATTGGGGTTGTGTTACGACGGTGGCGGGTCAGTTTGTTATAAATATTTTTGAACATATTGACCTCCGAGAATGGTGGATATCACAACCACCGTTTAGCAAAGTACAAAGATGGGTATATGCATTTTGCGGGTTTGGATGCAGGCGATAAAGATTAGGTGAGGCAACAAGTCCAAGCATCGATTCCCCTGAGAGATTATAAAAAACGGTCTTCATTAAAGAACCCCTAATAAACCGCAACCTTCAACAACAACAACAACAACAACAACAACAACATCAGAGCCTTAATCCCAAAATGATTTGGGGTCGGCTGACATGAATCATCCTTTAATACCGTCCATGGGTAAACGCACACCTCAAAGTGCGAATAGAAAAGGGAAAATGAAAAAAAAAGGGAGAGCGAAAATGTAATGCAAAGTCAAGGTAAACTTACAGGTTTTAAAATCGAATTCCGGATTTCTTTTATAAAAACTTAAAATTTAAATCGAGAGAAAGGATTAAAACGATTTTGAAAACCGAAATAGAATTAAGGATCCGGAATGCCTTAAAAGTAAATTAAGTAAAATATATAAGAAAGTGGTTGGTAAAAAATTGTAATAAAGGAGAGAAGAACAAATGATTAATTTTTTTTTTAAATTAAATAAAAATACTAAATATGTCAAAAAACATATAATACTAAAAATCCACATGTATCCTTTCCGTCCATTGTGCCCTCTCCGTCACCATACTCTCCTCAAGCCCCAGAAATCTCATATCGTGCTGTATCACTCTCAACCATGTCTGTCTCGGTCTTCCTCTACCTCTAGGGACCTTTTCTGTTCTCCAAGTCTCCAGCCTCCTAACTGGTGCGTCCATAGGTCTCCTTCTCACATGGCCAAACCATCTTAGTCGGTTTTCCATCATCTTACCCTCTATTGGCGCCACTTTTACCTTTTCCCTCACTACTACAGATATAGGGTATAACAACGGTTAAAGACCGTTGTTATATAAAAAAGCGGGCGTTGTTAAAGCTTCCGTTGTTAACGGTTTTAAAAACGGTTGGTTTTTTTAAGAAACCCGTTGTGAAAACTATTAACAATGGTTAAAAACCATTGTCGTTACGAGTCATTCGTTGTGGAAAGTGTAACTAATTTTTAGTGGCAAAGTTATAACAACGGTTACAATAGAAAAAAACGTTGTTATAACTAAAGACAACAGGTTTTTTTTAAACAACCGTTGTTATTGTTTTTAAAAAAAATAAAAAAAATAAAAATACAAAGCATTACTGCCAAAATCCCTCCTGCATCAATTAATTATATATTACTAGATGCATTATTACGGCCAAAATCCCTGCATGAACGGACACAATATATGGAATGCGAAGGGTTATAAGATTTGAAGCAGAGATATGGCACAACTTCCTAAACAAAAATATACTTCGTATTATTTTAAGCATCAAACCCTAAACATATTAATTAAAAAACAACTCAAACGACACATATACTAATT
Organism: Silene latifolia; assembly: GCF_048544455.1. NCBI lineage: Eukaryota > Viridiplantae > Streptophyta > Magnoliopsida > Caryophyllales > Caryophyllaceae > Silene > Silene latifolia. The sequence goes on from NW_027413123.1 coordinate 1,656,959, forward strand.
ATAAATTCATTCCATTATCTCAATAACCAATCCATTATATCACTATCTCCATCCTAAACTCCAAACCCTAAATCTTTAAAACCTAATAAACTCCAAACTTCCTTCAATAATGAATGATACCCTTCGTTTAACATGCATTATGACCGAGTATAACAAAAGTTTCATACGCCGCTTGCTGGAAATCGAGAGGAAGAACAGGCTCTTCCTTGAGAAAGCTCGGATCTGGCTTGGTACAGGATATAGAACCGCAGTGAATCATGGCTTGGTGCAGGAGTTAGAGCCGCAGATAATGCAGCTATATGAAGATATTGCATCTGCGGAACGAAACCTTCAAATAGCAAAGGAGGAGAGGATGATTCTCATAGAAGAGAATGCATCCCTAAATGAACATCTAAGAAATGTATTTTTAGCAATGCATTAAGTTTATGTATATATATCAATGAATTAAGTTTATGTATCTTAAATGTGGATTTGTTTTACTATCCTCTCCATCATCATCTTCTTTGTTTTATTTTATTTAATTTGTTTTACTAATAAACGCAGAAAAACTAAGCGAATAATCAGAGAAAGAACAATGACGGAGAAAAACACAGCAAATGAAATAATTAGAGAAAGAACAATAATGACGGAGATGACAAAACCTAAAATCATAAAGCGATAGATATATACCTGATAATTAGGGAAAGAAAGAGACGATGACAACAACAGGTACAGAGATGATAAAGCGACGACGAGAAAGAGACGATGAGAAAGAGACGTTGAGAAAGAGTGTGGTTGTGTGTTTGTGTTTGTGTTGTAGCTGATCTGTGTTTGTGTGGTATATATTGTGGTATTTGTTTGAAAGTATTGACAACGGTTATTACACATAAACCCGTTGTCATTAGATAATATATTAACAACGGTTCCTTTGACAACCATTGTTAAAAAGTATTAACAACGGGTTCTAATATAACCGTTGTAATTACTTTTCACTAATTTTGAGCCAAATTATTAACAACGGTTATAATGTATTACAAAGTAAACTGTTGTTAATAGTTTTTATATTAACAACGGTTATGTAAGTTTTACCCGTTGTTAAAACTAATAACAACGGGTGACAAAATAAAACCGTTGTAATTAAGTTTAGTAAAATTGCGCGGAAAAATAATAATCCATTCAATAACGTCTTTTCGTAATTTTCGTGAATAAACGTTGTTAAAGGGGCGTTGTGGTGGCCTAGTTTTGTAGTAGTGCCTAATCACCTCATTCCTTAATCGATCTTTCCTTGTATGTCCGCACATCCACCTCAACATACGCATCTCCGCCACACTCATCTTTTGAATGTGACAATATTTCACGACCCAACACTCGGAACCGTAAAGTAAGGCAGGCCTAATTGTCGTGCGATAAAATTTTCCCTTTAATCTTTGGGGCATATATTTATCGCATAAAAACCCTGAAGCACTCTTCCATTTCAACCATCCCGCTTTAATTCTGTGAGCCACATCTCCATCTAACTCCCCATCTCTTTGAATAATAGATCCCAGATATCTGAATAAATCTGACCCCTCAACAACATTCCCATCAAAAATAATACTTCCGGCCTCTGTCGATCTCAACCCCGCCACTTTAGTGAACTCACACCTCAAATACTCAGTCTTACTCCTGCTTAGCCTAAACCCACAAGTCTCTAAAGCCTGTCTCCACAATTCTAACTTTCTCTCCACTCCCTCTTTCGTCTCATCAATTAACACAATATCATCAGCAAACATCATACACCAAGGGATGTAGTCCTGAATATCCCGTGTCAACTCATCCATAACTATAACAAAGAGAAAAGCACTAAGTGCAGAACCTTGATGCACCCCGATGGTAATGGAAAATTCTTCTGTTCTCCCAACATTAGTGCGAACACTTGCACTAGCCCCCTCATACATGTCCTTTATGAGGTCAATATATTTTCGAGACACACCCTTTCTCGCTAAAGCCCACCAAAGTACTTCTCTTGGTACCCTATCATATGCCTTTTCCAAGTCAATAAAAACCATATGCAAGTCCTTCTTCTTGTCCCGATGGTGTTCCATCAACTGTCTCATGATAAAAATTGCATGCATAGTCGATCTCCCGGGCATAAATCTAAATTGGTTATCTGAGATGTCTACACATCTCCTAAGCCTTTGCTCGATTATCCGCCCCCATAACTTCATTGTATGACTCATAAGTTTAATTCCCCGTTAATTGGAACACTCTTGAACATCACCTTTGTTCTTGTACAAAGGGACAAGAGTGCTTCTCCTCCAAGCTGATGGCATCTTGTTGCTCCTCCAAATATTGTTGAAGAGCATGGTTACCCATTCGATCCCTTTCTCCCAGAAGCACCTCCAAACTTGTATGGGTATACTATCCGGTCCCTCTGCTTTCTTTGACCTCACCCAACCTACAAGCACCCAAATTTATAGCGAGAGAACGAAGGTTCAGCGAGAAATCAAAGGGATGCGGAATTCCACTCAATAAATGTTGGCTCTAGATGTAGGTGCGAAGTATGTGGATTGGCATAAGACAAATCCCGAGACAAAGGAGCTCAGTCATGTTTTCATGTCTCATCCGGAAGCCATAAAGTTGTTCCGTGCTTATCCCCATGTGTTACTCATTGATTCGACCTACAAGACCAACATTTATAATGTTGCAATCATTGAGGTTATTGATGTTACACTATGTTGTTCTTCTTTCTTAATTGCTATTTTGGTGCTTCCTTCCGAGTTAGAAAAGTATTATGCGTGGATGTTGGAGAGATTATGGGAGCTTCTCGAGTGTATGGGTGCATCTGTTTCAGCCATTGTCATTGATCGAGAGTTGGGGTTGATCGCTGCTCTTGAGTCCATTTATCCTCACACTCCTTACATTTTGTGTCGTTGGCACTTGAATCGTGCTATGGAGAAAAGAGCACTCTCAAAGAAACATTTGGTGTGGTAAAAAAATATTATAATGGACAATCCAGAAGTGGGTTTTATGCTATACAAACCTAGTGATCGATGCAATTACTGTGGATGAGTTTTCGAGAAGTTGGGAAACTTTTAGTAAGAAGACGGAGGAGTTGGCGACTTATGCGGCGAAAACATGGGGTAAATACATGAAGAAGTGGGTTTTATGCTATACAAACCGATATTTTGTTCTTGGAAACACGGCCACTTCCCGAGTTGAGTCCGCTCATTCACTTTTGAAGGCTTGGTTGAATAGTGCTAACTTAAACCTTGATACTATGTGGTCCCGTATTCATTCAATGCTTGAATCTCAACACTCCAAAATTAGATATGAGCTAGAACAATCGAGGAATAGGCCGCGAATTGAAAATCATGTATTTTACTTGTTGCAATGAAAGGTGTTTATTAAGGCCATTGAGATTATGGAAGCCGGAATTAAGAGAGGTATTGAACTGGGGATCGGGTTGGAAGACCAATATGGATGTGTTTTACGGGTTACTCATGGATTACCTTGTGCTTGTGGATTGATTTAGCTGCAACGAAGGGGTAAGAGGGTCCATCTTGATGACGTTCACGTGTTCTGGAGGACCATGGAGTACGACAATGATGATGGAAGGCCTAAGAATAATTGTGATGAGTTAGAGGAGCTTATAGAGGAGCTTATAGAGGAAGCGAGAGCTAGTAACTCCAGAAAAGAGGAGGGTACTCATTGAGAAAATGCGCGAAGGCCTTCATCTAGAGGACGGACGAGGATGTTCATCCACCTCCTGATAGCGAAAACCCGAAGGGGCGACTGCGATGTTCTACTACTCGAAACAAGTCGGGTTTTGAGCATGCAAAGTGGAAGTACATGTAATACTACGCATTTCTGCACATGGAGTACTCGGTCGAGTAGGCTGCACTCCACCAAGTGTAGTGTCGGGTATTTAGTGTCACGCTTCTGACTTGGGGGTACTCGATCGAGTGTGGGTAACACTCGGTCGAGTAAAGTGTACTCGGTACTCGACCGAGTGTCCGGTCTAGGACGAATATTTTGCACGTTTTTTATTAAAATGATTAGAGGTTCTAACATTCTAAAACATTTCGTTAATCACTTTTTACAACCTAAAACATTTCTAATTACCTCTTTAATAATCTTAATCACCTCCTAAGCAAGTTTGATTGATAGTTGAGCATTTTGGGATCCTTATTTCCGTGTCAATCGCACTAGTAAGTTGTTATCATCGCTAATCAATTTGATCATTCTTGGAAGTTTATGTAAACCCTAATTTGAGTTAATTTGGGGGATTTGGAGTAATTAGTTATAGATCTTGATTGGGTTTCTTATATATCATTTTATAGGTGACTATTTCGTAAAGTTGAAGTTCTAGACTGTCATGCTTTGCTTTTGGATTTTGCGAATAAGGTAGGGTTTCCCTACACAGTACAATTGTGTGGTTAATTACATTGGGTGTTTGTTGTGATTATAATAATGTGTATTGTGATTGTGGTTATTGGAGATGTTGGTTTGGATATTGTGAGCCACGTCGGGAGATAGTTTCACCCCCTTGTTTTGCCTCTTATGACTCCTGTCACACGAGGGATGTGCACATTAATGACCATGGGTTCGCTTGTTGCGATAATTGGGGATTTGATGACTACGCTATGGTTTGTATCGAGGGATACTCAATGCAATTAGAGCCATTTATGACTATGGAGATGGAGGATGTTTGGAGCTTTGATTGTGTATCTTAAGTTGCTTATTCTTGTGTGTGGTTGTGATTAGTTGTTTAATTGTACTGACCCTTCAATATTTTCAAACAGAGTTACTTTTTCACATACGGACTTTTCTTTTTCACATACATTTTTTCATAAAATTTCCATACCCAACCTTTTCTCCTAAACATAAACAAAACAACTCTCCTTTTTTCCTAAACATAACCAAAACAACTCTTATATATGCATCTTTGCCCTATTATTGAATCTAAATACTCTAAAAACTTAAACAATGGGATCTAATTCTCCAATTAATGAAGTAATGTACTTTATTAGCGATTATTAATACGTTTTATTGAAATTATTAGGTTTAATTTTAGTTAAATTATATGTTTAGCGAAAAAATTATTTATGGTTTATGGGTCGACGTCGAGTCATAGGGCTGGGTGGTCGACGTCGGGTCATAGGGCTGGGGTCATAGACGCCGGGTTGTAGGGCTGAAGTGGTCGGCGTCGGTATGAGGGCTGAGCTGGTCGGCGTCGGTTTTGTGGGGCTGGGGTTGTCAGATGGGACGGGGGAGTTGAACGGAGGTCAGCGTGGTCACAGTTGTCGACGATGGGTAAGGGGGTGGTCGGCGTCGGCCTTATCGCTGGAGGTTGTTGTAACACCCTCATCTACCAAGGAGCCTTAAGAAGACCTTCCCTAGTAGATACGGGCATTACCATCTTAGTTGTCCGAGGAATAGTATATCACAACGTCAATAAAAGAACTATTATAGTTTATTACAAGCTCTAACTCAATAAGAAAGATACAACTGATAAACAACCAACTACGGTGATACCATCCATGCCAAGACTCGGAGAAAGACTCGTCCCTCCAACGCACTCAAATAAGCTCCACATATCAACACCTGCTAAAGACTGACTGCTCAGCATAATGGATCACCGTAGACACATAATAAGAAAGAAAACACAGACAAAACCACACAAGGTCATTAACTGAAGACCTACATACTAAACATAGTACAACACGAGCACGCATCTCCAACTCCAATAATCCTGCAATCATCTGACTAACACAAGGTATAGTCCTGCCAGATAACCAACCGCAAAAAGTAATCTACACCGCCAGTGCGGACCGTAGCCTTACCACCGAAGCCCCGCTCAAAACTATAGAGCGAATAACTCATGTCCATTAATGTGCACATCCCCCTTGTGACGGGAACCACAAGGGGCGAATCAAGGGCGTAAAGCCATTCTCGACGATGACTCCAATAAGCCAGTGACGCACCACGCACACAAACACAATATTACTATTATACAATCAGAGATACCATGCACCACACATGACAACCAATCAACAGTACTGAGTAGGAAAACCTACCTTTAGCAATCAACAGCAACACCGCATACATCTATATGAAGGCAAGGCAACCTCCATCAACACCTAACACAACCAGTAGGGACAACCCAATTACTAACAACCATAACCCCAACGAAACCTAAAGATGACGATGATGCATGACTTACCTATGCTCAACATTTCGGCGACCACTCCGCGACGCGACTCAAGTCTCCATCCCCATGGTGTCTCCATGTGTAAGGGATCTAAAAAGGTTGAAGGATGGTAAGGGAGAAGGTGTATCGTCGATTAGGTTTTGGGAGAAAATGAAATAGAACTGATTTGGGTTTACGACTTACGATTTATAACTTAACGCTGAACTCACCGCACTCGATCGAGTATGTAGCCTACTCGATTGAGTGGCCCCTACTCGATCGAGTCACTAGCCTACTCGATCAAGTAGCCTACACTAGACCGAGTTCCCACATCCCAAAGGTTACTATAACGCAAGGCCGAAAGAGTGGAGGTTTCTAGAGGTCTAACATACGTCTAAGATCAGTCAACAGGCAGTCAACGGGTCCCTAACAGGGCGGATATTCCAGTCTTCTCCCTTTAAAAAGAACTTCGTCCCCGAAGTTCAACTCACCGCCTCCCCCAACCGAAAGCATATCATATGACAAGATAACTAACAACAACCTAACCCGACATAAACAACTATAACCATACCGAGAACATACCACCCAACCTCCCATGTCGACTAATCATCATCATCCTTTTTCGCGAATATAACTATCACAACCCAACTCCATCATGAGTTATCATCCAAATGTTAACAATCGAAAAGATGTATAGATACAAACTATTTATTTCGTTTTACCAAGCGAATTCAACACTATACAACACCATTGTGGACGTACGTCCCACCTAGGTATGCCCAGCCGATCTTTGGACAATCGCAGCGGTCTTTTGAAAGCCACGCTCGGTGGCGTAAAGATGCTTTCGACCGGATCGTTTTAGATCGGTCAGCTTCGTCTCGGTAAGGGTCTCGAAACGACTAGAGATGTTCGGAGTCGCCACCAAGCATTTTTGGGATGCTTGGAACCCGTTCGAATACACTTTATACCTCGGTCAAACGAAGCACAAAGTAGTGTTTGACATAGGTACTAAAGATAAGGAATCGTCCCTCTTTAGCATCTTATCTCTAGAATGACTCTCGTACGCCCTGGATAAAGTCGTCCACTATCCAAAGTTTCTGAGTAAGAGGTGAAGGTACGTATCAAGTATAAGATTTCTAGTTGGATTTATGGTTGATTTGCATGCAAGACGGAAATTAAACATCCATTTACCGTATTAGGATTATGGTGCATAACGTGATCCATTTGTCTTAATAAGGCATTTTGGAAATGTGATTTTTGAATGAGCAAAGTAGTCATCTGATCCGTCCTATATCCGGGTTGGCCGGAGTTGGGATCGTCCTTGACTAATGTTGGAAAGGGAACAGACCCTGCACCAGGCGGCCACATGAGGCGCGAGCCTGTTGGCGGTGCAAGGGGGTCTTCCCTGGTTTTAAAAATAGGAAAGAAATGGCCTTTTTAGGCGCGGGTCAGTCAACGGTCTAAGACGCATTCTAACCATTTGAAAAACGTTTATAAAACATGTTGAAAAATGGGTATTTGAACCCGTTTTGGTTTAAAAGGGTCGTTTAGAACGTATTTGTTGATTTGAGGAACGAGACTCGAATAATCATCATTATTTTGATGATATTCGGTGTCGGGTTCGACTTTATAAGTTTGACACGAATAGTTTTGAAAATGATTATGAACTAATTGTTTTAAGTTCATTTGAATATAATTAGTCGATACTCATCATCGTACCCGGGTAAAATACGGCATGGTATGTAGAACCAAGGATGACTTTGTGTTGGTGACTAATACATTCATTTTGGAAATGTAAACAAATGATGAATGGCTTTAAAATACCTTTTAAATGTAAAGAAATGAAATAAAAGGTTCTAAAATGCCTTTTAAATGTAATTAACCAAATATTATCACCGAAACACGGATTAAACCGTCATGGTATTAGGAACCAAGGGTGAAAAATGTTTTATGGTTAAAAAACTTGTAAAAGCAAATAAAATGAAAGAAGTTTGAAAATATTTGAAATGGTAAAAACCGATTACAAATATGAAAGTGAATTAATTTGGAAAGACGAGAACAAACACGGTCGAGTCTGACCTGGACACCCCATTGAGGCACGAGCCTCTGTGCAGAACAAGAGGCTTCTGTCTCAGGCCAAAACTCAGTTTTAGCTCGTCTACCCTATGTTTTGGATCGTTTTATGCATGATTTAGCATGTTATAGTCATGAAATAAGTAAAGACATGATAAAAGAAGGAGTTTTACACCCTCATACTTACATGCTTGGTTATGGCGAGAAACCGACGTAAGTGTAACAACTCGTTTGGTCGGAAAAGACTCGGTTTAAAACTGTTTTAGTAAGTAAAAAGAGTGTTTTATTAAGATTAGTGACGGTGTAGTGGTCGAAGTGGTCGGTCAAGTGATTTAATGCACGATGATGGTAGCAAACAATGTGTAAGGCTTATATTTACGATCGGTAGGTCGTAAATACGCGTCGGGTTGTGACTTAGGAAGTCGAGTCGAGAATTTTAAGGGAGAAAAGAGGGGGCGGACACTCGCGTAAGTTCTCAAATGGGGGTATTTGAGTGGTATTTATAGGAAAATGAGTGGTTGTGTGAGTTTTGAGCGACGTGGCCACCTGGGCTGCTCAAAGAGACGCGAGCCACGTCGCAGGTCTTCAAGTTGTCCTGTCACTTTCACATAAATGCAATCATAATTTGTTCTATCCTAGGATTTGTAGTCACATGTTTGGTACTTGACCATTCATGAATCCGGGAAATCTTAGTATAGAAGGCTTTGCATGATTTATTTTTGGTGGTTGACTCGGTTTGACTCGTTGTTGGAGTCCGGTGTCGGTTTTGACTCTAGTTACTGTCATTGTGACCCCGTCGTCATGCATTAAACACTCCAGGTACTTTTGAAATTTTTTGAAATGTTTTATTTTCGAAATCGTTTTAAGTTTTCCGACGTAAAGTTGTACACGAACTGTCGATCAAACGCCGCGATTCCAAAGCATGTTATAGTCCGATAATCATCGGGTGTTTGTTGGAGTCTCAGCAGATACTGGGAATCTACAGAGCTCCCACTTTGACTGAGGCTTGGACAGGGCGAAAGTCAAAGTAGAGCCCCCAGGTCAATCTTGGATTACAACCTGGAGACCCAAGCGACGTCGAGGCTGCTCGAAAGGATTCGGGCCAAGGACCTGCCGTCGGGAAGGGCGACACCAAGGCGACTCGAGGGTACGAGCCAAGAACCTGTCGTCGGGAACAGTTTAGAGTCTTTCGACTATCTGTGCGGGTCGTTTAATGTCCGTTAGACTACGTACAAAGGCTCGCTAGCCATAAGAAGGAGTCATACCTGAGGCATCTTCGGATATGTCCTCGCGCATTTCTGGACAAAGGCTCGCCAGCTGTGGTGCGTACATGAGGAGGGCTCGCCAGCCATGAGGCGTATATGAGGAGGGCTCGCTAGCCGCGATGCGTAGTAAGGCTCACCAGCCATGGTGCATATATGAAGAGGGCTCGCCAGCCGCGATGCGTAGTAAGGCTCGCCAGCCATGGTGCGTATATGAGGAGGGCTCGCCAGCCGCGATGCGTTGTAAGGCTCGCCAGCCATGGTGCGTATATGAGGAGGGCTCGCCAGCCGCAATGCGTAATAAGGCTCGCCAGCCATGGTGCGTATATGAGGAGGGCTCGCCAGCCGCGATGCGTAATAAGGCTTGCCAGCCATGGTGCGTATATTAGGAGGGCTCGCCAGCCGCGATGCGTAGTAAGGCTCGCCAACCATGGTGCGTATATTAGGATGGCTCGCTAGCCGCGATGCGTAGTAAGGCTCGCCAGCCATGGTGCGTATATGAGGAGGGCTCGCAAGCCGCGATGCGTAGTAAGGCTCGCCATCCATGGTGCGTATATGAGGAGGGCTCGCCAGCCGCGATGCGTTGTAAGGCTCGCGAGCCATGGGGCAGTCGGTTGATCGACCGTGAGAATAGCCGCGTCGGACGGGCTTGTTTTGAAAGTAGCGGACTCATGATGCCGCCGTGGAAATACTGAATTTGAATTTTCACTACTGTTGTTTTTGAAATAGGCGAGTTCCGCAAGGATGCCCCCCTGTTGACATTTTGAAGGGATAGTGAATTTTGAATTTCGACTACTCGTTTTTGAATTTGAAGTGGCGGTTTTAATCGCCGTTTGTTTGAATTTTAATGGAAATAGTGAGTTTTAAACTTCGCTCTTACGTCTGAAGTGACAGTTTATGTGCCGCCGTTGACAAGTGAAGGAAATAGTGAATTTAGAATCTTCACTATTACTTTTTGAAGTGACAGTTTATGTTGCCGCCGTTGACATGTGTGGTAAAAATAGTGAAATTTAATTTCAACTATTATTTTGAAAATGACGGTTTTAATTGACGTCGTTTGAAATTCGAAGAAATAGTGAATTTTGAGTTTTCACTATTATTTTAAAAATGACGGTTTTAATTGCCGTCGTTGAAAATTTGAAGAAATAGTGAATTTTGAATTTTCACCATTATTTTGAAAATGACGGTTTTAATTGCCCTCGTTGAAAATTTGAAGAAATAGTGAATTTGAATTTTCACTATTATTTTAGAAAATGACGGTTTTAATTGTCGTCGTTGAAACTTGAAGAAATAGTGAATTTGAATTTTCACTATTGTTTTTGTATTTGAAAATGGCAGTTTTGATCGCCGTTTGCTTGAATTTGGAAAGGAAAATAGTAAATTTTGATTACACTATTTGTTTTTGTATGTGAAAAATGACAGTCCTTAATGTCGTCATTGAAAATTTGAAGTTTGTTATTGGAAATTGGGCCAAAGCCCAAAATTTCGCTGAAAGAGCAGGGAGCACCCTATTGAGGCGCGAGCAACCTGGCGAGCTAAGGGAGCTTCCCTATTTTTCTGTAAATGACGCGAGAATGGTTCGCATACCATTCTTACTTCGTCTTCAACCTTTCGACAAAACCGCCATTGTTGGTCTTATAGCTTGCTTTTGTTCGTGCCATTATCGACAATGTCATCTCAAGGTATGTATTTCCTCTTGAATCCATTCGAATTTGTTGGTCTTTTTTATTGATTGAATTAGGGCAAAATCTTTACCCTAGAAAAATTGATTTGGGCGTTTTTGATTGAGCCCATTTTGAGTGAAATTGATGATTTCATTAGGTTAGAAACCTATTTACGAGTATAGGGGTGCTTTTAGTTTGCATTTTGATCCCCGTTCTCGCTCCCTATGCTCGAAAAACGTGAGTGAGGTGGAGAAACCGTCTCATCTCAGATTGCCAAGTTTATTTACTCAGGTAGTGGGTCCCACTAGGTTGCATTGTAGTCGGGAAAGACCGTATTTGCCATTGTGGACCTTTGTTGGGTATTGTGGGCAAAATTGGAATTTTTGCCTCTTGAAGCGGTCTTATGTCTGACAAAATAAGCGCCTGTTTGGGCCTGAATTGAGCCAGTTTGCCTTGAAATGGACCCCATTAGTAGTTTACGTCGTTTTGAGGCGTGATAAAATTACGTTGCCTTGATGTGGTCGTTTTTCGAAATTTTGTCCGGTTTGTGCTCAAATTGGCGTAGGAATTGCCTTTTCGAGTCTTAGAAAAATACCCCATTATATCGGGAACGTATTTTGATTTGTTGGCAGACCTTGTATGGATCTCGGGATGCCATTTTTGTTGTGGTTGTTTTGACTCGTCTTTTGCTTGAAAAGAAGGGCGAGTCGTTTTTTTTGCTCTTTTTTGTAAATTGTTTTGTTGGTTTTTTTTTGGTAAATTATTTTTGTTTGGTTGGGTTTGGGCGGGATTGCCCTTGTTCTGATTTGCAGGTTTGTTTTTTTGGATTTGTCCAATTTACGCCGTCGTAATGCCGAAATTTCGGCTGACGTTCTTTGTTTGCCTTTGATGTGGACCCGAATTGCAGGGGGTCGACGCGTTGATGAGGACTCAACCCCCAGTTTTCCCGGCGGAGACCACCTTTCAGGGGCCGGGGGGCGAGGAGCTACAGCTGTGTTTACCAGAGCCTACGGTTGCTGAGGTGGTCGACGTTGGCATGGAGTGGAGGTTGGTCGTTCTGAGGGTGAGTTCCTGACTTGAACATTTTTCCTCATTCGTGTTTTGCCTTGCATTGTATTGAAGGACCTTTTTGGTCAGAGGTGACGACCGTCGGTCATCGAGCTTTGTGGCGGATGGCTAACGGGTGGAGGGCGCGCTTACGTGACTGGGCCTGCGAGGGAGGCTCGGCATTCTCAGGTACTTTTTGTGTGTCGTTTTTGTGTATTTTGTGTTGCATTTCACGTTTTTAGATCTTGATGATCTGTATTGTGTTTTGCAGGGTACTGCGGATTCGGAGGAGCTTGCTCGGGTCCATGCTGAGGTGGAAACAGCCAGGTCGACGATCGAGGCCTAGGGGTTAGGGATCACCCGCCGAGACCAGGAGTTGAGGCGTCGTGAGGACGAGTTACGGAGCCGAGATGCGGAGATTGCTTCTCTCAGGGCTCAGTTGGCTGCAGCGGAGGAGCTTCATGTCGAGATGGAGCGCGAGACGCTGGAGAGTTCTCCGGAGAGGGAGTCTGAGCAGGTGGTAGTGTCTGCGTTGGTGGTGACTCCTCGTGAGACCGAGACTGGTCCGACGGGAGGCGCTGAGTAGTTGTAGTAGCTTGTCCGTGTCTTGGACTCTTGCTTGTACACGTTTATATTTTGCGTGACGCGGTTTGTATATATGTATTTTTGGATTGTGGTTCATTTTGTGATTTTTTGGCTTTTTTGTGTTGTGTTTCGGAGGAGCGCTGTCGGCTGTCAATTCTCCTTTTTGCTTCGCACTAGTTATTGCATTGTTAGTGTAGAAAACAGGCAACAGGTAGCACGTAAACACGTAACAAGCATTTGAAAACAGAGTTAACTACATTAATTCGCAGTTTAAATTGAATTTTGGAATTTGAAAAGAATTTTGAAAATTCCGCGACAAGTCGTCACATTTGGACTTCAAAAGGAATTGATTTGAAAATTTAGCAATTAACTCGTGCCTTGAATTATATTGCATCGAAATTAATGAAATTGATTTGTGACTCGAAAAAATTCAAACTCAAACCATCGGGGATGAATTGTGAAAACAAATGTACGAGTATATTTGATTTGATTTTTGTGAGGTAAAGACTCGAATTTGTGAGTGCTTGAATTTTTGAGGAAAACTGATGTCGTGTTATCAATTTTCGATTTTTATTTTTTGCTCAGAAAATTGCGAAAAAGCGAAAAACTTTTCGGAATTTTGATTGACATGGAAGCGATCCGTCGCGGATCGGGGCGACTAGCCCTTCCCCCCTTTTAAGAAAAGAAAGAAAAATCTGTATGTTTAAAGCTGTGTCATGGAAACCGTGTCGAATATCGAAAATCAAGAAAGCAAGGAAATGTGAGTGTGAGGAAACACAAAATGTCTTGGACCATCACGAAGAGGCGCGGGCATTCCGGCGGAATGTTTGAGGTGTCAGGAGAAAACACAACTTGAAAGGGACAAGTCATAGCGAGAATCCTGGGAAGGGGCCTAAAGAGGCGCGAGCTATTGGGCGATAGAAGCCGGTTCTCCCTTTTTTCTGAAAAACGCGCTGATTGTTTTGTATAAATAAAGATGTTTGTGCTTCATTGTTTCATCATCCGAAACACAAAAATATCTCTACAAATCCTCTTTTTCTTCTTCCACAAAAATATTTCATGGATGCTTTTGAGAATGCGTTGCGACAATGGTGCCGGGCTTTGTCGCCTCCCGAAAAATATCAACTCATTTGCATGGGAGTTGGTCAATTATTGGTGCTTCGTCAAGTCAAGGTGCAATCCTCATTCCTCGAAGCATGTTCTCGGTTTTGGTATTCGAAACACCATGTTTTCGTTTTCCCGAAAGGTGAAATTTGTCCACTAGCCGAAGAAGTTGGAGCCATTGGTGGGTGGCCGGGTTGTGTTCCGGTGCTTCCTCCAACTCGGTTATGCTATAAGGAGGAATTCCGTTCAATGTTGGGCTTGTCGACGAGTCAAGTCAACTTCTTTCTTGCCCCACATGGTGTGGATATGTTGGCTCTTATCAACATCTTTTCAAACCGATTAGATGCCAATGTTTCGGAGGTGGCTAGGAGAAGGGCTCTTGCCTTTTGCCTTGTCCATGTATACCTCTTTGTTGATTCTTTGAAGAAGGAGTGGCCGAAATGCTATGGTAGCATGACCCTTGTACATGTGGTCGAGCAAATGGAGCATAATAGAGATCCATCATGGTTGGTGCTTGGCGAGATCATCCAAGCTTTGGACAAGGAAGGCTCTTGTGTAGAAGCTCCTTCATTCGGATCCCCAAGGATCCTCCAAGTGTGTCAATTGGAGAGGCTAAGGTATGTAGAGCCCCCGGTTGATTTTTTTCTTATTCCTTCCGTCACCTTACTATGAGGAAGAAGTTGTACTCGGACAGCTTTGCTTCTACCGAGGCTTATTGGGTCGCAAGATTGGCAGAGGAGGGCGGTCCTCACATCCGTTGGGTGGTGCCATGGTGGCACTTGAGGTCCTTCACGGGGTTGCTCGCTTCGGGTGCTAGTCCTCGTTCTTTGATGGTAGTGGGTTTGAAGGTTGCTTCCTTCATATATCCCGAAAGGCTCATGAAGCAAATGGGGCGTCAACAAAAGGTGACCGCTTAAGATACTCTTGTCCAAGAGAATGTTATCCGAAACTCCGAGCTTGTGGAGGTCTTCAAAAGGTGGTGGGCCACTCGGCCGCTTTGGGAGGTACCAAACCCCGTTGCCACAACATGGGTGACTCCCGCTTATGTCAAGTGGTCAAGAGCTCCGTCCTTGGAAGAAAGGTCCAAATCCCGTAAGGACGAGGTTGTCGACTTGAAGTATCGAGAGGTTAGTAAGGCCAACCGTGCCTTCCTTGAGGAGTACGTTGATGGGGTTAGCCCCGATGTGATGAGGCCACCGAATAGGAGGAGCTTGGGTCCCAAGAATACGGTGGGCCATGCATGGGCTTGTTTTGGGCCGAACATGGGTCTTGTAATAGACCGGAGGCCGTTGTCGTTGTAGATCCGTTGAGGATCCGTTCTGAGGAGGAAATCCATGCTAGGCGGGCCAACACGAAGAACAAGGGAAAGATGTACCCCGAAGGAAAAGGCAAGGGTAGAATGGAAGAGTGAAGATCTCCATTACCCTACTTTATTATTATGTTGTATTAGTGTTGTGAGTTTTTATTATGTTGTACTAGCTATGTTTTGTGTGTTTTGTGCTAGTTTTATTATGTGAGGTGTTTTAGGCGACACCTTAGCTTTGACAAGTTGTAGACTCGTCGAGCTTTATTTGTTGTTGAAATTGTAATCCCTCCCATTATTAATTAAATAAGAGGATTACTCGTGTCGAAATTGTGAACGCTTGTTTCTTTCATCCATTTTGTAAAGGCAATTCGATTCGAATCATCCTAAACATTTGCACTTGTGAGAGTGGGATTTTCGTGAGAAGGGAGAAAGGCTTCTTATGTATTTTTGTGAGAAAGGGAATGGTTTTCCCTCTCTTTTTTTTATGGGGATGTTTTTTGTATGTGGGTTTTTTTGTTTTGATTATGGGGATGGTTGTATCTTTCTTGCGTAAGAAAGGACTGCCTACGTATCCACTTGAAGAGGTGAAATCAAACCATGCTCGTAGCTCGAAATATTTTGTAAATTTTGATTGGGTTTTGTGGTTGTATCCCTCAGGTATAAGAGGGTCTGCCTACGTATCCACCTGAAGAGGTGAAATCAAACCATGCTCGTAGTTCAGGGTGTTTGTTTTAGTGCAAATGGATGTTGCCATTGACGGATCAAAGGACATTCGAAACGGGCAAAGTGCCGCAACTTAGAATCGATAAAACATGCAATTTCAAATCAGAACGCGTTTGAGGAACTTGACTAGAAAAGGTTGAGGTGGTTGTTAGTCGTAGAAATAGGCTCAGGTCGTTGGTTGCTATGGTTCAAGGGTATTATTTCTTGAGTTGGTCTAGGTTGGTCGGGTTTGTAAATTCCTCCCCATCTAGGTCACTCAGTCTCACTGCTCCCCCGAAAGTATTTTCTTGACCAGGTATGGCCCGACCCAATTGGGTTTGAATTTTCCCCTCGGATCGACGGGTAATGGTGCTCGGACCGACTTGAGGACCAAGTCGCCTTCTTGGATGTTCCTGGGTTTGACTTTCTTGTTGAATGCTCGTTGTATACGTCGTTGGTATAGCTGGACGTTGTGCAAGGCGTTGAGCCGCCGCTCGTCTAGAAAATTGAGTTGCTCGTACCCTCGACGGGTCCATTCCGCCTCACGGACCTGACTCTCTAGTAGGATGCGTAGAGAAGGGACCTTTAACTCTACCGGTTGAACCGCCTCCATACCGTATGCTAGGTAGAAGGGTGTGGTGCCTATTAGTGTTCGAATGGAGGTTCGGTATCCCCAGAGTGCGAATGGGAGCTTGCTCGGCCAATCGCGGTAGTTGTCTTACATTTTCTTGATAATGGTGATAAGTGTTTTGTTAGCTGCCTCCACCGCTCCGTTGGTTTGGGGATAGTATGGGGATGATCGATGTCGTTTGATCTTGTATTTGTCCAGCAAGGCCTAAGTTTCTGCCCGGAAGTGAGAGCCTTGATCGTTGATGATTTCATGGGGTATCCCATATCGGCAGATGATGTTGTTTTGGATGAACTTGGCCACTTGTTTGGTGGTCAAGACTGCATATGACTGTGCTTCCACCCATTTAGTGAAATAGTCGATGGCGACGAGGACGAAGCAATGCCCCTTGGTGCCTGTCGGGTTAGCTTTCCCGATGATGTCGATGCCCCAGGTTGAGAAAGGCCAGGGTGATGTCATGGTATATAAATGGGATGGTGGTATGTGTTATATGTTGGCGAAGATTTGGCAATTGTGGCAATGTTTGACGTAGTTACGGCAATCGGCTTCCATGGTGGTCTAGTAGTAACCTAGCCGCATGATCTTCCGGGTAAGCATCATTGCGCTCATATGAGGGCCACATTCTTCGTCGTGAACCTCTCCCATGACTTTTTTGGATTTGTGATGGTCAATGCAAAGGAGGATAATTCCTTGGGGTGTTCTCTTGTATAATTGGTCCTAGTTTATCACGAATTGTGATGCAAGCAAACAGATGGCTCTTTTTCCTCTTTGATCAGAGTTGGGAGGGAATTCGTTTTTGGTTTTGTAGTTGAGGATGGCTTGGTACCAAGGTTTATCATGGCTTTCCTCGTCGTCGTTGATGGCACAAATGTGAGCTGGCTCGCTCCTTCTCACGACACATAGGGGCATCGATGTCATGTCATCAGGTATATTGACGAGCGCGGTAGTTTTTGCCAGGGTATCAGCAAATTGATTTTCCTCTCGCGGCAAGTGGAAGTAGTCGATTTAGTCGAAGAACTCGGCCTCTTGATTGATCTTCGCTCGGTAGGGAGCTAAGCTGTCACTTCAGGTTTTCCATGACCCGGACACCTGATTGATGACGAGCGAGGAATCGCCGTGGACCCTCAGTCTCTTGATGCCAAGTGTGATGGCTGCTTGTAGGCCGATGAGGCATACTTCATATTCAGTGGCATTGTTGGTGACGGCGAAGTCTAGTTTGACTGAGATCGGAACATGTTCTCCCTATGGTGATATTAGAAGGATTCCTACCCCGAAGCCTCTCAGGTTAGATGCACCATCGAAGTATAGGTCCCATGCGTCGGAATCGGCACAAAGGATGTCCTCGTCAGGAAGTGACCATGTGTCGGTCGTTGGACCCTTGTTGACGGGATTCTCTGCTAGGAAATCGATGACTGCTCTTCTCTTGATAACCTTGAGGGGTACAAACTTGAGATCAAACTCGGACAGCATGAGTGTCCACCTAGACAGCCTTCCGTTTAGTACGGGTTTATCGAAGATGTATTTGACCGAGTCCATCTTGGAGTAGAGGTGGACCGTGTAGCTGAGCATGTAATGCCGCAGCTTCTTTGTTGACCATACTAGGGCAAGGCATGTCTTCTCCAGTTGGGTATACCTTGTCTCGTACTCAATGAACTTTTTGCTGATGTAGTAGATGGCTCGTTCTTCGCCGTCTACCGTTTGGGCTAGCATTACTCCCATGGATGTGTCGGTAACAGTTAGGTATATGGATAAAGGGATCCCCGGTTGAGGTGGCATGAGGAAAGAAGGTTTGGATATGATTTCATTTATCCTGTCGAAGGCGTTTTGGCTGTCGTCTTCCCAATCGGTGTGATCAGAGGCGCGAAGTTTCTTGAATATTGGTTCCCAAATCATGGTGAGCTTCGCAATGAAGCGGCTGATGTATTGAACCTGACCGAGAAATCCCCGAATCTCCTTCTCGTTCTTAGGTCGTGGCATTTGTTGAAGGGCTTTGATTTTGGTTGGATCAATCTCTATGCCTCTTTTGTTGACGACATGTCCCAATATTTTTCCAGAGGTAACCCCGAATGCACACTTCGGAGGATTTAGTCTCATGTTATATTTCCGCAGACGAGCGAAGAATTTTCGAAGGGCGCTGATGTGGCCGTCCCGTTCTCTTGATTTGACAATCATGTCATCGACATATACCTCTACCTCCTTGTGCATCATATCATGTAGGAGAGTGGTAGCGGTTCTTTGATAGGTAGCTCCGGCATTGATGAGGCCGAAGGGCATGACCGTGTAGCAGTATGTACCCCACTGCGTAGTGAATGCAGTCTTGTGCATGTCCTCCTCGGCCATTTTAATCTGGTTGTACCTAGCATACCCATCCATGAATGGTAGGAGGGCGTGCTCGACAGTATTGTCCACCAGAATGTCAACATGTGGTAAAGGGAAGTCATCCTTTGGACGCGCCTTGTTCAGATCCCTGAAGTCGACGCAAACCCGAATCCTCCCGTCTTTCTTCAGTACAGGAACAATGTTGGCTACCCAGTCAGAGTACTCAGACACATTCATAAAACCAGCCTTGAACTGTTTGTCTACTTCTTCCTTGATTTTCAGGGCCCATTGAGGAAGCATCCGGTGCAGCTTTTGCTTCACGGGGTTGGCTCCGGGCTTAATGGGTATCCGGTGCTCTTTAATTTCCCTATCAATCCCAGGCATATCTATATAGGACCAGGCGAATACGTCCTTGTATTCGTGGAGGAGGTCAATGAACTGTTGTCTTTCCGAGGGGTAAAGGGTTGTCCATATCCTAAGTTCTTGAGGTGTGTTGTCGGTTCCTACGTTAATAGGTTCAGTCTCCTCAATGATGGGGGTTCTGGTTTCCCATTTGTCAAGTTCTTTGGCTAGGTGAGGTGGGTAGTCACTCAAGTCAAATTCCTCATAGTCATTCAGAATTGCATTGCAGTTAAATTGAGACGAGTCATAAGCAAACTTAACGTTCATTAAGTTGACACGAGCGAAAAGCTCGGAGAGGACAGACATCTCATGGACAGTTATAGGCGACACAACATAGGAGGTGGCCCTTGGAACATGCTCCAGGTTGTCACCTTTCATGGGAGTGGGGATGACCCTAGTAGACTCGGCCTCTGAATCAGCCACGACTTTGTGATAAAACAGCGGGAAGGGGACCTTGACTGGGCCATCAGGAGTGTTAGGAGCTATGACAGACTCTGACTCCGACTCAGACTCTGACTCAGATTCTTCTTCACTTCCCTCCTTAAACATTAGGCCTACTCTAGTTGTGATCTTGAGAATGCGGCCTTGGCGATCGGTCCACTTGATGGTCTTCCTCCAGCCCTGTGTAGCTTTCTCCGGGTCAGTGTCGGAGATCAAGGCGGTTGGGTCAAATTGATTGTCCTTCAGAGCGATGTTGATAATGTCCTCATAGTCGAGGCGCTTGATGTTGTCCTCTCCAAAGAGAAGAGTGACAGCTTGTCCGTCGAGGCATGAGGACGACTTAGACTCAGTTGATGCAGCTTCGGTATTGTTAGGGATGAAGTAGCAGTCCTGGAAGACTTCCACACCCGGGTACTTGACCTTGGCCACATAGTTATAGATCGGCTCCCCAAAGCCATGGTAGAGTTCAGACTCTCTCTCGGGGACAAAGTATCCATTGAGGGTCACATGATAGGGACGGAGGATAAACCCGTGCTTCTTGCGCTTTCGAACTAGGAGGTTCATTTCCTGGATATCTTCATCGGTAGGCTCGTATCCTTGCCCGAAGGGGATGTTGGGGACCTTAGCCTGTTTCAAAGGAGACAAGGTGCTTTTCAGTGGATTGAGAGGTAAATCCGGGAAATAACCCTGACGCATCAGAATGCGGTTGACTATGAGGTTGGCAAACGGGTCACAATCAAAGGGTGTTGACTCGTCAGTTATGCCGTTCACGGCTTGGAATCCCCACATTTATTATCGTCTTCCTCAATGGCTTGGGACGCTATCCCTTTCTCATGACAGCTTTGATCGGGGAAGCCGGAATTGTGATTGTTTTCCCGTTGAAGAGGACCATGATCTTCTGGTGGAGAGTTGAGGTAACTGCCTTGACGGCGTGAATCCAGGGATGTCCTAGAAGCATGTTGAAGGAGGCATCGATGTCGACTACCTGAAAACTGGTTTGTCTTTCCAGTGGTCCGGTTGCGACGGTTAGAGAAGCCCTGCAACCTTACGATGAGTGTCGTCATAAGCACGTACTCCTTGATTTGTCAGGATCAAATCAGCTTCTTTGATACCTAGTTTATGAGCCGTTCTTAGGGGAATGACATTCACCGCGGATCCGTCATCCACAAGAACCATAAGTACATTCTTCTTGAGACATTGTACGGTAATGTACAAGGCAAGATTATGATCGTCTCCGAAGGGAGGGATATATTCGTCAGAGAAGACGACCTTGTTGTTCAAGTCAGGGGCATCCTTTGTCATATATGCCACTATTTCTTCAGGGGAAGAGGTGGAGGGCACAGTTAATTTTCCTAAGGCTTGTAGCAAAGCCTGCCGATGCTAAAAAAATGTCGCGATCAGTTGCCAAATTGAGTTTTCGGCTTTTGCCTTCTGGAGCTGTTTGAGGATTGAATTCTCGGGAGCCTTTGGTTGAGTGTCCATGTCCGGGACAACTTGGTCATTCGTTGTTGGAACGACCGTTAGATTGTTCGGGTTTTGTTATGGGCGTCCAGACCAGGTGAGGTGGCCGATCTCTTTCGCGTGTTTCCTTGGGACGATATAGGCATCTTCAACATCAACTCTCCAGATGCCATTAATTTCCGAATTCCGAGGCTACCTTGGAGGGGTATTCCTCGGTGGGCAGTTTTTGTGAGGGACATTTTTGTGGGGGTGATTCTTGTGAGGGTAGTTATTCTGGAGGTGATTATTGTGCGGGTGATTATCGTGAGGTGCATGACAGAATGGTCGTGGGAGCAATCCATCCTGGTGAGGGTAGTTTTGGGCGCTCGTGGGACTCTCCCTCGGGCTTGGTGGTGGAGGATTGAAAATAAGTCGATGGTAGGCATCGTCAAGTCGGGTGATCCTTTCGGAGAGACTGGCTATGGCTTCCTCAACCTGTTGGAACATGGCGAGCATAGTGGCGGCACTGAACACAAATACCCCATCCGAGGGATCTTTTTCCAAGGCATTCACCTTGTCATCAACTGGCAGGATGAGGTGAGAGCAGTCTAGGGTTGGCTCATCGTCGGAGATGGCGTGGATTCCCAAAGGGTTGGTTTTGTTATTCGTCTTAGTTGGCGGGGGTAAAGTAAATTTCCCTTTCTCAATCATGTCTTGGATGATGTGTTTGAGTTTGAAGCAGGTTTCTGTGTCATGCCCTTTCCCGTGATGGTACTGACAGTAGACATTAGGGTTCCAGAAGCGGGATTTATTAGCATCGGTCGGATCCGGGGTGGGTCCGATTGGTTGTGTAATACCCGCCCTTTTAGGGACCCTTTGACCATCGTTGACTGCCCTTGGGAGCAGGAGTAATCTAGAATGTTATGACAAATCCATCCTGGGTGCGTGTCAAGAGTAGTACTCGATAGAGTAGAGGCTACTCGATCGAGTATCTAGGGTACTCGATCGAGTAGGGGGTTACTCGATCGAGTATGTTGGGTACTCGATCGAGTGCCTGGTTTTCAGCGGGGGTTTTATATCGCGTTTTGTTAAATCCGCAAATCACTTTCGCCACTTTCCTCCTATCCTTCAGCCGCCTCTTTCCCTTTCCTTCACCTCAAAACCTCCATGGATGCCTTTTGAAGATTCTTGAGCCTTAGGAGAGCGTCTCTTGAGTCGGGTAGCGGTCTCTTGCTGAGTTTCCCCTATTAGGTATGTCATATTCATCATCCGTGCCTTTGCTTCTATAGTTAGGGTTTTGCTTGTAGTAATAGATATTTGCATGATGGTAATAGGCTTTGCTTGGTTCTTTGGATGTGTTATCTTTCGGCATGGATTGGTTGCGGTCGCTTAAAGGTAGGTTCGCCTACTCGGCCAGAGACGGTCTAGTGTGTCGGTCGTTGTGGTAATATTGCGGTTGTTTGATATAGTGTTTTGTATGTGTTGTGATTGTGGTTGCGGTTCTTGTTGATGGTTCTCGAGATGCGTTCTCGGCTGAGTGGGGTCACTTGCGGGAGTGACTTCACGCCCTAGTTTCGCCCTTCGTGGAACCCGCCACGGGAAGGGATGTGCACATTAATGGGACAGGGTTGTCGCTCGTTTGATGAGCGGGGCTTAGGTGGGAACGGCTGCGGTCCCCCCCACTGGCAGGACTGGTCCAGTGGACAGTCGACAGGTTTGGTTGGATTGTTGTGATTGTAGTTGGGACTAGTGTCATTGTTTGTATTGTTGTTTGTAGTTGTCTTGTCTTGTCTCAGTACTGACCTTGTATGGTTGTTTGTTTTTGTTATGTGTCCGCCGTGATCCCTTATGGTGAGCAAATCGGTCTTAGCAGGTGTTGATGATGTTGATAGCTGGTTTCCGGGCAGGGATGAGTCTTCACGAGTTATGATGGTCATAGCGAGTAGTCCTTGAGTTGTACCTTTGTATTGTATTTTGGTTTAAATCACTTGTAACACAACTTAATAGTTCTTTTATTGACGTTTGATAATTACTTTCCTCGGGCAACCGAGATGGTAACACCCTTATATGCTAAGGAAGGCCTAGTTAAGGCTCCTCTGAATATGGGGGTGTTACAAAGTGGTATCAGAGCGACGATTTTGGAACCTGTAACAAATGAACATAACGAATGTAGAGAGTCTAATAAAATGAACCTGGTGTATGTGTAATGGGAGCCCCGACTGATGCTAGATTTTGGGTGAGTAGGCGCCCTCATTTCAAAATTTTGGCCCCATGACACTTAAGCCAGTCACATGGGATGGGAATGTGGAGTCCGTATGTCTATGTGTGCTATGTATGATAATTGTGCCGGAGCTACCTCCGGTTAAGTTTTTGTTAGAACTAATAGAGGTGTGATAGTAATGTTTGGGCCGGTTATGGTAATTATTGATAAGATTGTTGAAGCTCGTTGGATGAGTAGTGAGCTTACATGATGGTTATGAAATATGTGACAAAAACTTATGTAGCTGCTATGATGATAAGTATAGTATAGTGAGTTATAATTCGAGACATAGCATAGGGTAATGCGTTATTGCCTTATAGGATGGTCGAAATCTTTCCGTTGCGTAATATTTGATTCGTGCAAGGTGAATTACTTATGATAGATTGTAAGACATGATCGAGTAAGTTGTTTAGAAGTATGCATTTATGCGAGAAGTGATAGATTCATTTGTTATGAAATTATACAATTACATGTCAACGAGAGGATGAACTAATGTTAACTTGAACGTTTCAATTTAGTGGTAACATATAAAGTAAGCTTAAATGTAATACGATGCCGTGATTATATTCATGGAAGATTCGGTAGCAGGTAAACGGAGTAGGGTAATGGGTGGAGTGTAAGTGGCATAAACCTCAATTGCTTAATAATATGGTAGGCTTTGTTAATAATAGTAATGTGTGAAGGAACTTGATAATGAGTGCCGAATTCCGAACTTAGTTGGAATCGACACGTGGTGTTGTTTTTGCAGGAATCTTCAAGCTATTTCGTACTTATGGCCGAGTACTTAACTACACTTGACCGAGTGCAAGTGCTTACTTGACCGAGTAGACCTCACTCGATCTAATTAGGAAGCTATGATGTCGGGATGTGGGAAAATTCCTACAGTCACTCGACGATTTAGCTCCTACTCGATCGAGTAGGGTGGTACTCGATCGAGTACCCCAGGCACTCGATCGAGTAGGTTATCTGCGTAAAGATTCCTACGGGTTTTCTTAAAACCCTTCATCTTTCTAATTCTTCTTCTTATTCTTCTATATTTCGACACACCCATCCTAAATCACTCTCAAATTCCTTTTTCCTCTCAAATCCTCTCTTTCTCTTGGGTTAGTAGTGATTCTTGGGGTCGATTTTCTTGTTTAAGTCGTTTCTTTACTTTACTAATCAATCAAGGTATGTTATTCTTCTTAATTTAGGTGATTTATTACTTTGAATGTGTTAAAATAGTGAAATAATCTGAAAATTTCGATTCACATGAGTAAGATGTTGTTTTGATGGTTGAAACATGATTCACATGCCTCCTATTCATGCTTGTTGGTGACTAATTGCTGTAGATTAGATTAGAAACATACATAGTTGGAATCGAAATTTCTAGGGTTACCAAAATTGAAGTTGATTTTTGATTGTTTTGCAATGGTTAGATGGTAGAATTGAGCCTTAAGCATTGTTTATATTATGTTGGAGGATAGATTTTGATGATTTTACCCTTAAAAATTCGCCTTAAAACTCCGTCTTAAAAGTGCCCCAAATGGAAATTCGTGATTTATAATTGAAAATTTATGTTGCAATTGACATTATAAGTATGAGTCAAACCTCAGTAGGATAGTAGGAACGATTGTTGATGAGATTATGCCAAAATTGTCTCAGCTGTGAAGACCGTCTGAAAAATTTAGTTGGGTTATTGAACATAATATGGAAGTGATGATGATATGCTATAAAATTTCTTACTCTTTCTCTTGATTTAGTAACATGTGATTGGAAGTGTGTCGGGAATAACCTTAGAATCATGCTAGGATATTCAAATTTGTCGAACATATGTAACCGCCATGATAATTTCCTTCTCCACCGTGGCTTGTGAGTAGTAATAATTTGAACTTGTATGTTAAAATTTTAGAAACTGTTGATAAACATGTGTACTTATCTTAATATTCAAGGTTAATAGCATGAATTATGTGCTTCACATGTCAAAATTTGTTGGAAAATTGTGTGCTTAGCTGGGTATGTGAATTTAAATTACATGAAACAAGTGCTTGAATGTTTATACAAGTTGTTTGGACTTATGCCTAAAACAGATGCCGAGACTGAACCTTGGGCTTCGCCAAAGTAAGCGGGGGAGGGGTAACCCACTTGAGACAGGGGAGGGGAGCGGGCCTGTGGTACCCGCGGTCCCCGAATACCCTACAGTTGTGTTTGTTGACTTCAAGCAAAGGGAGCGTTTTGTAGCTTTACAAAAACGCAAGATGAGACCTACAAAGTGTATTGACACCTTTTGTGTTAGAGGAGTTGGAAATAGAGACGGATGTCCGTCACATATTCGAGACCTTGGGGTTTACGGGTTTGTACTTACCTGAGGAAGCACACTTACCCCTTCCTTACCCTAGAATTCATGAGTTCCTTTAACTATGACCCGGGTCGATCGTTGAGTTTAGATTGATGAATACCAGTTTTCGTTGACCATGGATTTGTTTGCCTCTCACCTTGGGTTGGCCAAGCCTCCCAAGGACTCCATCACCGACATTCGGTGAGTGCGGCGTCTCGGGCGCCTAATGCCTTGCTTGACCGGGAAGCAAGCTCCCACCTCGAGCAATATCTTTGATTAATGACGTTTCAAAGACATCACCTTGAGAATCTTCCTCCGTTCTCTTTCAAACCTCCTCTATGATAGAAAGGATATCAGTAAGTTGAACAACCATGAGGTCTTACTTCGATGTCGCACTGAACCCGGAGCGGACCAAGAAAGTGGTCTTCAATGCTCCTTCCATAGTTTGTCTTTGCTCTTGCCTTGATGGCTTCTTCTCCTTCTCGATACTTGAGCTGTGGTGCTATTGCCACTCGGTTAGCTGAAAAGCTAACCTCTTTTGAGGCATCTTCGGCATACGTGCCTCTAGTTACCCCTGTGCCTACCATGGATCGTGAATACTATCTCGACCTGAAATGGTTGAGGACCTTGGCGATGGTAGCCTAGCATGGAGGGTGTATGGGCCGAGCTGGATGAAGATTCCAGCTCGAGCACCTCCCACCATGGAGCCCTTGGAGCCGAAGCGGTGGTGACTGTGGACTCGGATGACGAGGAGGAGGAGGATGATGACGGACCCCCCGCCACCTGCAGACCTATCTCATTGATGGCACCATCCTCCGGGAGATGCCGGAGCCGACGAAGGGCGAGAATGCGGAAGTCCGGAGGGTGGAGAGACCCAGAGTGGTGAGGGGACCCCGTCGAGTGAGGGAGAGGGCCTCGGGGACTAGACCAGCGGAGGCGCAAATGCCACCTTTCCCGTACTACCCCTATCTTGACACCCCGGAGACGCGGTCCAGCTACTTGTCGGAGAGAGTGTCATCTACTTTGACACTCCGGAACATGCACGAGATGGCATACACTCAGGGGATAGGGACCGAGGGACCGCATCCAGTTTGGTGGAGTGGAGTTGGGGACTACTCAGGGGTTTTCCATTCCTACGGGGTGGATCAGTCGACGTGGGGAGCACCTCAGTCCTTCCCTTACGGTGGCTTGACCCCGTGGTATGTGGGCCCGGGAGCAGGAGTAGGAGGTGATGCGGGAGTGGGTTCATCAGGTGCGGGTATGGCTGGAGGTGGTGGTGGTGGTGATGAGGTGATGATGGAGCAGCAGCAGCAGCAGGAGGAGTGATGCTCCTTGTTTCTATCTTCATTCATGATTGTTATTAGTAGTAGTTGTTGGTAGCGGAGTTAGATTTTTCGGTTGTTTTCTTTTAGTGGAAACATTATTTGAGAACTTGTATCGTTAGGCCATAAGGCCGGATTTGCTACTTAAACTTGTTTGCAGGATTATTGAGAGTCGGGGCATCATCCCGACTCAATTTATGTGACAGTCATGTGTTATACGTGGTTACGACGGGTTATGAAAAGTACTTGACCTGCAGGTACTCGACAGAGTACCCCACACTCTATCGAGTAGCTGCAGGAAAGGAAGAAGGGAGACATTCTGATCTTGGGCTACTCGATCGAGTAGCCAAGACACTCGATCGAGTAGCATGGCACTCGATCGAGTACCACTAGTTACTCGATCGAGTAGCACTGTTACAGGGGGTTTTTGAAAATTAAAAAATGTTCAACTGTTTTATAATTGCGAGTTCAATGTTTAAAGTTGTTGCGAGTGTATAGTAACGCCTTTGAGCCGTTAATTTCATACGTTACAAGTCATGGTTGGAATTTTATAAGCATAATTGTTACAATTGGTGAAGCGGTAATAATTTCTTGTTACGATTAGTGAAGCGGTAATCATTTTCTTGTTGCTTTAATATGGCATACGCCTCATTACGATCTACTTATCGGAGTTGTAACTCCGCCTATAATTGTGCATATCATTTTAACGTGTGTTGTCAACGGTAACTAGTTATTCCGGTGACTCGTGTATGATTTCTAAATTAACGAGTATGTAGTTAGCGAGTAATGTCCACAACAAATAATATGGTTTCCTTTAATGTTAAGATACAATACGCGTTGACATTTAGGTGGTGAACTTCGGGGACGAAGTTCCTTTTAGAGGGGAAGAGTAATGTCGCGAAACAAAAAGGCTATTTTTGAATAATGCTTTGCTTGTTTACAATGTTGTTGGTATTATGTGTTGCTTTAGTTACAAAAATTTCTGAGATATAACGAATTACTTTAGTGATTTAAAGTGAAGGGTTGTATGTTTCAAGAGACGGTCATGAAAAATAGTTATAGTGTGATAAATCGTGCTCGAATCACGTTGCCAAGCAACATGGTGGCGTTGGTTGTACCATATGATAATTAATGAGAGGCATGTTTTGATCGATGGTTTGATAGTCGATACTGTATATCGGTACCGTATGTCGGGTGATCGTAGATGGTGATTCGCATGACGAGCTTGATGTTTCATAGGTATATAGTGCTTGCGTGATAGTAGTAAAAGTCATTAGATATAAGTATAGACGGTGATGATGATGACATGGGGGGATGATGTTTCCGGGGAGTAACGGGTTGAGCGGGAAGGTGAGTGGGGATGTGTTGTCCTCGTGTCTCGAGCGGAAGATAGGTGAGGTGAACTTCGGGGACGAAGTTCTTTTTAAGGGGGGAAGACTGTAATACCCGCCCTTTTAGGGACCCTTTGACCATCGTTGATTGCCCTTGGGAGCAGGAGTAATCTAGAATGTTATGACAAATCCATCCTGGGTGCGTGTCAAGAGTAGTACTCGATAGAGTAGAGGCTACTCGATCGAGTATCTAGGGTACTCGATCGAGTAGGGGGTTACTCGATCGAGTATGTTGGGTACTCGATCGAGTGCCTGGTTTTCAGCGGGGGTTTTATATCGCGTTTTGTTAAATCCGCAAATCACTTTCGCCACTTTCCTCCTATCCTTCAGCCGCCTCTTTCCCTTCCCTTCACCTCAAAACCTCCATGGATGCCTTTTGAAGATTCTTGAGCCTTAGGAGAGCTTCTCTTGAGTCGGGTAGCGGTCTCTTGCTGAGTTTCCCCTATTAGGTATGTCATATTCATCATCCGTGCCTTTGCTTCTATAGTTAGGGTTTTGCTTGTAGTAATAGATATTTGCATGATGGTAATAGGCTTTGCTTGGTTCTTTGGATGTGTTATCGTCGGCATGGATTGGTTGCGGTCGCTTAAAGGTAGGTTCGCCTACTCAGTTTCTGTAGACGGTCTAGTGTGTCGGTCGTTGTGGTAATATTGCGGTTGTTTGATATAGTGTTTTGTATGTGTTGTGATTGTGGTTGCGGTTGCTGTTGATGGTTCTCGAGATGCGTTCTCGGCTGAGTGGGGTCACTTGCGGGAGTGACTTCACGCCCTAGTTTCGCCCTTCGTGGAACCCGCCACGGAAGGGGATGTGCACATTAATGGGACAGGGTTATCGCTCGTTTGATGAGCGGGGCTTAGGTGGGAACGGCTGCGGTCCCCCACTGGCAGGACTGGTCCAGTGGACAGTCAGTGACAGGTTTGGTTGGATTGTTGTGATTGCAGTTGGGACTAGTGTCATTGTTTGTATTGTTGTTTGTAGTTGTCTTGTCTTGTCTCAGTACTGACCTTGTATGGTTGTTTGTTTGTTATGTGTCTGCCGTGATCCCTTATGGTGAGCAGTCGGTCTTAGCAGGTGTTGATGATGTTGATAGCTGGTTTCCGGGCAGGGATGAGTCTTCACGAGTTATGATGGTCATAGCGAGTAGTCCTTGAGTTGTACCTTTGTATTGTATTTTGGTTTAAATCACTTGTAACACAACTTAATAGTTCTTTTATTGACGTTTGATAATTACTTTCCTCGGGCAACCGAGATGGTAACACCCTTATATGCTAAGGAAGGCCTAGTTAAGGCTCCTTTGAATATGGGGGTGTTACAGGTTGTAACTTCCCTTGGTCCATGAGCCTCTTCAGGGCGCTTGCATAAGTTGACCCTATATTAGTGAACACTCTCTGGGGTCGCTCAGCTCTCTTAGTGGTTGGTTCGATGAGGTTGACCTCATCGATATTGTTCGTCTGGCCATGAGGGCGAGATCCGGTTGAGGTGGATCCCTGTTAGCCTCTGCCGGTGGTCCTGGCTAGGACACCCTTTCGGAGGTCATCTTCAATGCGTGTCCCGAGGGTTTGCAGATCCTAGAAGGTCTTAATGTTCTGGTACCTCAGTAGATTGGCATACACTGGGCGGAGATTGTTGACAAACTTTTCCACCAAGATCGACTCGCTCAGCTTGCTGACCAGCTGAGTACTTACCCTCCTCCAACGGGTTAAGAACTCGGTAAATCTCTCCTTGTCGTTCTGGGTTAGGACCCCAAGAGTACGGGTATTGGCTTGGATTTCAACAATGTCGGCATATTGCTTGGCAAATTCAACTGTAACCTCATCCCAAGTAGTAAGCTTCTTCGGAACAAGGGAGTAGTACCATTGGCGAGGGATCGGTTCCAAAGAGGACGGAAAGATCCGGGTGAAAAGTTCCTATTTGACCTCTTTTATGGCCATGTAGTCTTTGAAGGCACGGATATGATTGAGTGGGTATTCCACTCCTTTGAACTTGGGCACATCGGTCAGGCTAAAGTTGTCGGGTAGCTGATCCCCAATAGGTTCGAGCCTTTGGTTGTTCTCAAGATGGATATTGTTACCTCTGGCTAGGAGTTGTTCTTCCAAGAGCTTGAGCCTTTTCTCAGTTTCAGTCAGAGGTAGAGTGTTATGTTCTCCAGTTTCCTTGTTTTCCATGGTGTCGATACGGGTCTCGACACTGTCCAGAGTGACCTTAAGAACAGTGAGCAGGCTGGCTAGCTGAGCAGTTGTGACATCTCTGTTGTTATCATTGTTGTTGTTGTTGACAGACGAAGTTGAAGACGGGGCCATGGCTCTGAGGCAGAAAAATGGATCACATTACAACTCAATCCGACACGGTTCAAAGACTGAAGGCAGACAACACGAAGGACGAGACAAAGAGCAGACTCAACAAGATGAGGATGACCGTGTGTGGTACCTTGGTGCTGACTCGATTTATGATGTGACGGTGTTGACCGAACTTTTAGCATGCGTCCAACGTAACGGCATGACACTAATGGACGAGTCTCGTGGTGAGATGACTCATAAGTAAAGACCCATAAGTACGTTTGCTTCGACTCGATAGACACGAGGCGGAGTTGGAATGGTGGACTGAAGTTTTCGAAAATAGAAATTTTCAAAAAGATTCATTTGTCGCTTTATGGATGGCTTCCGAAGATAAAGATCTCCGCAAGTCGGTCTGCTGAAAGGGTTGTCTTAAGTTTATTTGCAAAAGACGGTTTTGAGTTTGAGTCGGCTCGGAAAACAATATATTGTTTCCCAAGACGGTTTTTGAAATTCAAAATTGTATGTTTTGTAGATCGAGTTTGAAATGTTAGAAGAGGTCTCAGGGACGGTTTATGGTCCTCGGGATCTCGAAAGTATCTCGAAAAAAGGGTGTGTGCTTCTCTCGGGTTTGAAAGAGCCATTGTCGGTGCGAAACGGGTTAAAGTCCGTGTCTAGACACGGCGATTATAACGGCGTAGAAAGTGATTTGAAATGGTTGTAGATAACCGAATTTTGAAAATCGTCATTACGACGGCCTGGAAAGGCGTGTTGAAAGGGTTATAAAAACTGGGTTTAAAAATCGTCATTACGACGGCCTAGAAAGGCGTGTTGAAATGGTTATAAAAAACGGGTTTGAAAATCGTCATTATGACAGCCTAGAAAGGCGTGTTGAAATGGTTATAAAAACCGGGTTTGAAAATCGTCATTACGACGCCCTAGAAAGGCATGGTGAAAGGGTTATAAAAACCGGGTTTGAAAATCGTCATTACGACGGAAAGGCGTGCAACGGTTGGCGAAAGACCGATGTTTGAAACGGCCATTATAACGGCGCAAAAAGGTGTTTTTGAAGGTTTGAAAATGACACGGAAGGACTGATGAGAGTGTCGTTGGGGCTCTCAATCAAACACATTTATATTCTCAACAAAACAACTAGTTAGTGGTTAAGTCGAGGTCGATCCATGGGACGGTGGGTACACAAATTGTTCAATCTAATTATGGTTGTGCTAGGGGTTGTCACAATTGTAATGGGTTGAAGATTCCAGTCTAATGAAAGCAATGGAGTAAAACAAGCAATTAAAGGAAGGATGTAAACAATTGACTAAAAATGCTAGGATATCATGGGTTCATAAGGAAATCATGGGAGTTGATCATACAAACATGTTCTCAATTATAAGCAAACAATTATTGTTGTGATGGGATTGATTTAGTGTATATCTTACAATCCCTAAGAAGGTTTGGGTCCCGGAGCCGAATCGATTTGATTGTACAACACCTACAAGTCGACTTAGTCCTTCCTATTCAACTATATGCATGGTCTAATGAGACTCGAGTTGGTTTATGTCTTACAAGTCTCATTGAAAAGGTAAGTGATGGGTAAAAAAATGCAAGGATTCATAGGCTCGCATTTCATCAAACAGAACATGTGCATAAGTTGAAATCACAACAAGCAAGCAAATAAATTATGTGAACATATTAGATTAAGCATGAATCAATCCCCATGTTGGTTTCCCCTAATTACCCATTAATTCTAGCTAAGTAACTACTCACTCATGATCAAGTTTAACATGTTAATAGGGTTGTAAATCATACTAACAAAGCCAAACATAAAGAATAAATGATGTGATTAACAATAATTAAACAAGAGTAAAAGAGATTATACCTATTAAGATGATTCCAAATAATAAAGCAAGAATAAAAGAAGAGAACTTGATTGATTGATGAAGAGTTGTCAATTCTCAAATAATAACCCAATAATCTTCAATTACCCAATAATAAACTTGAATTACCCAATAATAAACTTGAACAATAATTAAGGAAAGATTAATGTGTAATTTGTGGAAAGATTAAAGAGTAATCTATTCTAATTTACTCCTAATGAAGGCTTAATCTAATCTGAAGAAGGATTGATTTAATCTAAGGAAACTTGATGGTTTGATTATTACAAATGGAGTATTGATAGTGGTACATCATTAGGTTAAGCAAGGGTAGATTAGTAATTAACAATGCTAATTGTTGAGTAGGGAAATGCTCCTCTAAAAGGGAGATGCTAGTCTCCCTTTTGCTAGTCTTCAAGAAATATGCGCGGATCGTGGATCACGTAGCAAGGAAAAGCTTCCTGTCCAGCAATACGCTCGTCCCGTGCTGAAAATGAGCATCCTAAGCCTCAACCCGAGCGGGTTGTGCTGTGTCCCGCTCCAGATAAGCTTGACCCGCGCGGTTTAAGCTGTTGTTCCCTTTATTTTTGCTTTTAAGCCTATATACTCTTTATTTCTACTTCCTTGGTCATCATTCTTGGCTCCTCTTCATACTTAGTCCATCAAATATCGTCAACAAGCTTCCAAATATGCATGAAAGACGGGAATTTCCGCCTTATTATCTCCTTTCCAATAAAACATGTAAAATGCACTAGGAAAGAAAAATAGAAAGCATTTGACGGATTAAATGGTCATGAAATTTTATAATAGTATGCAAAATAGGTTCAATTAGGGGACTAAATGTGTGCAAATAATGTTCACATCAAATATCCCCAAACCGAACCTTTACTCGTCCCGAGTAAAGAGGTCACAAAAACTAGACCTTTATTTAAACTATCCACTAATATAGCCGATATGAGACAATTAGTGGGTCTCACTCCGCCCCTTCAACTCACAACAAGACAACCATAAGGTAGGATGCCTTCTTGCAAGGCAAGGTGGGTCTTGGCAAAATGGCGATTCATCCAAGCATTAAAGCACACAAAATCAAGTAATGGATGCATCTACAAATAAATAGCCACTTTCCTCATCTAAGTGGCGGAAATTATACAAAGGGAAAGCAATTTAAGGGTACACACTCCATTATAAATATGGTTTCTTCAAACTACTAAGCCTAGAAGGATACCAATAAATCACCTCCAAGTTGTGTCAAGCTAGGGTACCTTTGTCCTCAATCGTTAAATGCTTTCGTCAAGAGTAGATTCCCTATGGTGTTAGAAACACTGGAGGATCGCGGAATTCCCCTTGTTGCCTAGACAAGAAGAAGGGTCGTCCTCTCTCTACCATGAACAAAAGTGGATATGATGGAAAAGGGATCAATAATATGTGAGTTTCATATGGGAGTTTGCTTTTGTTGTTGTTTTTTCCCCCCAATTTCTTGTGGCATTTCTCATTTGAGAACATTTTCTTTCTGCCATTTCTTTGATGTTTGGCATTTCAACACTTGACAATTTTTCAACTTTTTGCATTTTCTTTTGAACATTTTCAAAGTCACCCCATTTGTAGTGAGGGTGCTTATATTTGAATTATTAGGAGTCTATTTTTGCTCCTTTTTTCTTTTGATGCAATTTGCAAACTTTTTCTTTCATTTTAATTCTTGAACTCAAATTTTGAACAATTTTTGTGCCCATTCCATTTTTGATGATAAAATGTGGTAGAACATGGATGATGGTTGCATGGTTTCAAGGGTCACCTTGAAATAAACGGTAGCCAAGGAGTTATCACACCACAAGGTACTCTTGACTAGGCCTTAATCTATGGGTCAAAGGATACTAGCATGACACATCCAAGGGTGTTTTACAAGCATTCTAGCAAGCAAAGTCGCAAGAAGAAAAAGTATCTACAAGGGCCTATATACACTTGTCAAGCTTCCCAAATAGACGTTTTCACAAAATTTTCGTAAATACAACTACATGCCATGATGCAACTAACATTTATACATCCTAACGCATATGCTTCAACCAACTAGTATGCCAAATAATCTAAATGCAATCCTAAACTGACATTGTTTATACCGCATCAATCAAAATAAAGTCATATAGTCATTAACATAAAGAGGAAAAAGGAGATTGGAAAGATCATACCATGCGGTCTTCAATATCCTCATGTCTCAGATGTGCCGTAGTCGATCAATGTGAAAAAGGATGAACAAACACAATATATACAAGACTACACTACAATGGAAATGAACTTGTTTTTGGATTTTAAAATTTTAAAATTTTTTTGTATTTTGTTTTAATGAAATTAAAGAACATATTTTTCAGTTTTTTCAAAAAATTTCAATTTTTATGCATTTTTGAAATATAAATTCCCATCCCCCACTTTATTTTGGACATTGTCCTCAATGTACATGTAGGAGTAGGAATAAAAAGGAAATACATATTTTTGGATTTTTTTGATTTTTTTTTTATGAAATAAAGTACAAATGTAATGATATGATATGAATGAATGCATGCTCTAACTAAATGCAATTCTATATGACATACATAACAAATGAATGCAATCTAAACTACACTAGATGATGCATGTTTTCTATTAAACTGTGGTCACCAATGATCAAACCTCCCCAAACCGATTTAAGCACTATTTCTAGTGTTGAAATGAATAGGTTTGGCCATTAGTGACTATGCATGAATTCTAATCTATATGCAATTATCTACATGAATCATGTCAGATATAATAAAATGCAAACTAATCTAATCATGTGAGATATATTACAATGCAAACTATACATGAGAGGTAGGGAAAGAAGGGTCTTACAATCACGATCTCAATCAAAGCCTCTATCATTAAGGCTATCATCATCTTCACTTTCTTCTTCTTCCTCTCCTCCTCTTTGGTCATCTTCATTCATGCCTTGGTTTGGGAACACAAGGTGTGGTTGCACCCAAGAAGGCCTAGGACCATTAGGATCAATAAACCCTTGTTGTGCCATATGGTAGTATTGAGGATAAAGGGCCAAATAGTTGTCTTCTTGCCCTCGGTGGATCCTAAAATCCATGTTGCTCATCATACCCATCAAAATATCCTTGGCCGATGGCGGGGTGTTTGGAGGAGGGGGAGGAGGTGAGTAGGGTCGGTAGACATGGGGGAATGGAGGTATCTCCGCATAAGAGGGCCGAACACCATGAAGGAATGGTGGAAATCCAAGGCTTGGACCTTGGGACGGTGGTGGTGC
Organism: Silene latifolia; assembly: GCF_048544455.1. Taxonomy (NCBI): domain Eukaryota; kingdom Viridiplantae; phylum Streptophyta; class Magnoliopsida; order Caryophyllales; family Caryophyllaceae; genus Silene; species Silene latifolia. Next base: position 1,692,800 of record NW_027413123.1, read on the forward strand.
ATGGGAAGGAGTAGAAGGTGCCTCCTCACGTCTCCTAGGTAGTGGAGCCGCAATCCTCTCAATGGGGAGGAGGTAGCTTGGCATAGGTGCAAGGTAGCTCGACCTAGGTGTGGTAGGAGGAAGGTCCCAACAAGGAAGGGTGAATGTAGAGCTTCCCTTGGTGTACCAATCAATGCCTCCCAAATCATTATATTTGCACCATTTGTGATGCCTAAAGATAACCTTCTCATCAAGTAAAGTATCTCCGGGTAGAGCCACATACATACCTCCCATCATCATTAAACCCTGGACATAAAACATCGGCCATCCTAGTCACAAGACCACCCATCGCAATTCCCTTTGATTTTGTCGCACCCCTCGATAGATTTCGAAATCGGACAAGTAATTCAAGAGCGGGATTAAAGTTGTAATTTGGCAAACCTTGGACATTCAAATATGACTCAAGAAAAGTCATGTCAAGTTGACTTACGCATCCCGTGTCACTCTTACCATGAATAGTCCCCCCTATAAATTGATGCCACATCCTAATAACCGGATGATGAATGTAAAAGGCATGACACCTCTTGAAACCATCTAATTCCAACCCGATGATCTCTCTCCACAAGTGTGACTCCGTGAACCCCACGGGTTTCTCAAGGTCGGTCTCGAGTATCGCAAGTCCAAAAATTTCACCAAAGCTACCAAAATGTATTTGATGGGTCTCATTACACAACCTAAATTCCAAAGACACCCCATATCTTTCTCTTTCAAATACTTTGAGACTACACAAGAATTCCAAGGTGAGGGTAAGATATGTTTCCTCATGCATATTAAATAAAGTCTCAAGACCCATTCCTCTAAACAAAGACTCGGTTTGTTCTTCAATACCAAGTTTATCCAAAATTTGACGACAAATGAAATGAGTAGGCTCGAATTCCTTACCAAGTAGTTTCAAAAATCGCCTCCTATGCTCATTTTTGATGAATACTACCTCCGGGAAATCATCAAGTTGCTCAATCTACGGTACTAGCTCCTCTTCTTGCATTTGGAACTCCGGTGGAGCATTAGAATTGCTTCCTTTCCTTCTTTTTGATCCCTTAGTAGTAGTAGCCTTACTCTTGCCCCCAAAACTCATTGTTGTAGTCTTGAAATCCACCAAGTATCACTACTCAAGAATGCTTCAAATCTACACAAATAAGAGCCAAACAACCTTGAAAATGCCTTACTAGAACACTAAAAGCAATGTAGTGAAGCTAGAAGGCAAAAATCAAACCCGAAAGACAATTGTTGCTCACGGATTTTTGGAGCTCCAATTTTTGAAATGATGAAAATGGGTGATTTTGAGCAAGTAGAAGGTTGGAAAGTTGGTTTTTATTGTGTAGAAATGGATTAGAATGATTTTTAGAGTAATTTGATGGTGATTTGGTTGGATTTGATGGTTATTTGGGTGAGTTTTGTGAGTTGGGGTTGAGCTTGAAGGTAAAAGATGAAGATGGTAGGTGAGATTTGAGTGTAGAGTAAAATTGTGGCTGAAAACAAAGGCATACACGAGTTATAAGGCTGAACACGGGTGGGTTGGAAGTATCATGCCCGTGATTCTGGGCATTTTTTGCATTCTGGAGCTGGACCCGCTCGGGATAAGGCTAACCCGCTCGGGTTGACAGTGAACCCGCTCCAGATGAAATGAACCCGCTCGAGTTGGCAGTGAATACGAGCATTTTATTTAAAATCTGCGCGGATTCTTGGTCAGAGAAATTTTGCTTCTTTTCTTGTCCTTCAACCCGGTCGGATTGGCCTCGGGATGCGCATATTTCGGGAAATTTCGACCCAACACCTTTCTCATGATAACAAAGTTACTCACAAGCTCAAATTCTCCAATTTCTTCATTTCTTTACATTAATTTCATTAATTTTAAGGGTGTCTATTTGGGGTTCCCAAATGTCCTCATCATATTCCTCATCCGAACAAGGACCATTATCAAAGGGGTTGTCGTAACAAGGCTCACCAAGTTCAACACAATTGTCTCCCTCTAACATGTCATCCTCAAAGGGTGAGTTTTCACTCAAACTCACATCCATATCACTCTCATTTTGCCCATTAACATCAAATTCCATGGAGATTGAGTTCATTGAAACACAAGAAGAATAGGATGACGACGTCCAATCATTAGTTTCACAATCAAGAATGTACTCCTCCTCATCATCACTCTCCTCATCTAGCACTTCATCTTCCCAAGGTGGGGTAATTTTGTGGGCATAGTAGGTTGGCTCAAGTTTATAGGAAGGTTTCTCATCCTCACAAATCCCATTTTCATAGTTTTCCTCAATGAAGTTTTGAAATGTGGCTTTTATTGCTTCCATACCTTCTTTGGCACTCTCAAATATGTCATGTACAATTTTCTTAAGACAATGGATGGTCATGAACTCAACGAATTCCCAAAATTTCTCACAACTCATCTCACATATCCTACCACCACTCAAGTGAAATGCCAAGGTGCGGGTTTCAAGGTTCATGCCATTGTAAACAACACAACATGCTTCATAATTTGAAAGAGTAAAACCATAATGCCAAGCATAAGTCATATAATCTTCAAATCTTGCAATATACTTATCAAAAGACTCATTTTCAAATTGCCAAAAAGTGAATGTAGACATGTTGCGCATGTGAAATAGAACAAGTACAATAAAACTCAAGAAAAAGAAGCACAACTAAAACTAAACAAAAGAACAATTCAAATACACAACACCGTCCCCGGCAACGACGCCATTTTGATGAGAGTGTCGTTGGGGCTCTCAAACAAACACATTTATATTCTCAACAAAACAACTAGTTAGTGGTTAAGTCGAGATCGATCCATGGGACGGTGGGTACACAAACTGTTCAATCTAATTATGGTTGTGATAGGGGTTGTCACAATTGTAATGGGTTAAAGATTCTAGTCTAATGAAAGCAATGGAGTAAAACAACCAATTAAAGGAAGGATGTAAACAATTGACTAAAAATGCTAGGATATCATGGGTTCATAAGGAAATCATGGGAGTTGATCATACAAACATGTTCACATTTATAAGCAAGCAATTATTGTTGTGATGGGATCGAGTTAGTGTATATCTTAAAATCCCTAAGAAGGTTTGGGTCCCGGAGCCGAATCGATTAGATTTTACAACACCTACAAGTCGATTAGTCCTTCCTATTCAACTATATGCATGGTCTAATGAGACTCGAGTTGGTTTATGTCTTACAAGTCTCATTTAAAAGGTAAGTGATGGGTAAAAAAATGCAAGGATTTATAGGCTCGCATTTCATCAAACAGAACATGTGCATAAGTTGAAATCACAACAAGCAAGCAAATAAATTATATGAACATATTAGATTAAGCATGAATCAATCCCCATGTTGGTTTTCCCTAATTACCCATTAATCCTAGCTAAGTAACTACTCACTCATGATCAAGTTTAACATGTTAATAGGGTTGTAAATCATACTAACAAAGCCAAACATGAAGAATAAATGATGTGATTAACAATAATTAAACAAGAGTAAAAGAGATTATACCTATTAAGATGATTCCAAATAATAAAGCAAGAATAAAAGAAGAGAACTTGATTGATTGATGAAGAGTTGTCAATTATCAAATAATAACCCAATAATCTTCAATTACCCAATAATAAACTTGAATTATCCAATAATAAACTTGAACAATAATTAAGGAAAGATTAATGTGTAATTTGTGGAAAGATTAAAGAGTAATCTATTCTAATCTACTCCTAATGAAGGCTTAATCTAATCTAAAGAAGGATTGATTTAATCTAAGGAAACTTGATGGTTTGATTATTACAAATGGAGTATTAATAGTGGTACATCATTAGGTTAAGCAAGGATAGATTAGTAATTAACAATGCTAATTGTTGAGTAGGGAAATGCTCCTCTAAAAGGGAGATGCTAGTCTCCCTTTTGCTAGTCTTCAAGAAATATGCGCGGATCGTGGATCACGTAGCAAGGAAAAGCTTCCTGTCCAGCAATACGCTCGTCCCGGGCTGAAAATGAGCATCCTAAGCCTCAACCCGAGCGGGTTGAATTTTACCCGAGCGGGTTGTGCTGTGTCCCGCTCCAGATAAGCTTGACCCGCGTGGGTTAAGCTGTTGTTCCCTTTCTTTTTGCTTTTAAGCCTAAGATGCCTCTATATAATCCTTATTTCTACTTCCTTGGTCATCATTATTAGTTCCTCTTCATACTTAATCCATCAAATATCGTCAACAAGCTTCCAAATATGTATGAAAGACGGGAATTTCCGCCTTAGTATCTCCTTTCCTATAAAACATGTAAAATGCACTAGAAAAGCAAAATATAAAGCATTTGACGGATAAAATGGTCATGAAATGTTATAATAGTATGCAAAATAGGTTCAATTATGGGACTAAATGTGTGCAAATAATGTTCACATCAAGGACTTATGATCAAGTAGCACATAAGCACTCACAATTTCATTATATTATGCATAATGCTGACACGGGTTTTGGCTTAGAAGGGTGGGTTACACACCAAGAAATTAAACCCCGATTTGCGAGAGGGATACCAATCCAAACAAAATGTGTAAGGAGGGTGCCCTAGACTCGTGCTCGAAAGTGATGAAAGCTCTTTGACGAAACAGAAATGTGTAACGTCAATGGTATGCTTGACTCAATCAGGATTCAAAACGCGGGGATAAGAAAAACTCACGCCGACGGGACGAGCCAATTGGTCGAAAAGGGTTAGGTTGTGGGCCCGGACAAGGAACCTGATCGTGATATCAATTAATGCATTCCAACCAAGACCTCGTTCGAGTCTCACCATCTAGGGATCACAAAGACTTAAGTGTCCTAGTTTTCCCCAGCGGAGTCGCCAAATCTGTGGACGTGCACCCACCTGCGTATGCCCAGCCGATCTGTGGACAATGGCAGCGGTCTTTTGAAAGCCACGCTCGGCGGCGTAAAGATGTTTTCGACCGGATCATTTTAGATCGGTCGGTTTTGTCTCGGTAAGGGTCTCGAAACGATTAGAGATGTTCGAAGTCGCCACCAAGCATTTGTGGGATGCTTGGAACCCATTCGAATCCACTTTATACCTCGGTCAAACGAAGCACAAAGCAGTGTTTGACATAGGTACTAAAGATAAGGAATCGTCCCTCTTTAGCATCCTATCTCTAGAATGACTCTCGTACGCCCTGGATAAGGTCGTCCACTATCCAAAGTTTCTGAGTAAGAGGTGAAGGTATGTATTGGGAAGCCCTTTAATCAGACACCCAATCCCGCCCGCGTTAGCGGCCTCTACTTGTGACACCCCCATACTCCAAGTGCCTTACCAGGACCACCCAGATATAGAAATGTCACCATCTCGGTTTCCCGAGGCAATGATAATAAAATGACAATAACGAAACACAATTAAGATAGTATAAAGTTTAAAGTGATTACAATCTAAATCCAAACTGATAAAAGTAAAATACATGTCCTCAAAACCAAATGTCTAAAACTACTCAAGTACGACAGCGGAAGACTCTAACCAGCTCGTGGTGACACATCCCAGCTAGCCCATATGCCTCTAATCATACCTGCTCAACCACTACTCACCATCCCCGAATGGATCATCACAGTTTTACAAAACAAAGACGGGTCAGTACTAATCACACAATTATATAATCACAATAAGACAGAAATCAACACAGCTCAATCGTCACATCAACCCGAACTCCATCACCAACTCCTCAATACTGACTACACACTAAAGTGTGTAGCCCTGCCAGAGTACCCAACGTAACAGGTTACTCCTCGCCGCCAGTGGGGGACCGCAGCCGTTCGCATCTAAGCCCCGCTCATCTCCATCGAACGATAAACCCAAATCCATTAATGTGCACATCCCCTCTGTGGCAGGTTCCACAGAAGGAGAATAATGGGCGTGAAGCCACTCCCGCAAGTGACTCCACTCAGCCAGGGACGCACCCCGAAGAACACAGACAGATACAATCAATAACAATCAACATCAACCAAATCCAACAACCGTCACAATGCAAATATTATACTTTAACAATAATCACAATCAACAACAAACCACATTATGTGACCACTACTGAGTAGGGAGAACCCTACCTGGATTGCAAACACAAGCAGACGATCTCAACAGCTGTATCAAAACCTCTCCTCTACGAATCCTCCTCCCATCACATGATCACATAATTAATACTAGCACAACTAACCATAAAAACCCCAAATCCCCAAATTACGGTTTAAACAAAGTTAATTAAATGCTCTAAAATTGGTATGTAGAGATTACCCTTGACGCAAGAATCTCAAGGACACAAAGAACGATGAAATCCAACCTCTCAAACTCCGGGATTTGTCAATAACACGGATGAAGCGAACAACGTAGTTTCAATCTCCTTTTTAAGTTTATTAGGTTTGTAAAAGTATTTAATAAAGATGACGGTATAATATATATACTAATCCGCGTTATTAACAAAACCCGTCAAAATAATACCCGTTAACGGACCTACTCGATCGAGTAACTAACGTACTCGATCCAGTGCCACTTACTCGATTGAGTACCCATGCTACTCGATCGAGTACCCTAAAGGCAGAAGACTTTTTCTAAAAACAGAACACCCTTACTCGACAGAGTAAGGCCCACTCAATAGAGTACCCAGAGACTCATAAAATCGTAGTATTACAGTCTTCCCTCCTTAAAAAGAACTTCGTCCCCGAAGTTCAAACCACAACAAAATAAAACATACTACCACACTCCCGACACAACAAACAACACAAAACTCGACACAAAACTCCGACAAATACAAACTCAACCCGACTCAACCCACTACCAACTATACCAAAAACAACATAAAAAGATGCAAAAACTCTTCGCGATCATCTCCTACCCTCCTAAAAGAAACAAGGTTACATCCCCGTAACCATACATACCTGATAAAAAAGGAACGGATAGCGCTCTCTCATGGACTCCTCTGCCTCCCATGTAGCCTCCTCAACCTCATGACTAGACCAAAGTGTGACACCCTTAAAAAAAACGTTAATTAAACACGTAAAATCTACAGAAAAACTGACAGGATATGTTTGTAATTGGTTCAACTAGACAAAACCTGTAATTTTTAAAACTTTCCTAAACCATTCACAAACAATTCCGAAAGAAGAGTGTCAAAACCTGCAAAAGCTAACAACTAATTTACATGCCATAGCTAACGATAAGAAAATATAATGATACAAACCAAAATCAAAGAGGGAGACATATGTCCCTTCAAAATATATACACAACCAAAAGTTAAAAGGTTTACTACAAAAATAGCCAAACTAGGTCCAAGGTTCTTTTGCTCACTAGCTCGTCCGTGTACCCCAACTAAGCATCATCAACCTGTCAATCGCATTTTATACAAACACGAAAGCCACAATTCAGTGGGGAGTAACTTCGAGTCCTCCCAGCCACGAAATGTCATATTTAATGTAACATGTAGTGTAACATGTAAACAATATGATAAACAATTTAACTAACAAGTATTCTAACCTATGAATACTAAACTGACCAAATTAAACTATCATGTGAAACATATAACAAGCAGTAATCCAAACTTTATCAATTGTAACCGGCTTACATCTCACCTATTACAATTCATAAAATCACCATACAAGAAAGGGCAATATATCAAAGACAGGCATAAGTTCTTAGCACCGTCAATAGTCACTCTGTAACTCGAGTCTATACCACGAGGTAGGGAAGGTAATCGAACCGGTATCTTGGCTCAGAGGTTCTATCAAAACATGGCCAAGACACAACACAACCCTAGCCTAAAATCTTGAGACCTAGACATGCGGATACACACCACCGCACCCAAGACCCACAATTTTTCTAAAACAAAGTGAGTACCCTAGGAGTCCACCAAAGGGTTGGCTAGTACTTAAGCTGACCACTTACTATCAAAATAAGTAACGAGGTCATGCCCCAACTTGGATATAATCCCACCAAGTCAGGAACACAAAGGCTATTAAGCAGTGAACATATACTCGTCAAAGACTATAAAGACCTATCTATGACAACACAACAACCTGCAAAAAAGTATTCAATACCAATTCCATTTCTAACATTATTAACAATATTAAAGGTTTCAGGGAATCTAGGGCCGTTTCTACAATATAAGGAACTATTAAATTCAACCAACAACACATGTGAACTAAAACTTAATGAATGGCCTAAAACAAGTAAAAGGCCAATTATCCATTTTTCACATTAATTTTCATCCAACGAATTTTTACCGCAACCTTGCCCCTGCGGCAGTGCGGGTTAAATTGCGGTGACTAATCACACAATTGACTGACATCGAATCAGTCAAAGGGACTAAGGCTCAGTTTTCGGCACAATCATCAAAACATTACAATTATCACTATTAAATTCATTTTGAGCCTATTCATTACAATTTCATTTTATAATCTATCCTAACATGTGATAACTATCAATATAAGCATAATTTTACCAACCTCATTATCTTTACTACTAACATTATTCATTTCAAAGGTTTAACCATATGTTACTTATTCTAACTATAACATTAATGAACCTAAAACGATGAACAAAGCATGAAAAACCGCGAAACAAGCAACAGACCAACCCGAGCCAACCCCAAGGCAGCCGTGGGCCTGCCTGGGCCTGCTGGCCGCCACCCCCATCCCTACATTTCTCCATTTTTGTTCAGTTTAACATCGTCTGAAACATCAATTAATCATTCCTATACTAATATGTTAACTTAAACTAACAAAAGACAAGCATTAGACATGCATGCAACCCATTTTATCATGTGAAAATTTACTACTCAAACAAAAATCACAAAAACATACAAAAAGCAAAGAATGTGACGATTATTCGTCGAGTAACTCGAAATATGTTACCTTAAGCTAGAAAATGAGCAATTAGCACGTTGAATACCAAACCCTAATATACACTAGCCACTATCTTCAACAATATACGAGTCCCCAAACTCGTCTTCCAATTCTTCACCTAAATAAACAATAAAAACACAATAATAAGTACAAAAAAACCGAAATTACCCAAATTCGTCTTAAATAAACATCAAGAAAACTGAAATTAAAACATACAAGGATGTAGATCTCGAAGAGAGGATTCCGAAAATATAAATTTTGTGAAAATCCGACTAGAAATGAGAAAGTTATGGTGAAATTTGGCTTAAAAAGCTTAAGTTGTATAAAAATGGTGTTTTTGGTGATGGAAGGCTTTAGAACATGAAGTAAGGTGATAGAGGAAAAATAAAAAATGAAAAGGAAAGGGGAAAGGGAGGTGCCGCGGGAAAGGGAGAGGAAAAGAGGAAGGGAGCGGGTTTTAGTCGGGATTTTACGAGTCGGTTTTGGCTCGTTTCGATAATAATTAGAACCGCTTGTCAAATGCAAATTCCGACAAGACCAAAGTTCTTAAACACGAAATTAAAAGAAAATTGAATACTCATACGACCCATTTCCAAAATCGTTTGCCCAATTTTCAAAAGGGTTATCATTTTTTTCCCGATATGCCCATTTTTCGAAATAAAAAGTTTTACACGGTTTAAACTATTTTTAAACATTTCAAAACTATCAAAATAAATACTTTACTTCAAAATATAATAAAATTATATTTCTTTGAATTATTATTACTTCAAATACATTAATATCAAATTTACTTGATTAATAAATTACTTCCGCAATATAATAATGGTCCGAAATTACGGGGTGTTACAATCACCCCTCCTTTTAAAAAAAGTTTCTCCCTCGAAACTTAGAAGGAGAAATTATAGTATACAACATCTTAATAATCATAAGAAAAATATAGGTATCTTTTCAATGAAACGGTGATACTCTTGTTGATCAGACAAGAACATCCACATTCATATCAAGATATAAAAATATTTCTACACCAATAAATGAGAAAACCCATTATTGGGACGTCTCCAACAACGAGATTTAACACTCATTAATGTTAAAACCATTGAAAATCATAAAAGCATTTTCAAAACTTTAGTTTAAAGTTCTATAATAAGAATAATATCTTTACTAATTATGATTAAACACGGCTTAGTAACTCGGAAAAAGAGTAAGAAAAGGAATACCTTACGAGAATAATTCAGGATATTTAGCTAACATAGAAGCTTCAGTCTCCCAAGTCTCTTCTTCGACATTTCCACAACGCCAAAGAACACGGACTAGAGGTACAACTTTGCTCCTAAGTTGCTTGTTGGCTTTTTCAAGAATCTGAATTGTCCTTTCTTCAACCGCCAAGTTAGGCTCCAATTCAAGAATCTCTTCTTGGATGATATGGCTAGGGTCACTAATGTACTTCCTCAACTGAGAAACATGGAAAACATTGTGAACCTTGCTCAGATTTGGGGGCAATTCTAAACGGTAAGCAGCAGGACCAATCTTTTCAATCACCCGGAAAGGTCCAATATATTTAGGACTCAGCTTCCCTTTAACGCCAAACCGTTTCACCACTTTCATAGGTGACACTTTAAGGAATACTTGATCATCAACCTCAAAGGAAAGTGGTCGACGACGGACATCAGCATATGATTTTTGACGGTCCTGAGCGGCTTTCATCCGCTCCCGAATGATCTTAACTTGTTCAACGGACTCGGTCACCAAATCAGGTCCTAACATTGGAACATTTTGGGTTTGATCCCAACAGACTGGAGTACGGCATTTTCTACCGTACAAAGCTTCATATGGTGCCATTTTAATGGAGGCTTGATAGCTGTTGTTGTAAGAGAATTCCACCAGAGGTAAACATTTCTCCCAAGAAGTTTGGAAATCTAAAGCACAGGCACGAAGAAGATCCTCTAATGTTTGAATTGTTCTCTCAGTTTGACCATCAGTGGCGGCGTGAAAAGCAGTGCTCATCAATAGTTTACTACCCAAGGCCTCCTGTAATGCAGTCCAGAAACGAGAACAAAATCGAGGGTCTCGATCTGAAACTATATCTTTAGGAACCCCATGATAGCGCACTATCTCATCCACATAGACACGAGCTAGAACTTCTAAACTCCAGGTCTCTTTGATAGGAACAAACCGAGCACACTTAGTCAATCGGTCCACAACCACCCAAACAGCATTCTTCCCAGTGGAAGTCCTGGGTAAAGCCATCACAAAATCAATGGAAATAGACTCCCATTTCCAAAGAGGAACATCCAAGGGTTGAAGCAAACCCCCGGGCTTTTGATGCTCTACCTTTACTTTCTGGCAGGTGAGGCATTTATTGACATACTCCATAACTTCAATCTTCATCCTAGGCCACCAGAATTGCAATCTCAAATCTTTGTACATTTTGGTAGCTCCCGGATGAACGGAGTAAGGAGAGAGGTGTGCTTCATCAAGAATTCTTTTTCTCAAATCGGTCGTGACTCGGAACATAGATTCTACCATGATAACGAAGATACCCATCATCATCAATCTTACAATCCTTAGCTTGCCCAAGTTGAATTTTAGCTTGAATGGATTTGAAAGTAGGATTATCAGGAAGATAAGCACGGATCTCACGGTAGAAGTCAGGTTCGGCTGACATGGCATCAAGATGATGAGAGCCCCTTTTTACAAGGCTTACTCCTAATTTTTGAAGTTCTAAAGCAAGTTCAGGAGGTAATTCCTGAAAAGAATTCAAAAAATGACAGGATTTTCTGCTAAGAGCATCAGCCACCACATTAGCTTTTCCTTCGTGATAAATTAGATCGGCATCATAGTCATTCACCAATTCTAACCATCTTCTTTGTCTCATGTTCAGAACTTTTTGGGTAAAGAGGTACTTCAGGCTTTTGTGGTCGGTGTAGATGTTGCAATGGACTCCAATGAGGTAGTGTCTCCAAATCTTTAAAGCATGCACCACCGCAGCTAATTCAAGATCATGAGTCGGGTAGTTAACTTCATGAACTCTAAGCTGTCGAGAGGCATACGCAATGACTTTCCCTTTTTGCATCAAGACACAACCTATACCATGCTTAGAAGCATCACAGTAAACATCAAAGTCCACTCCTTCTTCAGGTAAGGTCAACACCGGAGCGGTAGTCAACCTCTTTTTCAATTCCTGGAAGGCATTTTCACACTCCTCAGACCACACAAACTTAGACTCCTTCTTCAGCAACTGAGTCATCGGCCTAGCAATCTTTGAAAAATCCTTTACAAACCGGCGATAGTAACCCGCCAAGCCAAGGAAACTACGGATTTCAGAAACATTGGTTGGACTTTTCCAATCAACAACGGCTTCAATTTTGGCAGGATCTACCATAACGCCCTCTTTTGAAATGACATGCCCAAGGAAGGTCACTTTAGGTAACCAGAATTCACATTTAGAGAATTTAGCATACCATTTTTCACGGCGCAGAATCTCTAAAATAACACGAAGGTGTTTAGCATGTTCTTTTTCAGATTTAGAATAGATCAGGATGTCATCAATGAACACTACAACGCATTTGTCACGGTGTTCTCTGAAAGTACGGTTCATCTGATCCATGAATACTGCTGGAGCATTGGTCAAACCTAATGGCATCACCGTAAACTCGAAATGACCATATCTCGTACTGAAGGCGGTTTTAAGAATATCAGCTTCTCGGACTGGAATTTGATGATAGCCCGAACGAAGATCAATTTTAGAAAAAGTGGAAGCACCTCGGAGTTGGTCGAAAAGATCATCAATTCTAGGAAGAGGATATTTATTCTTAATAGTAACCCGGTTAAGTTCACGATAATCTATGCATAATCGCATAGATCCATCCTTCTTCCTTACAAAGAGAACAGGAGCACCCCAAGGTGAAGAGCTAGGTCGGATAAAACCTTTGGCAATCAAATCATCCAGCTGAGTATTCAACTCTTTCATTTCAGACGGTGCCAGCCTATAAGGAGCTTTAGCAATAGGGCCGGTACCAGGAATGAGATCAATAGTAAATTCAACTTCCCTTTCAGGAGGAATTCCCGGTAGCTCATCAGGAAAAACATCGGGAAATTCACATACTACAGGAATGTTCTCTTTAGGAGGCAGAGAGGAAGAATCAGAAGGAGTCACCATACACAAGAAGGCTTGATGACCCTTTTTCATCGCATTGACAAACTTCATAGCAGAAATTAATTTAGTACCGGTTTGTCTTTTAACCATTTGATAAGACACACGGTGACCTGAAGGGCTTGTAAGAATTATTTTCTGATCCCGACATTCAAATCGAGCATGATAAGTATGTAACCAATCCATGCCCAAATTGACATCAAATTCTTCAAGCGGAAATTGGAAAAGATTTGCTGGAAATATAGATCCCGCAATAGAAATAGGGACTTCCGGATAGATTTTAGAACAGGAAAAGACATCACCAGAGGGTAAGGATATAGATGTGCTTTCTCCATGTGATGATTCAAGTGATAATTTATCGGAGAGTTTTATTGAAATAAAAGATAAAGAGGCACCCGTATCAAATAGTACCAAACAAGGAGCATCAAAAATAAAAAATGTACCAGTAATGATATCAGGATGTGCCTCAGCTTCTGCTCGGCTCATGACAAAAATCCGGCCCTTCGGCCTCACTGGCCTTACTGGGGCGGCATGAGTAGTAGGAGCCGTCACCTTCTTCTCCGGGCAAACATTGGCCTTGTGGCCCGGTTTGTTGCATGAAAAGCATATGATAGGATCAACGAAGCATTTACCAGGATGTGCTGGTTTCTTGCAGTTATAGCACACTCGGTCTTTAGTACCTTTATTGTCGTTAAAAGCTGAAGATTGACCACCCCGGTTAACTTGCACATTAGAAACAAATCTCCTCTTGTTTGGGTCAGAGGGAGAAGAGATAAACCTGGGTGAAGGAGTATAAGGCCTAGAAGATGGATATAAAGGCCTCTTGCCAAGATTAGAACTGGTTGCACGAGCTTCATTTTCAATGTCTTTTAGGGAATTCTCAGCCCATAATGCATCATTGTAAATTGAAACAAAGCTGGTGGAATCCCGACGGACCATGCTTTTGATTTTAGGAGAGAGCTTTTCAAGATAAAAGAAGGCTTTTTCATTGTCATCCTTCACCAATCTAGTTGTATAATGAGCCAACTCGTTGAATTTATCGGTGAAGGCCTGAACAGGAAGGCTTCCTTGCTTTAATTCCATGAATCCCTTCAACTTCTGTTGTTTAAGTTCTTGCGGATAGAATCGGGCCTCCACTAATACCTTGAAACGTTCCCAGTCAAATCCTGGTTCAGATGAAACGGTAGGCCCAGTCATGGACCACCATCGATCTGCTTCTCGTACTAGGAAGTGAGAGGCCAGCTTCACTTTATGTTCCTCCTTAACATCATACAACGTAAAGCTTTTCTCCAACTCCCGAAACCACCCTGTAAGAGCAACTGGATCAATCTCTCCACCATAAGTGGGAGTGTTGATTCGGGTTAATTGGTTAGCCACCCAAGTATAGGTGCCTGGAGTACCCTCAGGAGGCGGGGGCGGAGGAGCTTGTTGATTCTGCTGATTTTGTTGGTTTTGGAGAATTTGAGTAAGAACTAGTAAAAGAGCATCATCAATTCTTCTTGGCGGAGCCATCTTACAAAAGAGAAAATTAATTAGTACCTAACAATTAGCAATCACAAACAGACTACCACATAAAATCCTAAGTCTACCCATCCTACCCATCTCTCAAGTTTATTATTTAAAGGTCAAGTGATTTTAAGTGGGGTGCACAAACGTGCGTCGGGAGCAACAAGCTCTGATACCAACTGTGACACCCTTAAAAAAACGTTAATTAAACACGTAAAATCTACAGAAAAACTGACAGGATATGTTTGTAATTGGTTCAACTAGACAAAACCTGTAATTTTTAAAACTTTCCTAAACCATTCACAAACAATTCCGAAAGAAGAGTGTCAAAACCTGCAAAAGCTAACAACTAATTTACATGCCATAGCTAACGATAAGAAAATATAATGATACAAACCAAAATCAAAGAGGGAGACATATGTCCCTTCAAAATATATACACAACCAAAAGTTAAAAGGTTTACTACAAAAATAGCCAAACTAGGTCCAAGGTTCTTTTGCTCACTAACTCGTCCGTGTACCCCAACTAAGCATCATCAACCTGTCAATCGCATTTTATACAAACACGAAAGCCACAATTCAGTGGGGAGTAACTTCGAGTCCTCCCAGCCACGAAATGTCATATTTAATGTAACATGTAGTGTAACATGTAAACAATATGATAAACAATTTAACTAACAAGTATTCTAACCTATGAATACTAAATCGACCAAATTAAACTATCATGTGAAACATATAACAAGCAATAATCCAAACTTTATCAATTGTAACCGGCTTACATCTCACCTATTACAATTCATAAAATCACCATACAAGAAAGGGCAATATATCAAAGACAGGCATAAGTTCTTAGCACCGTCAATAGTCACTCTGTAACTCGAGTCTATACCACGAGGTAGGGAAGGTAATCGAACCGGTATCTTGGCTCAGAGGTTCTATCAAAACATGGCCAAGACACAACACAACCCTAGCCTAAAATCTGCGCAGACCTAGACATGCGGATACACACCACCGCACCCAAGACCCACAATTTTTCTAAAACAAAGTGAGTACCCTAAGGAGTCCACCAAAGGGTTGGCTAGTACTTAAGCTGACCACTTACTATCAAAATAAGTAACGAGGTCATGCCCCAACTTGGATATAATCCCACCAAGTCAGGAACACAAAGGCTATTAAGCAGTGAACATATACTCGTCAAAGACTATAAAGACCTATCTATGACAACACAACAACCTGCAAAAAAGTATTCAATACCAATTCCATTTCTAACATTATTAACAATATTAAAGGTTTCAGGGAATCTAGGGCCGTTTCTACAATATAAGGAACTATTAAATTCAACCAACAACACATGTGAACTAAAACTTAATGAATGGCCTAAAACAAGTAAAAGGCCAATTATCCATTTTTCACATTAATTTTCATCCAACCGAATTTTTACCCGCAACCCCAGTCCTGCGACAGGTACGGGTTAAATTGCGGCTGACCAATCACACAATTAACTGACATCGAATCAGTCAAAGGGACTAAGGCTCAGTTTTCGGCACAATCATCAAAACATTACAATTATCACTATAAAATTCATTTTGAGCCTATTCATTACAATTTCATTTTATAATCTATCCTAACATGTGATAACTATCAATATAAGCATAATTTTACCAACCTCATTATCTTTACTACTAACATTATTCATTTCAAAGGTTTAACCATATGTTACTTATTCTAACTATAACATTAATGAACCTAAAACGATGAACAAAGCATGAAAAACCGCGAAACAAGCAACGGACCAACCCGGGCCAACCCCAAGGCAGCCGTGGGCCTGCTGGCCGCCACCCCATCCCTCCATTTCTCCATTTTTGTTCAGTTTAACATCGTCTGAAACATCAATTAATCATTCCTATACTAATATGTTAACTTAAACAAACAAAAGACAAGCATTAGACATGCATGCAACCCATTTTATCATGTGAAAATTTACTACTCAAACAAAAATCACAAAAACATACAAAAAGCAAAGAATGTGACGATTATTCGTCGAGTAACTCGAAATATGTTACCTTAAGCTAGAAAATGAGCAATTAGCACGTTGAATACCAAACCCTAATATACACTAGCCACTATCTTCAACAATATACGAGTCCCCAAACTCGTCTTCCAATTCTTCACCTAAATAAACAATAAAAACACAATAATAAGTACAAAAAAACCGAAATTACCCAAATTCGTCTTAAATCAACATCAAGAAAACTGAAATTAAAACATACAAGGATGTAGATCTCGAAGAGAGGATTCCGAAAATATAAATTTTGTGAAAATCCGACTAGAAATGAGAAAGTTATGGTGAAATTTGGCTTAAAAAGCTTAAGTTGTATAAAAATGGTGTTTTTGGTGATGGAAGGCTTTAGAACATGAAGGAAGGTGATAGAGGAAAAAGAAAAAATGAAAAGGAAAGGGGAAAGGGAGGTGCCGCGGGAAAGGGAGAGGAAAAGAGGAAGGGAGCGGGTTTTAGTCGGGATTTTACGAGTCGGTTTTGGCTCGTTTCAATAATAATTAGAACCGCTTGTCAAATGCAAATTCCGACAAGACCAAAGTTCTTAAACACGAGATTACAAGAAAATTGAATACTCATACGACCCATTTCCAAAATCGTTTGCCCAATTTTCAAAAGGGTTATCATTTTTTTCCCGATATGCCCATTTTTCGAAATAAAAAGTTTTACACGGTTTAAACTATTTTTAAACATTTCAAAACTATCAAAATAAGTACTTTACTTCAAAATATAATAAAATTATATTTCTTTGAATTATTATTACTTCAAATACATTAATATCAAATTTACTTGATTAATAAATTACTTCCGCAATATAATAATGGTCCGAAATTACGGGGTGTTACAAAAGAATCTTAAGCAAGACTGTCTCACCATTCCTAGTCTTCCTAACCTTCCGGTCAAGAATCTGCTGAGGCATCTCAAGGTAAGACAAGGACTCATCTAGATCTATGTTCTCTGCCTTTAACACATGTGACGGATCACTCACATACTTCCGCAGCTGGGATACATGAAACACATTGTGCACTCTGATCGATCTTGGTTGGTTGAATGCAAAAGTTGATAAAACGGTTTAAATGCACGAATTCGCATCCAATAATTTAAACCTAACATGTGAGAGCTTTATAAGTCGGTTGATTTAAGCCAAGTATCAAGTATAAGATGTCGAGTTGGATTTATGGTAGATTTGCATGCAAGACGGAAATTAAACATCCATTTACCGTATTAGGTTAATGGTGCATAACGTGATCCATTTGTCTTAGTAAGGCATTTTGCAAATGTGATTTTTGAATGAGCAAATTAGTCATCTGATCCGTCCTATATCTGGGTTGGCCGGAGTCGGGATCATCCTTGACTAATGCTGGAAAGGGAACAGACCCTGCACCAGACGGTCTTATGAGGCGCGGGCCTGTTGGCGGTGCAAGGGGGTATCCCCTGGTTTTGAAAATAAAAAAGAAATGGCCTGTTTAGGCACGGGCCAGTCAACGGTTTAAGACGCATTCTGACCATTTGAAAAACGTTTATAAAACGTGTTGAAAAATGGGTATTTGAACCCTTTTTGGTTTGAAAAGGTCGTTTAGACCGTATTTGTTGATTTGAGGAACGAGACTCGAATAATCATCATTATTTTGATAATATTCGGTGTCGGGTTCGACTTTATAAGTTTGACACAAATACTTTTGAAAATGATTATGAACTAATTGTTTTAAGTTCATTTGAATATAATTAGTCGATACTCATCATCGTACCGAGGTTAAAATCCGGCATGGTATGTAGAACCAAGGATGACTTTGTGTTGGTGACTAATACATTTATTTTGGAAATGTAAAGAAATGATGAAAGGCTTTAAAATACCTTTTAAATGTAAAGAAATGAAATAAAAGGTTTTAAAATACCTTTTAAATGTAATTAACCGAATATTATCACCGAAACACGGATTAAACCGTCATGGTATTAGGAACCAAGGGTGAAAAATGTTTTATGGTTAAATAACTTGTAAAAGAAAATAAAATGAAAGAGGTTTGAAAATATTTGAAATGGTAAAACCGATTACAAATATGAAAGTGAATTAATGAGGAAAGACGAGAACAAACACGGTCGAGTCTGACCTGGACACCTCATTGAGGCGCGAGCGTCTGTGCAGAACAAGGGGCTTCTGTCTCAGGCCAAAACTCAGTTTTGGCTCGTCTACCCTATGTTTTGGGTAGTTTTATGCATGATTTAGCATGTTATAGTCATGAAATAAGTAAAGACATGATAGAACCGTTTTAGTAAGTAAAAAGAGTGTTTTATTAAGATTAGTGATGGTGTAGTGGTCGAAGTGGTCGGTCAAGTGATTTAATGCACGATGACGGTACCAAACAATGTGTAAGGCTTGTATTTATGATCGGTAGGTCGTAAATACGCGTCGGATTGTGACATAGGAAGTCGAGTCGATAATTTTAAGGGAGAAAAGAGGGGCGGACACTCGCGTAAGTTCTCAAATGGGGGCATTTGAGGGGTATTTATAGGAAAATGAGTGGTTGTGTGAGTTTTGAGCGATATGGCCACCTGGGCTGCTCAAAGAGGCGTGAGCCACGTCGCGGGTCTTCGAGTTGTCCTGTCACTTTCACACAAATGCAATCATAATTTGTTCAATCCTAGGATTTGTAGTCACATGTTTGGTACTTGACCATTCATAAATCCGGGAATTCTTAGTATAGAAGGCTTTGAATGATTCGTTTTTGGTGGTTGACTCGGTTTGACTCGTTGTTGGAGCCGGGATTTGAGTCGGGATTTGAGTTTTTGAGTCGGTTTTTGGTCCGGTGTCGGTTTTGACTCTAGTTAGTGTCATTGCGACCCCGCCGTCATGCATTAAACACTCCAGGTACTTTTGAAAAGCTTTTAAATATTTTATTTTCGAAATCGTTTTAAGTTTTCCGACGTAAAGTTGTACACGAACTGTCGATCAAACGCCGCGATTCCAAAGCATGTTATAGTCCGATAATCATCGGGTGTTTGTTTGAGTCTCAACAGATACTGGGTATCTACAACCATACAAATTCAACACAATTAATTACTCAACATAATTTATACCATGATAACAATGTAACAGCTATATTACCGAACAAATGATTAAATCATTTAGACAACATTGGATTACTTAAAAGAAATAACAAATAAATTACTTAAAAGACGACATTTTTTTGAAGATTTCCACGCGCTTTATTACTCTTCCCCTCTTAAAAGGAACTTCGTCCCGAAGTTCACCTTTAAGATGAGCTATATTTTGATGTAACGAAAATCACAACCTATCCTTTGACATTACAAACTAACATGTATATATATATAAAGTGAAGTTCAAATGAGTCCCATATATTATTTGAGTCCCTAAGTCCTTACTAGTGCCTTTGGATCATCCAATATGGATGGTTGAGATTGAAACCAAAAAACATCATTAACACTAATTTACCACTCTCTCTCCTACTCACATTAATTAATCACTAACAACATAATTAAACACTAATTCACTATATATATTTTTCCACTCACCCACTTCTCTCTCATCTCACACATTTTACTACTCTCCTCTCTCAAAAACCCAAATAAATCAGAAACCCAAAAAATCCAAATAAATTAAAAACCAAAATAAATCAAAAACCCCAAAACCCAAATAAATCACTCATTTTTCGCTTCCTCCACTCACCACCACCGTCCACCACCTACCTCCGCCACCACCACCCTAAGACCACCGTCGCCCGCCACCACGTTTTGTTTTTTTTTTTTTTCAGATTTAGTATTATAATGAAATACATTATTTTTTGTCGGTTTTTTTGTTAGTGGTTGTGTTATCTTTTTTTTTCTACAATGTTCTTTAAATTTGTACTTTTTTTTTACTAGATCTATACATGAAGACGAGAAAGATTTAAATTTTAGATCTAGTTTTTTAAAATGAAATTGTGATTTTTTTTTTTAGATTTTTTTTTTGAATGAAATTATGAGTTAATTATATTTTAGTTTTTAGATTTAGTTATGAAAAAGTTAAATCTAGTTTTGAAAAGTTAAACCTAGATCTTTTTTTTATCGTCTTTTTATTTGTTGATTTTAATCTTCTAGTAAAATTTGTTGTTGGTGGTGGTGCTGTTGGTGGTGAGGCTAGTGAAATAATTTATTGTTATTATTGGTGTTGTTGATGGTGATCTTGGTGTTATTTGTTGATTTTAATCTTCTAATAAAGTTAAAGTTACACTTATCTCTAATAAAGTCACATTTTTTTTCAAATTTATTTATTCAAAGCTAGTAAAATTTGTTGAGTTAAATATACACTTATCTCTATGGGCTAAAGTTACACTTATCTTCATTAAAGTTACACTTATCTCTATTAAAGTTACATTTATCTGTATGGAATAAAGTTACACTTATATCCATTAAAGTTACACTTATATCAATTAAAGTTACATTTATCTGTGTGGACTAAAGTTACACTTATCTCCATTAAAATTACACTTATCTCCATTAAAGTTACACTTATCTGTATGGACTAAAGTTACACTTATCTGTATGGACTAAAGTTACACTTATCTCCATTAAAATTACACTAAACTTATATTTTTAATATGGACTAAAGTTACACTCTCTATGGACTAAAGTTACACTCTTTATGGACTAAAATTACACTCTCTATGGACTAAAGTTACACGATTTTGGACTAAAGTTACACAATTTTGGACTAAAGTTACACAATTTTGGACTAAACTTACACAAATTTGGAACTAAACTTACACATTTTTTGTAATTTTAAAATAACTTATTGTAACAATAATTTTTGACGAATAATATTTTGATTTTTGTAATTTTATCATAACTTATTGTAAATTTAGTCTTTTACGAGTGTAATTTTAGCAAAAAAAAGTGTAACTTTAATTTTTTAGAAGTGTAAGTTTAGTCCATTGAAAGTGTAACTTTAGTCCAATGAGAGTATAACCTAGTCCATTGAGAGTGTAGCTTTAGTCCATATAAAAAGTAGTGTAACTTTAGTCCATTGAGAATGTAATTTTAATCCATTGAGAGTGTAATTTTAGTCCATATTAAAAATTTAACTTTAGGCCATTGAGAGGATAACTTTAGTCATTGAGAGGGTAACCTTAATAAAGATAAATATAACTTTAATGAAATAAGTGTAATTTTAAAGGAGATAAGTGTAACTTTAATAGTTAAAACTGTAACTTTAATAAGTGTAACTTTAATAGAGGAAAGTGTAACTTTAATAGAGAAAAATGTAACTTTAATAGAGAAAACTGTAACTTTCATAAGTGTAACCTTAATAGAGAAAACTGTAACTTTAACAGAAAAAAGTGTAACTTTCATGGAGAAAAATGTAACTTTAATAGAGAAAAATGTAACTTTAACTTAAAAAATCAACAAATATTAATAGAAGAAAAAATGTTGTGAGAATAGTGGTAGATCTGAAATATAAATGAAAACAACATTTTAAATGCAAATCTGAAAAAATAAAAAACATAAAAACAACACACTAAATACGAAAAAAATAGTATAATCAACACCACCAACAACAACTACAAGAAACTGAAAAAAAAATAAATGTGACTAAAATAATATAAGATCTATTTAGTAGATCTAAGACTAAAATAAAAAGATCTCACAAAATATGAACAAGATCTAAGAAAAAAGTACAAACAATTTTTTTTTTTTAAAAAAAAATATGTGTAACAAAAAAATTTAGAAGGAGAGATATGAAGGAGAAAAAAACACAAAAACACCCAAAAAACAAAAAAACGTAGACATGCGGTGGCCGTGGGGGTGGGCGGTGGTGGTCGTCGGGTGAGAAAGAGAGGCGTCTTTGAGTTTTGATTTTTTTGGGTTTTAGTTTTTTTTTGGATTTTTTTGGGTTTTAATTTTTTGGGTTTTGAGATATTTGGGTTTTAGAGAGGGGGCAATATTGAAATTGTGTGAGATGAGAGAGAATTGGTTATGTGGAAAAGTATATATGTTAGATTAGTGATTAATTAGGATGTTGTGATTAATTAGGATGGGTAGAGACGGGTTAAATTAGCTTATTAATCCCCCCCCCCTTCCCTTTTTTTGATCTTAGCCCTCCATCTCCCTCATCCAATGGCTCTAAAGAGGACTTATGAACTCACACATACAAGGTGGACTTACATGATCCCATCACTTTATATATATATATATATATATATATATATATATATATATATATATATATATATATATATATATATAGAGGCCGGATCCGGTGAGGCACCTCATTATGGCGAGGCGGCCGGTCTCTCACCAAATTCCTTGTAAACTTGGGGTGGACTAATTCTTCCTGGGAAATTCAAATACAATCAACAGCCCAATACTTACCCCCCTCTCTCTCTATCAAAATATGACAACGAACACAACATCACATATCTCGTTTTCCTAGAAAATTGTTCAAAGATTTCTTCGATTTCCTGGAAAATTCGAATCAACAACAACAATTGCAACGATTTCCTGGAAAATTATTCATACATTTTATCAAAACAACATACAACAACGCCATTCAAACAATTTCAGAAGAAGATTTTGATTAATTTCGAGGTAATTTTATAATTTTGATCTAAATTAAGCATATTCATATAATTAAGCATATTCATATAATTTTGTTCCTTTAAATCTATTTGTATTCGTCGATTGATGATGAATTGGTGATAGCTTGCGAAGCACAAAAGGGAAATCCAGGAATAATGGATAATGAAAACCATCTCAAGCAGAAGAATGCCCACCAAGTGTTTGTTCAAATACCGCTAAGAGGTTAGTATGTCGTTTTATAGCATTTTTTTTGTGAATCTTATACCTTATTTTGTGAATCCTAGACCTTATTTTGTGAATCCTAGAACTTGTTTTGTGAAACTAAAAGGTAATATTGTGAAATTGGGTCATAAAATGGTCGAAATCACCTATTTTGCTCTTTTTTTTTTTGTGAATTCTAGACTTTGTTTTGTGAATCCTAGTGCTTGTTTTGTAAAGCTAGAAGACAATATTGTGAAAAATTTGATCATTTTTTATTTTGTGAATCCTAGACCTTATTTTGTGAATCTTAGAGCTTATATTGTGAATGTTAGAAGACAATGTTGTGAAACTTGATCATAAATGGTCGAAATCACCTATTTTCTTCCTTTTCTTATTTTGTGAATCTTATGCCCTATTTTGTGAATCCTAAAGTTTGTTTTGTGAAATTAGAAGACAATATTTTGAATCCTAAAGTTTGTCTTTGCTCTTTTTCTTATTTGGTGAATCTCAGACCTTATTTTGTGAATCTCATACCTCATTCAGTGAATCTTAAGGCTTGTTTTGTGAAACTTGAACATCATAAGTGGTTAAAATCACCTATTTTGCTCTTTTCTTTGTTAGGTGAATCTCAGACTTTGTTTTGTGAATCTCGGACCTTGTTGATGAATCTTAGAGCTTGTTTTGTGAAACTTGGTCATCATAAGTGGTTAAAATCACGTTTTTTTTGCTCTTTTCCTTATTTGGTGAATCTCAGACCTTATTTTGTGAATCTCATACCTTATTCAGTGAATCTTAAGGCTTGTTTTGTGAAACTTGATCATCATAAGTGGTTAAAATCACCTATTTTGCTTTTTTCTTTATTAGGTGAATCTCAGACTTTGTTTTGTGAATCTCAGACCTTGTTCAGTGAATCTTAGAGCTTATTTTGTGAAACTTGGTCATCATAAGTGGTTAAAATCCCGTTTTTTGCTCTTTTCCTTATTTGGTGAATCTCAAACCTTATTTTGTGAATCTCATACCTTATTCAGTGAATCTTAAGGCTTGTTTTGTGAAACTTGGTCACCATAAGTGGTTAAAATCCCGTTTTTTGCTCTTTTCCTTATTTGGTGAATCTCAAACCTTATTTTGTGAATCTCATACCTTATTCAGTGAATCTTAAGGCTTGTTTTGTGAAACTTGATCATCATAAGTGGTTAAAATCACCTATTTTGCTCTTTTCTTTATTAGGTGAATCTCAAACTTTTTTTTGTGAATCTCAAACTTTGTTCAGTGAATATTAGAGCTTATTTTTTGAAACTTGGTCATCAAAAGTGGTTAAAATCACGTTTTTTTGCTCTTTTCCTTATTTGGTGAATCTCAAACCTTATTTTGTGAAACTTGGTCATCATAAGTGGTTAAAATAAATGGAGGTATGATTTTCTTTCACATTCTTTCAAGATGGAATGAACTAAAGCAGCACATATTCAAAAAAACCGCAATTAATTTTGTTCCTCAACAAGAACGTGGAAAACGATCAGAAGCTATATACACAACTATACTAGTACATAGCAAAATACCAAAGTGACAACTATTTCTTTTCAGCGTAGCAGTTAACCAAAAAATGAAAAGTTCCAAGGTAAGGACTAGAGCACACCTCGAGAATCAATTTCTTCAGTCGTTCCTCTAATGGCAGGGGGAGCAGAAATAAGGGAACAACTCACATGATGAAAACTAGTGGAATGATTTAATTATTTTAAAACCAATTAGCTCAAATGGCAGAGCGTTGTGCAATGCACAAGGTGTGGGTTCGACTCCCATGTTGGTTATTGACTCATCTCTTTTGTTACTTCAAAGCCTAATTGGTATTTCTCTAGTGGACTTTTGGGATGGTGTTGAAGGGTATCTTTGTGTCGGAGGAGATGGCTAGTCTAAATCTGATATGGCCTTTTCTGTCATGTCCAATTGCACCCAATTTAGATAATTTCTAACATTGACTTTACAAAGGACTCAAAATTGTAATCCTTTGCTCCTTTAGTGGCTCGACGTTTTGGCTTATGCACGCCGTTTGTGCACATCTAAGTTTGAGTTTCTTCTACTCATTCTTTACAAAGTATATTCATTAAAACTAAGATGATATCATGACTTGCAAATCAAGCAAATGCTTGAAAATCACCGGGAACCACAAAATCATAAAACTAACTAAAGAATGCAATGACTGAGACGTGAACTCAAGGACAATCCTCTTTTCTTATTTTGTGAATCTGATACATTGTTTTGTGAATCTTAGAGCTTGTTTTGTGAAACTAGAACGTAATATTGTGAAACTTGGTCATAAGTGGTTGAAATCACCTATATTCCTCTTTTCTTATTTTGTGAATCTTAGACCTTGTTTTGTGAATCTTAGAGCTTATATTGTGAAACTAAAAGGTAATATTGTGAAACGTGGTCATAAATGGTTGAAATTATCTATTTTGCTCTTGTTCTTATTTTGTAAAGCCTAGACCTTGTTTTGTGAATCTTAGAGCTTATATTGTGAAACTAAAAGACAATATTGTGAAACGTGGTCATAAATGGTTGAAATCACCTATTTTGCTCTTGTTCTTATTTTGTGAATCCTAGAGCATGTTTTGTGAATCTTAGACCTTGTCTTGTGAATCTTAGAGCTTATATTGTGAAATTAGATGGTAATATTGTGAAACTTGGTCATAAATTGGTTGAAATCACCTATTTTGTTCTTGTTCTTATTTTGTGAATCCTATATTTATATTTGTTCATCTATATGAGACTCGAACTCACATCTTGCGCTATAGCACAATGCTCTACCTTTTGAGCTAATAGATGATATTAGTCAAAAAATTATTTATGTATTCACAAATAACAAACCTATTTATATTGTTCTCATTTGATTTTCGTCATGCACAAATGTAGACTACCGTAGCCAATATCTTCAAATATATGGAAATTTGTACAACAATATATTTGTCAAAGTTCACGCCATTTTACCAGTGTCCAAATAGTGATGTAAATAGGATAGAAGGAGTAATCTAGATAATAAAGAAAAATTGAAACCTTTGTCGATGTAATTATGACAGGGACTGCGGAAGTGTCGTCGACCTGTACAAATTCGTCATCACTGACATCGATTTCTGATGCCTTTCTTGCTGATCTCACTTGAACAACTAGCATCAGGACAAAATTTCCGTAAACCGACAATTACAAACATATGAGTTTGTCGACGGTCTGACAAACTGCCCCATTGATTCAAAAACATCCTGCAGACATAACATAACATAACATCCCACTATTAATCTTGAGCTAGCGCAGAAATGCGATCCCAAAAAAAAAAAAAGAACAATCAATATATGTTGACAAAAACTAAAAGCAGCCTGCACAAACACAGGGGTATTTTTCTTCCTAACTTACACTAACAAAATGGTAATATGAAAATAGTAGTTTTACAGAAATTGACAGTCAAACTTGACACCGGTTAACCATCAAAGTCAATCGAGGAAAATATATTTGGGGTGGAAGTAACAATAAATATGGAATGAGTATCATTGGTTGATACGCTAATCAGTGTGAGGCTGAGCATTGGTCAAAGATTAATGAAACTTCCTAAAAGAGAAGATTGTCTACATACCATAGGATCGAGGTCTTGGACGAATATAAGCTCCATATGCTCTGTCTCCAGACAATGGTATATCACACTTGTCAAAGTTAACTGCAAACTGCGGCTTGACCTTTAGACCAACGCTCTTTATCATACGTACATATCTCAACAGAGTTTCTTCAGGAAGTTCAAGTGTTCCAGGATTTAGCTCAATAGTGTCGAAACCCAAGCGTTTGCATTCCTACAAGAAAAGCAGACAGAAAGGCTTTAGAACATTATTGTGCTCAAGTCAAAATCAATTACTAAAACAACTGTTGATTTTCTCAAGTCACCTCTATGTGCTCTTTGATTGCAGAGGGGCCCTTGCGGAGCAAATGCTCACCCCAGTCACCTGTACTGACGTCAACATTGTGCTTATGTGCCATATCATTCACCCTTCTTATGTAACTTTGAGGCATTAAACTATGAGCACCTCCAGCAAATTTCAGACCGTCGACAAACTGCCCCATTGATTCAAAAACATCCTGCAGACATAACATAACATAACATCCCACTATTAATCTTGAGCTAGCGCAGCAGCGTGATCCCAAAAAAAAGAACAATCAATATATGTTGACAAAAACTAAAAGCAGCAATGACCTGAGCTCTCGTGGTACTCCCTTGTCGCTAAAAGCAGCCTGCACAAACACAGGGGTTCAGTCCGCAGAAGCTCCATTACTCTATAACACCTCAATAGATGTAACGATAGTGTTGGGATTGGTATCACAGTGACAACTGCGATGGATTTGATTCAATATACTTTGTATACTACTTCAAGTTCTTTTTTTACCTGTGCAGCTAAATAGCCAGAACATGAATTCTCCGAATGAGGAAAATTCAGACTGGCAAAAAAGAATTAGTCATCAACTTAAAGAAAATCAATATTACATCGCTGTAGGAGTGGGATACGAGGATAGCAGTTTAACAAGCCCTATTCTATAAATTACAAAGACTCAACAAGCCCTCATAAAGATCAATCTCTCGAACTAAATTACCTCCTTTGCCGAAAGATCTATAGCCAGAAGTCCCTGTAGAACTGGTCGCCGTCGGCCATTCTCTACTTAGTGAGTATATCGAGCAGCAACATGTGCCCGAGGACGAAACGCTGCTGGACCTGGAGTGAAAATCGAACAAGGCTTATTAGGAATAAGAGGGAGTAGAAAGATCCACCAACATCCTTGTTCGACGAGCAGCTTGTTTCTTCTTCCTCAAAGTATGTAGTAGGATACGCACTTAGTGTGTTCGTGTTTACATAAGATTGACTATTCAGGATGAATCTCTCCAGCCCATCATAAGTTATTATTCCTGAAATATTTTCAACAAGTTTGAAATGCCATGATTTCCAAATTCTAAGGTGTTTCAAGTAAATTTCTAACAAAACTAGCAGCTATATGTTTGGTCAATTAGGTTTTATCGAATATAATGGTGTACTATATGATAGAATCCTAATGATCCTTGCCATCATCAGAAATATTTCGCAAAAAATTGACCTATCACGAAGCAAAGCAAATATCTGTTGACTCGTGTATGTAATCTCAAAGTATTAATGCTCACTTTTCAGGGATGAGGTTCTATGTTACTCAGGCACGGGAGCGTGCATCCGATATGAGTAAGGCGTCAGACTCACCATAACATAATTTTGCAAAACAAAGGACCGGTCCATAAATGAGGAAACAATTACGACTGTACGAGGAAACGTTTCATTACAGAATTTAATCATAGATTTTGAATTATGCAGTTTTTCTTAGATGAAACATGTAGATGGTTGACCAAAAAAGGCGTAAAATCATCAAAATCAGATTAAATGCTTCACATTATCACTAAAACATTAAGGTGATAATAGCGAAAATCATCAAAATCAGATGAAACATGTAGATGCCGAAAGATCTATAGCCAGAAGTCCCTGTATCCCTTTAAAACATTAAGGTGATAATAGCGAAAACGAGATGAATCGGAGAACATGGAATGAAAATAACGGATGAATTGAAATGAATACTATTGGATCAAAAGTACCTAAATCGACTGTACTTGATTATGATCAATGACGATTACAACCTGCATGAAAACAAAGTAATTAGTATTGAAAGGACTGTGATAATGGCGAAAAGGACATGAATCAGAGAAGACGAAATGAAAAATACGGATGAATTGAAACGAATACTATTGAATCAAAAGTACCTAAATCGATTGTGCTTGATTATGATTAATGACGATTACAACCTACATGAAAACAAAGTAATTAATATTGAAAGGACTGTGATAATGGCGAAAATGAGATGAATCGGAGAAGACGAAAAGAAAATTACGGATGAATTGAAAGGAAACCTATTGAATAGAAAGTACCTAAGTTGAGGAGGATACTGGCAGTGGGAAGCTCAGTAGTAATGGAGGTCGGAAGCTCGGCAGTAATGGCGGTCGGGAGCTCGGTAGTAATGGCGGTCGGTATCAAAGCCTTAATATGGCGAGTGACGAGATGAAGATGACTTGAAGAGAGAGATAGAGGACGTAGTAAATGAACGAAGTAATGATTGAGGGTCAGGGAAAATGTGTTGGTTAGAATTATATACGGACACGTGGCATCATCTAGTGAGTTAGATCTGACGGTTTAGAAGGTGTCCAGCCGCCTCACCCTAAGAAGGGTGCCTCACATGATTTAATCTCTATATATATATATATATATATATATATATATATATATATATAGATTCGGGATCCTATGAGAACTGTGAGAACCACTCACATCTATTAGATATGAGATGAGCGCTGATTTAACAAAACTAAAAAAAAAAACAACGACCGGCGTCTCCCCTTCCCCCAAACTCTTCACTCCAATTCATTTACACAGATGCATTCTCACTCATCTTTCTCTCTCTCTATTCGACGATCATCCTGTCCGATTATTCGCTCCGATCATCCTCTCCGATCATTATACTTCTCAAATTCACTTCTCAAATTAGGTTCAACTCATTCTTACCAGCATTTCCGAACTTCCAATCCGCTTCAACCGCCATCAACGAGGTTCATCCTTTCAAATTAAGGTAATATGCTTGTCAAGTTAATGGCGATTCTACTCCAAACATTCCCTAATTTGTTTATTGATGTAATTTTTCCTCATATTCATCAATTTGTGTCATGCTATTAACCCTAATTCCCTAATTAAGCTAATTAATTGTTGTTATATGACAAATTCTCATTATGAAATTTTTAGGTTGTAGTGCAACAAAGTAAAACCAGCGGAAATTACCGAGAAAGGCTCGTTGTTTCTGGTATATATTACTTTTCATCACAATACAGTTAGTAGTAGTTTTTGTTAAATTTTATGCCCGGAAATTGTTGAACTTTTCTTACATTACTTTTCTACGGCTTAAAATAGATTGAAAATTCAATTATTAGTCAGCAAGTCCTATTTGTAGCCTCGATATGTAGTTTCTTGCTTGCTGCATCTTATTTATGCGACTGGAAGTCAGCTCTGCTCAGCTGCATCAACTTTCCCACTTCCGCAGCATATATTCTTTAATAGAGTTGTCTTAAGACACTGTAGTGATGAACTAAGTGGCGTGTAAGCTAGGTGTAATCGCGTAGGTCCAAGTGTAGTTACTGCTACTCAGGTTCAGAAATTAAGTTGTGAGTGGATTTTTTTGGAGGGATTCTATGTCACAATCGGGTTACATGACACGTCTGCCGCGTACCTGTCAAAAATACCAACCGGCTCTAACTAATATAGCTAGGGAAGTCGGGTCGAATCCACAGAGAGGTAGGAAATTGTCAACTTAATCTAAGTCTATCAAGGTAACCAAATTGGGGGGTTTTTAAATGTTATATTCTAAACTAATAAGAATGAGGAAGAGAGAATAAGAGGAAGGAATTAATCAGATAAGAGAAACAGCTAAGACAGACGGTTCACCATAATCATTCAGTCAAGTAATCTAGGTCTCAGGTCAATGCAAATACGATCTAAGGGGTAACGAACGTCACCTTTCAGTCCTTGATTCACCCTAGCGCGTAAATAGCTTAGCTTTCGCCCTCACTACAATACCCTATTGCTCGCTACTAGTCTAGCCTTTTCCAACCTTTCGGTCCAGGTCAAGGATCACTAAGATATAAATGTCTAATCGCGTCGACTCAATCAGACAGATACAATTAATTGCAGCATTTAAACAACAGAGATTATACCCGCATTAACCCAATAAATCGATTACTATTCCCTCATGATTATGGATCCCCTATAGTCTTAGCAGAAGGGAATTAGCTACTCATTATCATTGAATTGACAATAACAACAAATAGATCATTAAAACCAAACATGATGATAGAACTAATAAGGATTTAATAAAAGCAATTATGATAACAAGTAGAAGAAGAAGGAATTAAAACAATGATTAAGAATTAAAAGATTAGAGTAGAATACTAGTACCAATACAATCTGAATCCGAGTAGCAAAAGTATAGGAAGAAAGACAAATTCTAATCAACAGTAGCAAGGTATAGAGTAAAAATGAACGAACGAAGAGAAGAGCTCCGTAACGTAGTCCCTCCCCTCTGTCTTATACGAGAAATCCATCCTAAAACCTAATCTATGGACTAATTACAAAAGCCCATAAGATAATTAGGCGGAAAAAGTCTTTAGAAGGACAAACCACTCGATCGAGTAGAATTAAACTACTCGATCGAGCAAACTAGCACCAAGCCTCTCGACCGAGTGGAAATAAACCACTCGATCGAGCACTTCTTGCTTGTCTCCTCTTGTGTATACTCGAAAGTGGTCGATCGAGCATCCTTAGGCATATAAAGCATTCGATCGAGCATAAAATCTACTCGATCGAGCTGTTTAAGCACGTTAGACCTTGAAACACTTCCCGAATCCAGCTCACGCGTCTTTCTAGTGTTAGATTTCCAAACTCCGGCTCCTCATTCTCCATAAATGCATGCAAATGGGACGGATTAGGGCTCGGTTTAGCTCCTTTTTGGTCAATTCCTGCAAATTACATAAAACGAACCAAAGTAGAATATTCGGGGGTATTTGTAGCTAGATGCTACATAAAAAGTACAAAAATGCGTGTGAAAATGAGGTAAAAACCTTATATAAAAGACACGCATCAAATCTCCCCAAACCAAACCTGTGCTTGTCCCCAAGCAAATATGAATGCAACTAAGAATAAACAATGGAACGGGACCAACGCATCAGCTACAAATCACCCACTAGAACCAATTTAATGCGACAAAATGACAAAGTGGCAATTGAGAAGTGCAAACGAGTTAAACAATGTTTCAAACTTACTGAACCGTCGACCTTGCAAGACTCAAAAGATATCGGACTCTCACGGTCGCTCGTCACTCAAAATTAGGCACAAGGTAAGTATATATGTGAGAGATAGAAATAAGTAAGACACTCACCTAACTCGACCTATAAGAGCATGCATGCAGTTAACATGAATAAAGTCTCTACAACCGTACATATGCATTCCAACCATACTAATGACCAAGACACATGCCGAGGACTTACATTTGGGTAAGTGAGGTAATGGGTAAGAAGGGGCTAAGATGAATTTGGATGTGTGGAGTTAATAGCCAGGCTAGCAACAACGGATCCAAACATAAACTGCATCCCAACTTCGTACTCAATATAACAAGATGAAACGGTGCAAAAACTATGCACTAAACTCACGAAACCCAAAAACTCGTCAACTCCCCATAAGATATAAGTGAAACATGGGAGTGAAAGTCATTATACAATTCTCATTTTTCTTCACACGAGATTTATTTTCTTTTTTTCTCTTCTTTTCTTATCTCGCTTTTTTTCTTTTCGTTCTTTTTTTTTTTCATTTTCTGTTTCATTTTTCATCATTTTTTTTTCATTTTTTCAACAATTCTTTTTCTTTCATTCCCTTCAGTTCTTCCACCATCTTCTGAAATCAGATTAAATAACCGTATTGCAATAAAACATTCCAAAAACTACTCGTCACTAGCTCGGCTAGGGTAGGAAGTATTATAGAAAGTAGTTAAAAGGACAAAAAGGCAATTTGGCTATGTGGAGCTCATGGGTAGAATGAAGTAAAGGAAACTGCCTCTCCTAACATGTGTCACCATCCACAGACCGAATGCATACAGGTATTAAGAAGACTAGACTCATGCTTATGCAAATTGATGTTACATGCCTTAAAGAGAGTACTACTCACATCCTAAATGAAACTGGTCATGAATGTCACCAGTTTATAAGGCTCTAACCTCAGAATGTAATGTAGCTTGCCGATATAATGAATCAAGTCTATTCAATCAGATAAGAAAGAAACGAAAACTCGTAGATTATGCACCTAATCATGCCAACTAAATGTCAAGAATATGCAAGGCTCAAGTAAGGGTTCAATGTAGCGTAAATGTTCAAACGTTCCGACTCAAATTAAACGTGAATTTCTTGAATTTTTGAAATTTTTCTAATTTTTTTTTGAATTTTTATGATTTTTGAATTAATTAAAGCAACAATGCATGCGGAAATAAATAAACGTGCAAGCAGAAATGCAAGAGAAACATGCAGACACAGATATGGATGCATACCTCCCCAAACCAAACCGTACAATGCCCTCATTGTACTAAAAATAGGGAAAGAAATGCAAACTGAAGAGAAAAGGGTAAGTGGAGTCGGAAAACTTACAAAACGTCATATAGAGGGGCCTCCCCAAATCGACCATGAACATGGGAGGTCAAAGAAAGTCAAGCAGTAGCTCCATAGACGTAAAACAGCGGCTGGAAGACATAACTACTCGATCGAGCAACTTGGAACAGCTCGATCGAGTGAACTGGCAAAGGAAAGACTCGATCGAGTGGAAAACCGGTCGATCGAGTGGATGCGTTTTCTGCTTTGGTCGATCGAGTAAAAATACCACTCGATCGACTGACAAATACCTCAAAAAGCCCTCGATCGAGTAGAAAACTACTCGATCGAGTGAAGTAACCTGCAAAACACGCATTTCAAAGCAAGGGAAGCATAAAGAGTTCGTAAAATAGCGTCTAAAGTTCAACATAAAGCTAAAGAAAAATAAATAGTTCAACAAAAGTACAATAAAACAGTCCGGGCTGCCTCCCAGAGAGCGCTGGTCTATGAGCTCCCGCACGACCTTTCTGGCATCAAATAACTGGCGCGTCAAGCGTGTCGAAATACAAGACTTCAACACGATTGTCTGTTTCGTTCGCCTCGTGGTAATGCTTCGCATATTGGCCATTTACTTTGAACCTATGACCTTCGAAATCTTCGAGCTCCACGGATCCAAATTTGGTAACGGCCGTCACCGTATAAGGACCACTCCACCTGGACTTCAGCTTGCCAGGAAATAATCTCAATCGGGCATTAAATAGCAGCACCTTTTGCCCAACATGAAACTCCCGAGGTAGGATCCTCTTGTCATGCCATCTCTTCGTCTTTTCTTTGTAAATGCGCGAGCTATCATAGGCATTAAGCCTAAACTCTTCCAACTCATCTAGCTGCAAAAGACGATTCTGACCACACAACTTAGGATCATAGTTAAGCTCACGAATTGCCCACCAAGCCTTACATTCCAATTCAACAGGTAAGTGACACGATTTCCCATAAACTAGCCTATAAGGTGATGCACCGATTGGTGTCTTAAAGGCAGTTCTATTAGCCCATAATGTGTCATCTAACGTAAGACTCCAGTCTTTCCGTGATTTAGAAACTACCTTAGACAAGATCTCTTTCAGCTCACGATTAGAGACCTCAACCTGACCACTAGTTTGGGGATGATACCCCAAACCACGCCGGTGTTGGACACCAACTTTAGACAGAATAGAAGTGAGTTTCTTTTCTTTAAAATGCATCCCCCCATCACTAATGACGACCCTAGGGACACCAAATCGGGGGAATATGATCTTTTTAAACATCTTTATCACGGTCTTAGCATCACAATGGGGTGAGGCAATTGCCTCACCCCATTTTGACACATAGTCTACAGCCACTAAGATATCCCTGTTACCTTTACTGGATGGGAACGGTCCTTGGAAATCAATGCCCTAGACATCGAAGACCTCAACCTCTAAGATGCCGTTTTGTGGCATCTCATTTCTCTTTGAAATATTCCCTGATCGTTGGCAAGCATCACAAGCTGAAACAAAAGACTTAGCGTCAGCAAACAAAGAAGGCCAGTAAAAACCAGACTGAAGTACCTTAGCCACGGTGCACGATGGACCGTGGTGACCACCATATGAAGAGGAGTGACAGCCCTCCAGGACTACTTTGGTCTCCCACTGCGGAATACACCGTCTGTAGAGACCGTCTGCACATTCCTTAAACAAGTAAGGATCATCCCGAATACCGCTTAGCGTTATACGTAAAACGCTTCCCGGCGATGAGAAAGGTCAGGTGGCAGCTTGCCACTGACAACGAAGTTAGCTATATATGCATACCAAGGTTCTTGGTTAACAATAGACGATATAACAGTAATTAAAGTATCGTCAGGAAAAGAATCATCAATAGGTAGAGAATCTTCCCCTTCCTGTCGCATCAGTCACGACAAGTGATCAGCTACAACGTTCTCAGCTCCTTTCTTATCCTTAATCTGCAAATCAAACTCCTGAAGAAGGAGTATCCATCTCAGTAGCCATGGTTTAGCCTCCTTCTTAGCAAGGAGATGCCTCAAAGCTGCATGGTCAGTAAAAACAGTGACTTCTGACCCAACTAAATAAGCACGAAACTTCTCTAAGGCATAAACTACAGCTAGCAGTTCTTTCTCGGTGGTAGTGTACTTCACTTGAGCCTCATCCAGAGTTCGGCTCGCATAGTAGATAGCATTCAAAGCTTTGTCTTTCCTTTGGCCTAGCACCGCTCCTAGTGCATAGTCACTCGCATCACACATAATATCAAACGGCAAGTCCCAGTCGGGAGGCTGTATGATCGGGGCAGAGACTAAAGCCTGCTTTAACCTGTTAAAAGCAGAAAGACAGTCATCAGTAAATACAAAAGGGGCATCCTTAAGGAGCAACTGTGTAAGTGGTTTAGCAATCTTTGAGAAGTCCTTGATAAACCGGCGATAAAAGCCAGCGTGACCAAGGAAACTCCTCACCCCCTTAACATTGACAGGAGGTGGTCATTGCTGAATCACTTCCACCTTTGCTTTATCAACTTCTATTCCCCTATCAGAAACTAAGTGCCCTAAGACAACTCCCTCGTTGACCATAAAGTGGCACTTCTCCCAGTTCATCACAAGGTTAACCTCAATACAGCGCTGCAACACTTTCTCAAGGTTAGACAGACAGTGAGAAAAATCACTTCCATATACACTGAAATCGTCCATAAAAACTTCCATGATATACTCAATATACTCTGAAAATATCCCCATCATACACCTTTGAAAGGTGGCAGGGGCATTACACAAACCAAAAGGCATCCTGTGATAAGCAAAGACGCCCTGAGGACAAGTAAATGTAGTCTTAGCTTGATCATCTGGGTGGATAGGGATCTGAAAGAACCCTGAGTACCCATCTAAATAGCAGAAAAATTTATGTGAAGCTAACCTTTCTACCATTTGATCAATAAAAGGAAGGAGAAAGTGATCTTTCTTGGTGGCGGCATTGAGCTGTCTGTAATCTATGCACATCCGCCAACCAGTCACTACTCGAGTATGTATTAATTCATTCTTTTCATTCTTAACAACAGTTGTCCCTCTTTTCTTCGGGACCACCTGTACTGGACTCACCCATCTGGAATTACCAACAGAATAAATAATACCTGCATCTAGCAACTTCATTACCTCAGCCATCACAACATCCAGCATCTTCTGGTTCAGCCGGCGCTGACACTGTCTGTAAGGTTTGTGATCTTCCTCAAGCTC
Source organism: Silene latifolia (assembly GCF_048544455.1). Lineage (NCBI taxonomy): Eukaryota > Viridiplantae > Streptophyta > Magnoliopsida > Caryophyllales > Caryophyllaceae > Silene > Silene latifolia. The sequence continues at coordinate 1,729,642 of NW_027413123.1, forward strand.
TATCCTGTGCATACAAATATCGGGACTAATCCCCTTGATATCGTCCAGTGAATAGCCCATTGCTTTCCTTTTTTTCTTAAGTACAGCTAACAAAGAAGTCAGCTGATCATCATTAAGCTTGGCACTAACAATGACTGGATATTGCTCTGTATCGTCTAAGAAAACATATTTAAGATGAGAAGGGAGAGGCTTACGTTCCGGTACCTTTACCTCAATGGAGCAAAGAGTGCTAATCATTTGCTCCACTTGCTCTCCCTCATGCTCATCCAAATCATCAACAAGTAATTCCAACGCAACGTCATCGTCGTCTGGGCTATCTGCACACTCATCAAAAAGTATAAGGGCTTCTAGTGAGTCCTTCATAAAAGAACCCGACCAGAAATCATAAATAGACTCATCAATAATATCAACCGAATAACAGGTATCCTCTATCATTGGCCGAGCCAAAGTGCTAGACAGACTGAAAGTGATCGCGTCATCCCCATCGCAAGAGTCAAACGCCCTTGTTTGACATCAATAATACCCCACTGTACAAAGGAATGGTCTTCCTAAGATAATTTGGGTCCGGGTGTCCTCGGCTATATCTAAAACAATGAAATCTCTTTGGAATAAAGAGCTTGCCTATTTTCACAGCACGTCCTCTAAGACACCTAAGGGCTTCCTAAAGATCTATCAGCCATCTCGTAGGGTAATGTTAGTCACTTTAAAATGACTCATGTTCGTTTCTTGCATGACGAGGAAGGGGCATGACGCTAACACTGGCTCCTAAATCGCAAAGAGCCTTATCAATAACCATGTTGCCTATAATACAAGTAATAGAAAAGCTGCCCGGGTCTTTCATTTTAGGTGGACCCTTATTTAAAAGCAAATTACTAGACTCTTCCATAAATGAAATCGTCTCAAACTCGCTTAAATTTCTCTTACGCGTCACAATGTCTTTCATAAACTTAGCGTAAGTAGGTACCTGAGTAACAAGTTCGGAAAAAGGGACGGTTACCTGGAGGTTTTTCGCGATGTCCACAAACTTACCGTACTGTTGCTCGATCTTTGCGTCCTTCAGACGATCTGGGAAGGGCACCTTGGTAGCAATGAGTGTACCCGCAACTTTTTCTTTACCTTTATCAATGCGTGACGTCTCCACAGCAGGGGAAGATGACACGGTAGCGGAATCAGATAGTAAAATAGGGTCTTCACCACTTCTGGTACTCATCGAGTACATTTATCACTCGATCGACCATTCTCTTCTTCTGTTTCACTCGATCGACCAGTTTTATCACTCGATCGAGTGATTTCTTCAGCAAACTTACTCGATCGAGTAAGAATATCACTCGATCGACCAACATCAAATTCTGCACTACTCGATCGACCAGTATTTTCACTCGATCGAGTGATAGGATAAATTAATTCACTCGATCGAGTGTCTTCAGCACACGCAGCAAGCATTTCGGCTAAAAACTCATCCAAATCATCCTCCGGGGTATCTTCAGCTGTTAAAACCCCGTCTTCTAGTACTTTTGGCTCTTCATAAGTAAAGCCAACTTGTAGATTCGTTGCACTAACTGAATTGGATGTCGGTAGAGGCTCGGCTTGGTCTTTCGCGAGTGTTAACTGCGCGACTTGTTCCATCAATTTCGTTATGACTGTGTCTTTCCTATTGCACTTCTCATCACACTGTTGTGACATGCTCATCACAAAGGATTTTAATTCAGCAATTTCTTCATTTGCAGTAGGAGAAACCGGCTGCAGCACTGGCGTAGAAGGGGCAGAGACATTCTTTATTTCCTCATACAGCTGAGAAAAAGGAACTCCTTGCTTATATTTCCGATAAGATAGGACACGCTCTACACTTGCCATGCATCCAATAGGGTCATGCCCTTCCTCGCCACATCTACCACATGGCTCTATATGCTCAGTAATCGTAGGCATCCTGGCAAAAAGACTTTCAAAGCAACGACTAACCTTCAAAACTAATCAAAACTTTGCAGAAATGAGATCAGCCTCAAGGAATAAATTCCTTGAAACGAGAGACAAACTTAATTTAAGCAACAAAATTGCGCCACCTCCCCGGCAACGGCGCCTAAATTTGACACGTCTGTCGCGTACCTGTCAAAAATACCAACCGGCTCTAACTAATATAGCTAGGGAAGTCGGGTCGAATCCACAGAGAGGTAGGAAATTGTCAACTTAATCTAAGTCTATCAAGGTAACCAAATTGGGGGGTTTTTAAATGTGATATTCTAAACTAATAAGAATGAGGAAGAGAGAATAAGAGGAAGGAATTAATCAGATAAGGGAAACAGCTAAGACAGACGGTTCACCATAATCATTCAGTCATGTAATCTAGGTCTCAGGTCAATGCAAATACGATCTAAGGGGTAACGAACGTCACCTTTCAGTCCTTGATTCACCCTAGCGCGTAAATAGCTTAGCTTTCGCCCTCACTACAATACCCTATTGCTCGCTACTAGTCTAGCCTTTTCCAACCTTTCGGTCCAGGTCAAGGATCACTAAGATATAAATGTCTAATCGCGTCGACTCAATCAGACAGATACAATTATTTGCAGCATTTAAACAACAGAGATTATACCCGCATTAACCCAATAAATCGATTATTATTCCCTCATGATTATGGATCCCCTATAGTCTTAACAGAAGGGAATTAGCTACTCATTATCATTGAATTGACAATAACAACAAATAGATCATTAAAACCAAACATGATGATAGAACTAATAAGGATTTAATAAAAGCAATTATGATAACAAGTAGAGGAAGAAGGAATTAAAACAATGATTAAGAATTAAAAGATTAGAGTAGAATACTAGTACCAATACAATCTGAATCCGAGTAGCAAAAGAATAGGAAGAAAGACAAATTCCAATCAACAGTAGCAAGGTATAGAGTAAAAATGAACGAACGAAGAGAAGAGCTCCATAACGTAGTCCCTCTCCTCTGTCTTATACGAGAAATCCATCCTAAAACCTAATCTATGGACTAATTACAAAAGCCCATAAGATAATTAGGCGGAAAAAGTCTTTAGAAGGACAAACCACTCGATCGAGTAGAATTAAACTACTCGATCGAGCAAACTAGCACCAACCCTCTCGATCGAGTGGAAATAAACCACTCGATCGAGCACTTTTTGCTTGTCTCCTCTTGTGTATACTCGAAAGTGGTCGATCGAGCATCCTTAGGCATATAAAGCATTCGATCGAGCATAAAATCTACTCGATCGAGCTGTTTAAGCACGTTAGACCTTGAAACACTTCCCGAATCCAGCTCACGCGTCTTTCAAGTGTTAGATTTCCAAACTCCGGCTCCTCATTCTCCATAAATGCATGCAAATGGGACGGATTAGGGCTCGGTTTAGCTCCTTTTTGGTCAATTCCTGCAAATTACATAAAACGAACCAAAGTAGAATATTCGAGGGTATTTGTAGCTAGATGCTACATAAAAAGTACAGAAATGCGTGTGAAAATGAGGTAAAAACCTTATATAAAAGACACGCATCATTACATGTTCAATTTCTATGCATTTACGTATATCACATACATCTTTTCTACGGAGAATAATATTATCATCATTATAGCTGTATGCTTATCTTTCCTTCCAGATTAACTACGAAGTATTTTTCTATTGTCTCGGTTTTTTTTTAAATTACTATTAATGGTTATGCCTTATAATATGATTCATGTTGACCCCAAACCCTTTTTTGATCAAGGCTCTGTTGTTGGTATTGCACTGGTGCTGGTGGAATTTTATCGATAGTACCAGTGGAATAGTGTAGCTTGTGTGCTAAACGAGTAGTAGAAGAGTATCTTTGCCTTATTCCCTTTCCAAATAAAATAAAATTTGAATGTAAAATTTTGAACTGCCAAATTTTCTTATGTTAAGTGAATGTAGGGATAGCTATACCTTGTGTACATTAAAGGTGATGTCCTCAACTTGAATTGATAGATCTGTCGGAATGTCTGAAGTCACAGACCTGCATATAGAACAAAATAGATGCTATTTATGCGAGGTAGAGATGAACAAAGGAAACAAAATAGTAGGTTCACGGCTTTACCATGAACGATCCTTCTTTTCAAAGTTTTGAGCCATTGTGTAGCCTTTGGTAGGAATCATAAGCTTGCCAGGAGTTTTGCTGGTGTCGTCACAGACATACATTCGGGACTGAGCCTGAGTTTGATGGTGGTACTGCTGCATTGTTGCCCTGTGTCTGAAGCAATGAATTGCAGTTCTTATTGAGTGAGATTCAGGAGTGGGGCATTCCTGGACTAATGCTTGAGAGTTGAGTTTGTGGTTTTCGGAGAAGAAGACAACTTGAGAGTAGTTGAATGTCTGTATTCTTCATAGTTATTGGCAGTTTCTCACTTTCTTGTGTCTTTAATATTAGAACATGATTAAGACATAAAAAGATAAGATGTGTATCTTTCATGGGTCAGGTGCAAGAATTTGAGGTTTTAGACGTATCATAACTATATTCTTGACATGAAGAATGTTTTTTCGACACATCGGTTGATGCAGGCCACACATACACAACGGCACAACTAAGGATACTGCTTTTGTAGGGATAGCTATACCTTGTGTACATTCTCACTCAGGGAAAATAAGTGGAGGAAACTTTATTTGTGTATTATTATCATTTTGTTTATGTAGAAATATATGATACTCTGATGTCTTTTCATCATACTGATATAGTGATATGGTTACTTGACTACTTAACTTATTTATAGCGTATTGTAAAGGTTATTAGCTCAATGGTAGAGCGATGTGCTTATTTTGCACAAAGGTATGGGTTCGAATCCCATATAACCTAATAAATAAAAAATCCCGTGATTTTAGGATAGCTGTCAGGTGTACATGCATGAAATAAGTGTTATATGTGCATGAAATAAGGTTCTATGTGCATGAAAAAGTTCTTATTATGATACTAATTACTGTTGGTTAAGGGCATTAATTTTCCATGGCCGTGAAATAAGATTATAAGTGCATGAAATAAGGTTCTATATGCAAGAAATAAGGTTTTATGCGCATTAAAAAGTTCTTCAGTTGCACTAGTTGGTTATATTATGTTACTAATTATTGTTGGTTAAGGACATTAATTTTCATTATATGTGCATGAAATAAGGTTCTATGTGCATGAAATAAGGTTATATGTGCATGAAAAAGTTCTTATTATGATATTAATTACAATTGGTTAGGGACATTAATTTTAATGGGTATGAAATAAGATTATAAGTGTATGAAATAAGGTTCTATATGCATGAAATAAGGTTCTATGTGCATTAAAAAGTTCTTCAGTTGCACCAGTTGGTTATATTATATTACTAATTATTGTTGGGTAAGGACATTAATTTTGATTATATGTGCATGAAATAAGGTTCTATGTGCATGAAATAAGGTTCTATGTGCATGAAACAAGGTAAATGTCTATGAAGGAGATTTAATATATTTATCGGCCTTTTCAAGGCATTTTAGGCTTATGCATAGAAACTACCAGTCCTTGGCAATTACAATGTAAAAGAATGTAAAAGAAACACCGGTATTTTCTAGCCAATGTGGGAATTGAACCCACATCTTGTGCACTGCACAATGCTCTCCCGTTTGAGCTAATTGGCTCTCGAAATAAGTAAAATGTGCATCCTGTTTTGCAGCCTAGTAACTTCATAGTGAAATAGGACTTTTTTTTTTTAATACTGTGGTTGGGGTTATACAACTGGGTTTAGGGACAATAATCAAAAGTTGATCTTATCACCAACTAGTTTTAAGATGTGACTTTACTTGTGACCAATTTATCTTGCTTCCTTCAACTACGTAACTATAGGCCTATTGTGAGGATATGAGGTGCTCCACAAGTGCTGTCAGAGCGTGATGGTTCAACTTTGGCCGTCAAGGGTAAAAATGGTGATGTGCTTGAAAAAGTGTAGAGTACCATATCATCATGGTCCAGACTGCAGTCTTACTGTCTGGGTTTTCCATGAGTTGTTCAGAGACTGGATGTAAAGTAGCCATCATTCAGTCAAAAGGGAGGTTCCAGCAGGGCTAGACTATTAACGTCTTCCAAAGTGTCCTGTCTCATAAGTGAGGAAACTAGTTTGTACATCATCAAGTTAAATCATTTTACCACAAACAAATAAGGAGAAAAGAAAGCAAAGGGAGAGTCAACTGACAAAAGCACGGATAGTCTCAATTTATGCAAGGCTAGACGCAGTTCATCGGCAAATCTCATTTATTTAGAACAAACACGTGACATTTACATTCACCAACCTACTGCAGTCTGTCAAGATAAACTAACAACCACAGGCTAACTTGTAATTTCTCAGTTTCTGATACGACATTGGTACTCCGCATCAATTTAAAAATACGGAGTATTCAGTAGTATCAAAATTCAAAATTTTAACTTATATAGCTAGTTAGCTATTGTATACAATGTCAAAACCTATATAGTTGTGTGAGTAACAAATGAGCCAACATGCTACAGATAAATGGTACCAAGGCAAAAGACAAAAAAAAGAGGTGAAAATTTACAGCTCAACACTGAAGAGGGATTTTAACTCACTAAATCATATACTAGTCCTGAAGGAAACAATTTCTTTGTTTGAAAGCAAGGGAAGGGAATCCAAGTTCGCGAGAAAGTTGAGTGGAAAAAAATTGATATACCATATTCGAGTAGGTTTGGAAGTTGTACCATAGTAATGTAGCAGCAAGAACTAGATAGGAAAGTGAAAAGGGTAAAAGGAAAAAAGATGACACACAGAGTTTAGTCCAATTGTGTAAGCAGTCAATCAGTAACTCAGAACTATAAACTAGCTTAATGTAGTCCAAATGAATCCCAGTTACTCTACCAACATTGGCCTCGACGGTCTAGGAGTTGAGCTGACTTGTCCTCACATAATTACCCCAATAAAATTAAAATTAAAACAATCATTACCAGTTCAGACTTCAAATTACATGAATACACAATCTGTTTCTCAAGCAACATTATATAAGACATGATGTACACCTTGTTCATTTCTTCTGAAATGAAAGCTATTAAGGATGCTTGCTTGCAGCAGTAGACCAAGCCTTAATTTAGAACAATACAGTATGCAATTTGATCCAAATACCCATATTAATGAAAGCCGTTCAACCAGCACCATATGTGTGTGTATATGTGACTACTTATACACACACATATGAGATTGTCAATGCCAACCAGCACCATGTGACTACTTATACACACACATATGAGAGCCTCCATAAGTCGTTCAACAATACAGTATGCAATTATTGCGATGCATGACAATGAGAGGTTGTCATTGCCAACCATTGTTGAAAAATCGAGATTGCTGTAATTAATCTAAACCTAATTTCACAAACAATCTAACACGATAATCAAACCCTCAATCCAACTAATTTAAACGATGAATTGAAAAATTACAAAGAGATCAAAACATAAACGTTAATTTCACAAAAACAAATAATAATCTATTTCGAAATTTTACCTCGAATTAGTAGGCTCCATTGATTGAAGCAGAGTCGAAGAGGTACATCGTTGAAGAGATTGATCATTCTGTATGTGACGATCGATCAATCGTAGAGAAAGAAAAAGTTAGGGTTAATGTTGTTAGTCGAAGAGAGAGAGAAAAGAGAAATGGAAAATGACTGGGGATTGGAAAATTGGAATTCGTTGGATTTTTTCAAAAGTAAAGTCGTCGGTATTATTATTAGATTCAATAGTGGTTCTCATTATACTAGTGGTTCTCACCGGATCTCGACCCTATATATATATATATATATATATATATTAACATATAGGATGGATATTAACAACACAACAATGAATCCAACAACCAACACTGGATGAACCCTAGAGAGAAAACCCTACGTAGTCTTCCCCTAGGGCATGAATTTTCAGCTTGATCGATTTCAACAACATGGCACGAAATTCATCGAGCAAAACAAAATCTAAGCATGCTAGTAGGCTCACAAAGGTGAAATCTGGTGAGAAAGTGGGAATAAGAATAAGGAAATGATGAAGAAAGGGCCGTTAGAGGAGGATATCATACTGTAGATACCTAGTATCTACACCTTCCAAAAATTACACGATGATGATCGGAACAACGTGTTTTTGATATGCGTGAGTGGATTGGCTATAAATGAGACGGTTTAATGAATTACTCGGATATGAAAAATGATTTCAAAAATGGTTTTATAACTTCATTTGCATTAAAACAACAATATTTAGAGTTAAAACCGTCTTCGGACCCAAAACCGACTCAGAAACCCGCAACTCGAGTCAATCTGAGTCAACCCGAGTCTCGAATGTCAAAAATAATACCATAAATGGATTTGTCATGCCATTAGAATTAAAATGACACTAACTAGAGTCAAAACCGACATCGGGCCAAAAATCGACTCAAAATTCAAATCCCGACTCGACACGGGTCAAATTCGAGTCACACACAAAATACCTACCCCAAATACCACTCAAATATCATCTTATTAGATGACCATATTGTTACACGACATCTTATTTGAATACCACATATCAAACTAACCAAACAATAGATAGAGCAAAGGCCACGTCTAAATTGAAAAAGACAAGACACCCCTTTGTATCACTAGGTGGCTCGCGCCTCTTTAGGCCTCCTCCTGTTGGAGTATGTGTCCTCAACAATAGTGGGATCACATTATTAAAACTCATGATAAGAATACACGAAGGGATGATTCATTTTTATACGTCAACTGATCAACATTAATCGGTAATGATTGGCTGACTAGAGTTTGACATTACTGTCGTTTGTCGGTGGTGATTAGTTGATCCCTTAAGGTCACACCTAAAGGACGATTCCCTTAATAGATAAATTAATTAATTGTATATTGATACAGATTAATTAATTCCTTAAAATTGAACAATTTACATATGTGAGTAAGAATATGTATCTTATTGTAATTCGATTAAATAAGATTCATTTTAGTAATTAAAATGTTATATTACTAAAATTTTGTTTATGAAACAATTAAATTAAGAATGATTAGTTAATTATAATTACAATGTATTGTAGATTATATTAATATGATCCATTTTATATACTTGTGATTGTGAATTACTAATCAATTGTTATATATAATTGAATTAATATATGTAATGATATTTAATTGTTAAATATGCATTAATATTATTAACAACATGTTACATGTTACATGTCACACATTATATGATAAAATGACAATTGCTAAAAATAAAATGGACTCCATATTATCTATGTGTACCGGTTTTTAGAGGGTATTAGGGTGAAATGGTTAAATTGTTTTTTAAATATGGAAAACACAATGATTACTATTATAACCTATACTAAACCCTAATACATTTTGAGAAGAGTAACTCTAAAAAGAAAAGAGCCATGCATTGGCTCCCTTTTGCCTCTCCCCTCCATCGGTTTTTCCACCAGATTTTAGAGAATAAAAATTGTTCTTATTCTCATACAATTCATTCTTACATTATTCGTTATTCTCACTTCTCTCATCTTCTCTCTAAAATAAGTTTTAGAAAATACAATTGTTCAAAAATTTTATATTCATTTATGATTACTATAGTAGTAATGAAATAATATTAAGATTAATTTTAAGGTTTCTAATTAATATATCTAGTTAATAAATAATTAGAATTAAGGGGTAGTCTTGGTGCCATCAAGAGGAGAATCTCTACTATTGGGATTTTGGAGGATCAGCCATTTATTTGTAGCTCAAGAACAAGTGTGGGAAGGAGTCCTCACATGTGCCCTAAACCGATTTACGCAAATGTAAGGAACATTATTCTTACTTTTCTATTTATATTATGTTATGCATGCACTAGATCAACATCTAAATCAATGAGTAATTTAGATAAATAATTAAAAGAGTTTAATTAGAGGGTTTTGAATCCTTTCAAGTGGTATCAGAGCGCTTAGGTTGTTGCATACATAATCGGTTTATAATTTTTCCGAGTTAAATAAATAACATATAAAATTAGAGAATTTATAATTTATATTATAAAGTCACGAAAATTTTTGCATGTCATATATTCTAGTCTTATAATACATTTCTATGTATAAAATGGTATTTAAAATGCTAAAAATAGTTAGACTTTGTTTCTGACCTTGAAATTTTTATATGATCTCACACGCATATTTTACTTATAGTATGTAAAATTTCGTACAGATTTGATTTATTTTGCATGATTTATAAATTTAATGAGATAAAAATGGAATAAATGGAGGTAAAATGGTTAAAATTTGTTAAACTTTGAAATAGCCCATGAAATTTTAATATATTGTCACATGCAAATTTTATTGACTGTGTGTAAAATGTTAGAAGAACTTGATTCATTTTGCATGATTTATGAATTTTAGTATAAAAATGACATAAATAGTGACTATTTTAGCAAAAATGGCTAAAACGAATTATAAGGCATGAGAAAATTATTTGATAGAACCGATATGCTTTAGATGTTTTATTTGATAGAATGTTGGAACATTGATTAGATTAGTTTTCATATGCTTTAGATGTTTTATTTGATAGAACCGATAAATCGCAACTATATTTTTCTCGAAATAAATTCAAAAATTTTAACCTTGGTTTTTGACTTTATGAGTGTCATGAAATTATTCCAGAATGTTCAAAAATTCAAAATTTGAAATTTGAAATTATTGTAATTAAATTTGGATTTATTTCATAAAACGTTATGATTTTAAGGTCAAAAAATGAGCATAATTGTTAATTCAAGTTGAATTATTGTCAAAAATTGAGTAATGACTAATTTTTGAGTCCTAAAAGGTTAGGATAATTAACTTGGACTAAAATTTGATTTTAGTATTATTTTGTGATTTTAATAAGTTAAAAATCGTGAATAACCATAAAACCGGATTGTATTTACGTTATAAGTTTAAATAGAGGGATTTGACACATAGCTTAGCATGTTAGATACACATTATAATGTTGCATATGCCATTGATGAATGTCATATTTCTTTTATATAATTTTGAATTATGTAATTTTATCTTAGTATGGCCTTAGTTTTTAATCGATATTACCCGTAATGTAAGGGAATATTAATTCTGTTGTAATTTATTGTGATCTCGTATCACTTTTATTTTATTTTATTAGATTTTATTTTACAAATGTATAATAGAAAGTGCTATGTACATTTTATTATATAATTATTTGTAATTCCGGAGTTTCCAAAAGATGGTGCCATTCGGAAAGGAGTTCCGATCAAGACGGTGTTTTTTTTTTTTGCTGAAATGTGAGTATATATTGAGGGGAAATATCCGTATAAAACCCTTTAATTGTAGGACTATAACGTAAAATTTGATATGCAAATTATTGTCATAAACGAAATAACAATAGAAACGATAAGGAATAAAGAAACAACCTCGGGTCCTTGAGAATTTGGCCTAAGATCAGAAATCAACAGAGATTTCCTCCTAATCGATACACCCAAGACCGTCTGAGATTATGCCCTTGTGCTAGAAGTGTATTCTCTAATTGCCTTGCAATATTGAGAGAATTTGTGTGAGTTTTTCTTAGATGTGAGATCTGAATTTTGAGAGGTAATGTTCTCAAAACCCTAATTATTTTGCACAAATGAATGATTAGGGCAAAAGGAGAGAAAGCTCTCCTTTTGTTGATTGGTTCGGCCGTGAGCCTCAATAGGGGAGAGTGGGCTTTCCACTTTCTCTTATTTTTAACTCGTGGTCCGGTTCGTAAAATGCTAAATGTATATGACACGGTTTTATTATAAATCGTCATCGGTTATCGGTTATTAATATATCGTCTAGTAACAAGGATTAGCCGACATATTAATACATGTCCGACAAAGACAATATTGTATAATTAATTCAATATACATTAATTAAATATAACCGTTTATATTTAATTTACGAATTAATATTTAATTCGCTTAGCCCATTTTATTTAATCCGTATTAAATAAAATATCTCAACATCGCATTTTGACTAATTACTAGTCAAATAACTCGGACTAACTGCTTAGTCAATTTTTGGCATCAACATGACTGTATTTTCATACCGTCACATCTCTCAAACGTATCCTATAGGTGTGACTTTTAGGGACCAGTTGATCACCGCATCCGTATGACAATAACGTCAAACTTATCTAGCAAGCCAACCGTTATTGATAAACGTGGATCAAGCGATTATAATACAAAAGTATACCCTTTGATCCTTTTAGAGATTTATAAGTCCTTGCACTAACCGTAAAGGACATCGCCCCTAACAAGCTCCCACTTGTCCGTACAAGTGTATGTGCAATGACGTTATCCGCACTAACTGGAGGACACAGCTCCAACAAACTCCCACTTATCCGTACAAGTGTATGTGCGATAACCGATTCTCATATTCATTTAAAATTTCTCCCACTCAATGTAAAACAATTTGCAGATCCGGATCCGCAAAGGTCGTATTTTACAATCGATCTGTATCTAGAGTGGTTTCCCCGACTAGAGAGTAACTCAACTGATAAAACGAATCCGTATCCGAGCATGGCCATGCATTTCGATTCTGACTCCTCGAGTGGCCCCGAGAAATATCGAGTACCTGATAAAGGCTGAATATTTCCTTCAACTCGACTCCTTCCGATCTAAGCACAGCATGAAATGACCCAGAAAAAATCTACTTGGCCCCCTGTTACGGATGACCGTGAGAAAGAAACCAAAGTCACCCAAAATCTGCCTTAGTCTCAAGAGACAGTCGATAGTCAAAAGAATCGACTCTTAGGATCACCATGGAGGTCCTATCCACGACCGGGCACCGAATGTTATAAAACATTTAGGACTCCACGTCGATGTCACAATCGTGTCCTACGAGATATCCGTATAAATCGCCTATGTGATTGGTCAGTCAACCTTTTGACTTGTGGCTCGTTGAACCCACCATCAACCAACGTCACAAAATAATTACCTTGAGTTATCAGCTCACGTGGGCAATTAAGGACCAAAAAATATAATGTTTGTTCAGTTCACTTTGTGGTGTTCAAAATTGTCGTACAAAACCACATGAAAAACAAAATATATAAATATCAAAACGATGATGTTGTATAGAGTACAAAAGAGAATGAATCTAATCCATAAAAGAGTACTACAACTTAGGAACACGTTTAATTCCCATGGAATTAACGTGCCCTTCATGCTTATCTTGTCGTAATGGTTTAGTGAGAGGATCTGCTATATTATCATCTGTAGCAATCTTTTCTATCACTACTTCCTTTTGCTCCACGTAATCTCGGATTAGATGAGCTTTCCGTTGTACATGTCTAGACTTGTTGCTAGACTTAGGCTCCTTAGCTTGGAAGATGGCACCTCTATTGTCGCAATAGATGGTGATCGGGTCATTCGAACTAGGCACTACAGATAGTCCTTGTAAGAATTGACGCATCCATATCGCTTCCTTTGCAGCTTCAGACGCGGCATAGTACTCGGACTCAGTCGTAGAATCTGCTGTAACACTTTGTTTGGAACTCTTCCACGGTGATGCAGCGCCATCAAGAGTAAAAACGAATCCAGATCGAGATTTTGAGTCATCTCGATCCGTTTGGAAGCTAGCATCTGCAGAATCGGTTCGCATAGCTTTTGATCGCCTCCATAAGTCAATGCCCAATCTTTAGTCCTCCGTAGGTACTTAAGAATGTTCTTGATAGCCATCCAATGTGATTCACCCGGATCTTTGTTGGAATCGACTTGTCATACTCAATGCATATGCCACGTCCGGACTTGTGCATATCATGACATACATGATTGATCCTATACCCGAAGCATAAGGAATCCGTGTCATGCGCTCTTTCTCTTCCGGTGTCTCTGGTGCCTGAGACTTGCTCAAATGCACCCCTGGAGCCATAGGAAGAAACCCCTTTTGGAGTTAGTCATCTTTGAATCTCTCTAGGATTTTGTCTATGTAAGACTCGATGAGAGATAACATCCGACGTGATCTATCTCGATAGATACGGATGCCTAGAATTCTTTGTGCCTCACCCGGATCTTTCATCCTGGAAATGGTTTTTCAACCATACTTTCACCGAAGTTAAGAGAGGTATGTCATTCCCAATCAGGAGTATGTCATCGACATACAATATTAGGAAGACAATCTTGCTCCCACTCGACTTGATATAAAGACATGGTTCCTCGACCGATCGAGTAAATCCATTTTCTTTAATCACTTGGTCGAAGCGATGATTCCAACTCCGAGATGCTTGCTTAAGTCCATAAATGGAACGCTTAAGCTTGCATACTTTCTTAGGATGTTCTGGATTGATGAAACCTTCGGGTTGTACCATGTACAACTCTTCCTCCAAATAACCGTTTAAGAAGGCGGTTTTCACATCCAACTGCCAAATTTCATAGTCATGAAAAGCGGCAATCGCTAAGATAATCCGAATGGAACGCAGCATGACTACGGGTGCAAAAATTTCATCGTAGTGCAAACCTGGCACTTGGGTGAAACCTTTAGCAACTAGTTGTGCTTTATAGATATCTTGTTGACCTTCCACAGAATGCTTTATCTTGTAAAGCCATTTGCATTGAAGGGGACGAACCTTAGCAGGTAAGTCAACAAGATCCCATACGTTGTTCTCATACATGGAGTCCATCTCGGATTGCATGGCCTCAAGCCATAGCTTTGAGTCAGAACTGGTCATGGCACCTTTATAGGTTGCGGGTTCACTACTCGTTAAGAGTAGAATGTCATCTATGTCATGTTCCTCGACCATACCAATGTATCCGTGGGAGGAATAGAGACTCTTCCCGACCTCCTAGGTTCCTCGGGAATATTTACATGGTAGGGATTGAAGGAATTGGTTCCTCCAATGGTTGCTCGGTATTTGGTTCTGGAATCTCCGACAGGTCGAAGGTTCTATCACTCTTTGCATTCTCGAGAAATTCCTTCTCTAAGAATGTCGCACTAGCCGCAACAAAAACACGTTGTTCGGTTGGCGAATAGAAGTAATGACCAAGTGTTCCTTTAGGATAACCTATAAAGTATGTCTTGACCGATCGCGGGCGAGCTTATCCTCGTGTCTCCACTTGACATAAGCCTCGCAGCCCCAAACCCGTATAAAGGACAAGTTAGGGACCGTTCCCTTCCATAGTTCATATGGAGTCTTGTCACAGACTTTAGACGGACTTGGTTAAGTATTAGAGCGGTGTGAGAAGAGCATAACCCCACAATGAGTCGGGCAACACGGTGTGACTCATCATGGATCGAACCATATCAAGTAGTGTTCGATTTCTCCGTTCGGACACACCATTCAACCGAGGTGTTCCGGTGGAGTTAAGCGTAGGGCAATCCCACAGTCCTTAAGGTGTTGATCAAACTCGTGAGAAAGATACTCGCCACCACGGTCCCGAGCGAGTGTTTTAATCTTTACCCTTGATGAGGTTCTATACCCTATTCTCGGTATTCCTTGAATTTCTCAAAGGATTCACTTTTGTGTTTCATTAAGTAGACATAGCCATATCTACTTAAATCATCCGTGAAAGTGATGAAATACCTATAGCCTTCTCGTGCGGTGATTGACATAGGCCCACATACATCCGTATGTATGAGTCCTAATAGGTCAGCAGCGCGCATTCCAACACCTTTGAAGGAAATTCGAGTCATCTTACCGATGAGACATGATTCACACGTGCCAAATGATTGAAAATCAAAGGCCGAGATGGCTCCATTCTTTATGAGCTGTTTTACGCGTTTCTCATTAATGTGTCCCATACGGCAGTGCCATAGATACGTTTGATCTTTGTCACCAACCTTTAACTTTTTATTCATTACGTGTAATATTTCGGTGTCTGATCTAAAACATAAATTCCGTTCATGGAGGCGCCTTGCCATAAATCATATCGTGTAATGAGAAAATGCAAGAATTATTCTCTATTACAAATGAAAAACCAAGTTTGTCAAGTGCAGAAACTGAAATAATGTTTTTTGAAAGACTGGGTACATAATAGCAGTTATATAAAAATAACTCAAATCCGCTAGGAAGCTGGATCACATATGTTCCCCTCGAGACGGCAGCCACTCGTGCTCCATTCCCGACACGCAGGTCCACCTCACCCTTTACGAGGGGTTCGATGTTTCGGAGCCCTGCACATGATTACAGGATGAGAACCACAACCGATTATCTAGTACCCAAGTTCCGTAACTTGCGTGGTTAATCTCAATCATATGAATAAAAGTAGAAGAGGAAGAAGACATACCAACAGGTTTAACGCGACCTGCTTTTATGTCCTCATGATAAACAGGACATGTGCGCCTCCAATGCCCAGTCTTGTGGCAGTGATGGCATTCCATGTTTTCGGTTTTGCTCTTTGTTGCGCCTGATGAGTTACATGCCTCACCAGGCCCACTCTTACCTGACCCTGACTTCTTGAACTTCGGTTTGCCTACTGCTAGGTCTGCTTGAGCTTTTCCCTTACCCTTTCCCTTGTTTGTCACAACGAGAACATCTTGTTTCATGCTCCCACTGAACTTGGTGTCCTTCTCGGTCTGTACGAGGAGGGAGTCCAGTTCATGGGGACTTTTCTTCAAATCATTCATATAGTAATTGGCTCTAAAGAGCGTAAAACCATCGTGGAGTGAATGAAGCATGCGGTCAATAACAATGTTCTCGCTGATTTTACAATCAAGCGCCTCCAGTCTCTCGACATTCTCAATCATGCTGAGAATGTGTGGGCTAACCGGTTGGCCCTTCTGGAGTCTCGCATCAAAGAAGCGAGTGGTATGATCATAAGTCACGATTCTCGGTGCTTTCGAGAATTCCTTGGTGAGCGTGGTGAAAATCTTGTTTGCACCTTGGGCTATGAAGCGTTTCTGCAAATTGGATTCCATTGCAAAAATGAGTACGTTTTTAATCGCACCCACTTCCATGACGAAGTCGCTATACGTGGAGACCTCGTTAACTCGAGCCGTGGGGCCTGGGGCTGGCGGGAGGGGCTCAGTCAGATACTTGAGCTTCCGTCGGCGGTGGCGCATTCCGTAATGCCGCCTCCCATTCCGCGAAGTTTGATCCATCATTCTTGACCTAGTGGACCGATTCATCCGATTCATGAAGATCCGGCCAGGACTCACGGTCCAATGTGGCACTTGGCATTGGGTCATCGAGGATGCCAGCCATTATGTTATTAGCAGTTTAAAAGACGTGATCTACGCTGAAAAAGAAAGAAAAAGAAAAACGAAATAAGCAACTCATCGAGGTGATTTAAGTCTATTAAAAATTCATTTTAATCGTGTAGACTCATTGCACTTGCATAATTGATCTCCCTCAAGAATAATACAAGTGATCCCAAGACTCAATTTTCGTAAATTGATAAGCCAACTGTTTAGCTAGTTCTTCAGTAAGAACTCCTGGTCGATAGATTTCCGTAAATCCTATCTATAGTCCACCATAATCACAGGATCGTACGAGTGACCATAGTGTTGAGATAAAATAGGTCAATCGGTTCCAACTTACCCGACGTAGAAGGGGTCATATTATGCCTACCGACGAAGAAGGGATTCATTGGAGTTTGACCAATAAAGACTGTTCTCAATTTTCGTTTATACGAGGAAGATCCCATCAACTTAGTTTTAATTCATTTTAAGTGAACGAATATCTAGCATTACGTGAATGAATCAACTTAGGCGATGGCTTAAAATGATCGTGTGACATAAGAATGTCATAGAAAACTAACGCGTGACCTCTATATGAGTCAGTTTTCATGCAATTATTAGGTGGTTTGGTTTTGGCGGAATATGATGCAATCTATCGTTATGATAAAATAAATAAATGAATGCAAAACGTAAATAAAAATTCCTAGTGTGGCCTATCCTAGTAAAAAGAACATAATACAACTTTGGAATCCACCGTTGGACCCGAGAAGCTTGTCTTGATGTTCCATCTTTTTCATGCAGCGGGAGTGAGCATCCGGTCTCCATCTTTGGTCTTCTCAAAAATTACAATTAAAATTTACAAAAATAAACCTATTTACATTCTAAATAAAACTGTAATTACAAGGGAAAATTAAAAATGGAGATACGAGATCTCAAAATACAACCAAGACCGTGTTCCATCATTACGGTAACACGTTCTTCTAAGGCCACACTAAGTTACAACTGATTGTAAAAATAAAAAAATTAAATACGTAATTAAAAACATTCAAAACATTCAAAATAACGATAAATAAGATGCATCAACTAAATTAAATTTATTCGTGACATAATTCCGTAATTATGTTAAATTTAGCCAAACCACCTTTAATGATTAAAATTATGTGACAAAACCGCTTTAATCAACTTAATTTTAATCCGTGATAATCCGTTACTTTAAATCGTTTTAAAATAACCAAATGGTACGTGAGTGAACCGTTTCACTATCAAGCGAATGCATAAATCCGTATTATGCATAAAACATGGCCGAAAAAAAAACAAAACAATTTTTTTTTTTCCTTCACGGACTGACCGTGAACAGTACACGAATTTTTTTTTTTTTTTCAGCT
Organism: Silene latifolia; assembly: GCF_048544455.1. Taxonomy (NCBI): domain Eukaryota; kingdom Viridiplantae; phylum Streptophyta; class Magnoliopsida; order Caryophyllales; family Caryophyllaceae; genus Silene; species Silene latifolia. Next base: position 1,748,147 of record NW_027413123.1, read on the forward strand.
AATGCCTAGAGCAAAAAGGGGGAAAACCCAAACAACAATAAAACTCTCGAAAAATCGATTTGACAAAACCCAATTGCATTGGAACATAATCCGTATTAAAACAAAATTACAATTGACAAGATCTTAACATATTGTAATGAATATCGATTACAAGAACAATATGCAAACAACAAATCGAAAGCCAAAAGATCGTCTGATCCACCAAGCACCGTGAGGCACACAATTCAAGGCAAAAAAAAATGAAAACAGGCCGTGATAAATAAAAAGGTCGCACGGTTTTCAACACAAAAAAAAAAATTGCCGTGACAAAAAAAATTTGGCCGAGACCAAAAACAGCCACACGGTTCACCAATTTTATGCAAAAATTTATCGATTCAATTTCGTTTGATGAAAATCACATAGAAAAATTTACGTGGCCTCGCTCTGATACCACTTGAGGGGAAATATCCGTATAAAACCCTTTAATTGTAGGACTATAACGTAAAATTTGATATGCAAATTATTGTCATAAACGAAATAACAATAGAAACGATAAGGAATAAAGAAACAACCTCGGGTCCTTGAGAATTTGGCCTAAGATCAGAAATCAACAGAGATTTCCTCCATATCGATACACCCAAGACTGTCTGAGATTATGCCCTTGTGCTAGAAGTGTATTCTCTAATTGCCTTGCAATATTGAGAGAATTTGTGTGAGTTTTTCTTAGATGTGAGATCTGAATTTTGAGAGGTAATGTTCTCAAAACCCTAATTATTTTGCACAAATGAATGATTAGGGCAAAAGGAGAGAAAGCTCTCCTTTTGTTGATTGGTTCGGTCGTGAGCCTCAATAGGGGAGAGTGGGCTTTCCACTTTCTCTTATTTTTAACTCGTGGTCCGGTTCGTAAAATGCTAAATGTATATGACACGGTTTTATTATAAATCGTCATCGGTTATCGGTTATTAATATATCGTCTAGTAACAAGGATTAGCCGACATATTAATACATGTCCGACAAAGACAATATTGTATAATTAATTCAATATACATTAATTAAATATAACCGTTTATATTTAATTTACGAATTAACTGTTTAATTCGCCTTAGCCCATTTTATTTAATCCGTATTAAATAAAATATCTCAACATCGCATTTTGACTAATTACTAGTCAAATAACTCGGACTAACTGCTTAGTCAATTTTTGGCATCAACATGACTGTATTTTCATACCGTCACATCTCTCAAACGTATCCTATAGGTGTGACTTTTAGGGACCAGTTGATCACCGCCATCTGTATGACAATAACGTCAAACTTATCTAGCAAGCCAACCGTTATTGATAAACGTGGATCAACTGATTATAATACAAAAGTATACCCTTTGATCCTTTTAGAGATTTATAAGTCCTTGCACTAACTGTAAAGGACACCAGCCCCAACATATATATTATATCAAAAAACCAAGTTTCATATACAAGGATAAGGGTTCAAACCCCGGCAAGCTCAGAAAACAAATAAAACCTTACAACCATTCAGTCAACCAAGTCTCACTACACTACAGGCAGCTTAACCAGCCATTGGTGCTGTGAGATAGTCCAGGGCCAGCTTTACTGCACCCTCTTCTTCCTGCAACCTCCTCAATCTGAGCAGCTAACAATTCAGGCCTCATAACAGAATGTTGGAGTCTTGTGGTGTTTCTCTGATGCCAGACAGTGTAATGATATACATTGAAAACCATAGCCATTGCTTTCCATTGTAGACTGTCTTTCCTACCATTCTGCAGCTCAGTAAGACTAGGAAATGATCTCCCAGCCAGACAACAAGAGCTGCCTTGATTCTGCAACTGTAATTACACTCATAGAACAGGTGAGTTATCGTTTCAGGTTGTTCTCCACAAATTAAACATAGGTTGTCCTCACAGCAGCCAAACTGGAATAGCTTAGCTTTGATATTTAACCCCTCCTGCATAATAAGGCAAGTAATGATTGAGTGCTTGGGAATGTTCCAGCTGTTCCATACCAGAGAGCACCAATCCACCTTAAGTTGTTGAGTACATAGCCATTTATAACTATTCTTGAGCGTGTAACCATTCTCATCAGGCAGCCAACAGTTCTCACCAAATCCATCCTTCAGTTTATCCTTGGGAGACGTGTCATATGAAGATTCAAGTGACCAAAGGAGTTGGTTTCCGAATTTTTAATAGAATATAAGATTTTCTATTTTAGGAAAGGTCATACTACGAAATTTATTTTTTTTCTTTATTTGCTTGCTTTATATGTTTGCCTGCATTGCCAAATCGCCATAACTTCACATGCATATTTTATCGTCTTATCGACTATTGTCAACTATAATTATCGAGTATTCATCGACTTAGTTCACTTAAAGATGATAGATAATAAGTCGACAAGACCTCACACATATTTAAAATTGAGATTAGCCTTACCAAATAGTAGGACTCATGAATCCCTTTGACATTTGGGGTAGATTCAGTTTCCCGGGGTAGTTTCTTTTATCATTGGGTAAATGGGGTAATAAAACGTTATTACACGCGAAATTTTGTTGGACTCAACGGGATATAAAGACTAGTCTTATGTTCCGGGGCTAGAGATGGAATTTATGAAATACATCGACCGAGAATTCTATAGTAGAATCAATTAAAGAGTTAATTCACCAAATTTATGCAAGTATGGGATGTATCGGTTTCCCGTGCCCATGTTTGTATAAAGATGGATCTCGGGATCATTTATATAATTTAGATGCGAAGTCATTATATAAATGAATAATTTTAAACCTTGTTAAATATGTTTACAAGTAAAATGATAAATGTTAATTATTTCCTTCATTACCTTTTTGTAGTCAATTTGATTAATTTGCAATGGCAACTCCGATTTCATCCGCTTCCACTAGTGGAACCGCTCCACCACTCACCAATGCTTCTTGGCTCCGATCTTTTATGGATTGATGTAAACTTGAAAAGAATGGGACTAAATTTGCCGATTGGGATGCGCAACTCCGCTTGGCCGCGGAAGGTAACGACAAGCTTCGTTACCTTACCGAAGCCGCTCCTGCTACACCTACTACTAGGTTATCCGCCGCGGTTAGGGAGTACTATGAGGCTTACCTAAAAGAATCGGTCGCGATCAAGAATGTCTGGATCTTCTCTATGGAAGCCGATCTCCAAAGGCATGCTATTAAGATAGGCACCGCCTATAAGATCTACACTAAACTTGTGACCATGTTTTCACAAGCTCCTAGAATCATCCAATATGAGGCAGCCTTCGCATTCTTTGAGCTCAACATCAAAGAGGGTAAAAAAGTTAGCCCTCATGTGCTAAAGCTGATTGAGCATGTTGAGACACTCAAATTGCAAGGGGTAGAAGTTCCCGAGCATCTCATTATTGATCGAGTGCTCCACTCCTTGAATCGCATCAAAGCATATGTCCAGTTTAGGGTAAACTACAATATGCAAAACATGAAAACCTCTCTCCATGAATTGCACAACTTGATTGTACAAGCCGAGAGAGACATGGGTCTCAATGTGAGTACGACCAAGGATGTGCTCAATATTAATGATAAGAGCAAAGAGAAATTCAAGAAAAGCGCTAGAAAGGATAAGAAACCCACTCCCAACAAGGGCAAAGGGAAAGCTATTGGGAATAGCTCATCCAAGCCCAAAAAGGGTGCTTCTTCCGAGGATAAGTGCCACTATTGTTGTGGTACGGGCCATTCGAAAAGTAACTGCCCAAAGTATCTAGGAGATGTCAAAGCTGGATGTGTGACTAACGTAGGTAATAAATTCTCTAATCTATTGTGTTATTGAATAAATCCCAACTTTGGTATTTAGATACAAGTTGTGATTCTCACCCCCTTTAAATGTAATTTAGGGCATGTGAGCAAAGACAAAGGCAAGAAGAAGCAAGCTTGAGGAAGATCTTCAACAAGGGATGCTAGGTTAGCCGCCCATAGTAGAAGACCTATGGAAGCTTGGCTTTTATTTTGTATTGTCTTCTTAGTATTATTATATTTTGACTTGTTGTTTTAGAACTCCTTTTACTTTCCGTGTTGGACATGGAAGTTTGTTTTATTTCTATTTTGCAAACAATGGTTGTATGAATTTTGATAACTTGGTTTCCTCCAAAGTCATACAGTTTATGGAATTTCCTTGTTCTAAAAACTTGTCATTATACACCTTTTACATCAAAAACATAAGTTAGTTTGACTTAAATTGATCATAAAAGAATTACAACGATTGGATCATTGTAATAAATTCATATGCCTTGAATTTGATTCTCTCTTCTGCTTTTATGACAAAATATCACATCTTATTTGAAATAAGAAAGAATGATTGTAAAGTCAAATAGAGTTATTTGAACTCAAGGTAGAGAATTTTATAAACCAATTGATAACACCACTTATAACTAATGACTTGTAACCACTTATAAGACTCCATACGAGCTATGGGAGGGCTTAAGACCCTAAAATTATATAAGACATGGATATGAATCCAATCCTTTATCTTATAAAGGCTAGTCTATCTTACTATTAGATAACAATATCATTAAGAGGGGGTCATTTATTAAGGTTATAATGTGCAATATTTTCTTAAAAACAAGTTTAAGTATCAAATTGTTTGTTGCTTATAGAGCTATCTTTTGAGAAAAATAGACATATTTTTCAAAAGATAGAGTGGGAGAAATTAGCAACAAACACAAGCGTAGTGAGAAGACCAAAAGAAAGCTTATTAGGTCAAACTCAAGACTAGTGAGGAGACCAAAAGAAAGCTTCATAGGTAAAACTCAAGACTAGTGAGGAGACCAAAAAAAGTGTTCTTCAATAAAAATTATGAAGTGGTTGTATCAAGTAATTTCAATTCCATTTTACATAAGAGCCTAATGAAGCAAAGTGAAATCTGTGCATAAGAGTTGCATAGATAGACATCAAATTGTCTACAAAGCTAAGTTAAATGTTAAAACCAATTTCTAAATAGGTATTTAGAAAACGGTGTGTGTACGACATAAGCACGAGGTTTTAATTAACTCTTAAAACTGCAATGATCATTTCAATTATGTGATAAGAAAATGGTTTCACTCGAGTTGTCGAGAAGCCATGAATGTACATGGATTTAAGTGGGAGTCAAAATCGCCATGTTTAGATATGAAGTTCAGTGGGAGAAATTGTCCTTCATGATAACGTCATATTACTTATTAAGAATGACATGCTGACAATACCAGTCATGAAGGAGTGTCTTTGTTTTTAATTCTCGATGAAAGTTGACATGAAACATTTTAAAATTCCAAATCTATTATAATATAGGGAATTTTAAATTGGCACTTAGATAAGTATCTTATGTTGATAAGATTCTTTATCTATTTAATATCAACATTTGTTGAGGAGGTTATTCATTTTGATGAAAGTGGAATTACTATGATAGAGTCATATTCATTCACTGAACCTAATGAGTTGTTGATCACATGAAATCGATTGATAATGTTTCCGCCATTAGAACGATCATGTATGTCAATATATGCACATGCCATGATGAATCATATGCTTGGAGCATAATGAGTCAACGACAAGTTATTTCATATGAAGGTCATTTGAAAACCTTTAAGAACATCCATTATAAATTCTTGAGAAGGAATGAAGATCCGTTCTTGTGTTTGGATAACAGACTAAGTTATGTGTTGAAGGATTACACAAACTCTAGTTCCCAAACCTATAAGGATTTATCAAAATCCTAGGCTAATTTTATTGACTCAGGAGTAAGTGACTAGAAAAATGTTTTAGAATCAACCATTGCAAGTTCTACAAATGGAGTCTGAGTACATTGTGATAAAGTGGTTCATAAAGGGACTATAGGTAGATCCTTCCACCAAGTATTTTATCACAAGTCATATGATAACAGTAGGAGCATCTTTCAAGTTAGAGAGCCCAAGTCTAAGAAGAAGTCTAGACATGTACTTAGAAAAGTTCATGACATTAGAAATGACATTGAATAGAAGGAAAATGCAATTCATAAAGTTGGACTGAATGGATACATGGTCTATCCAATAACCAAGCTTTTATTTCACTTTGACAAGTGCAATAGGTACACTTTAGATTGTAAGATATGAAGTAGTAATATGGTATTGACTATTCATATGTGATAATCGCATTTATCGTCTGAGTTTTATTTTAAACGCTTTTATTTTATTACTTTATTTTATCCAAATAGGTTGTTGAGACAATATTGAACCCTATTAAAGTGAACTGGATTAACATAGTAATTGCCCCTAGTTACTTACATGAGGTGACGTCTCTAAGTGACTAGAGTGTGAGTCGATTGATGGCGAGTTCGAGTGCCATAGGGTCGTAAGAGATGACTTGTCGATCACATAGAGAGACTGTAAGGGATACTCTGTCAGGCAGTGACCGCTTATAGAGTTCTGGTAATTCGTATAGCCTGGTCGTGGCGAGACCTACTATAGTATTCTTTTGAGTCAATTCTTTGACTAAAGATTGTTCGCCTAAGTTGGCACAGTTTCTGAGTGACTTTAAATTATGCTCGACAACTTTCGTAAATGAGGTCAAATGGGCATCTTTTGGGTCATGATGAGCTGTAGCTAGACAAAGGGAATAGTGCGATAGGAATTGTCTACCCCTTTGTCAGGGTTATTTAAAAATCTCAGGGCCACTTGAGGAGTAGTGAATTGAAAATGCGTGGCCACGCTCGGAAGGTATCTACGGTAGATAATTCCGGTCAGACAGTTACTCTCCAAATCGAGGAAACCACTCTTGATATGATGACTTGCAAGAACGACCTGCAAGACACGTTGCATTGAGTGGGAGATTGTAACAGGACAAGAGAATTGGTGACGCACACTTGTCTCGGACAAGTGGGAGATTGTTGGAGTATGTGTCCTCAACAATAGTGCGATCACACTCTTAAAACTCATGATAAGAATACATGAAGGGATGATTCGTTTTTATACGTCAACTGATCAACATTAATCGGTAATGATTGGCGGACTAGAGTTTGACATTACTGTCGTTTGACGGTGGTGATCAGTTGATCCCTTAATGTCACACCTAAAGGACGATTCTCTTAATAGATAAATTAATTAATTGTATATTGATACAGATTAATTAATTCCTTAAAATTGAACAATTTACATATGTGAGTAAGAATATGTATCTTATTGTAATTCGATTAAATAAGATTCATTTTAGTAATTAAAATGTTATATTACTAAAATTTTTTTTATGAAACAATTAAATTAAGAACGATTAGTTCATTATAATTACAATGTATTGTAGATTATATTAACATGATCCATTTTATATACTTGTGATTGTGAATTACTAGTCAAATGTTATATATAATTGAATTAATATATGTAATGATATTTAATTGTTAAATATGCATTAATATTATTAACAACATGTTACATGTTACATGTCACACATTATATGACAAAATGACAATTGACTAAAATAAAATGGACTTTATATTATCTATGTGGACCGGTTTTTAGAGGGTATTAGGGTGAAATGGTTAAATTTATTTTTAATTGTGGAAAACACAATGATTACTATTATAATCTATACTACACCCTAATGCATTTTGAGAAGAACAGCTCTAAAAAGAAAAGAGGCATGTATTGGCTCCCTTTTGCCTCTCCCATCCACCGGTTTTTCCACCCCATTTTAGAGAATAAGAATTGTTCTTATTCTCATACAATTCATTTACATTATTCATTATTCTCACTTCTCTCATCTTCTCTCTAAAATAAGTTTTAGGAAATACAATTGTTCAAAAATCTTATATTCATTTATGATTACTATAGTAGTAATGAAATAATATTAAGATTAATTTTAAGGTTTTTAATTAATATATCTAGTTAATATATAATTAGAATTAAGGGGTAGTCTTGGTGCCATCAAGAGGAGAATATCTACTATTGGGATTTTGGATGACCATCCATTTATTTGTAGCTCAAGAACAAGTGTGGGAAGGAGTTCTCACATGTGCCCTAAACCCATTTTACACAAATGTAAGGAACATTATTCTTACTTTTCTATTTATATTATGTTATGCATGCACTAGATCAACATCTAAATCAATGAGTAATTTAGATAAATAATTAAAAGAGTTTAATTAGAGGGTTTTGAATCCTTTCACCTCCTTAGCCTCCAAGAAAACTCAACCGACCTACCACCCCACAATCCTCTATAAATACCCATCTTCACACACCATAATCTTCACGCGAGCGTCCGCCCCCTCATATCTCCCTTAAAAATTTTAGACTCGACTTCCTAAGTCACAAATCGACGCCCCTCACACCTATCGATTGAAAACACAAGCCTTACACATTTTGTTTGGTACCGGCGCCCTGCATTTGACCGACTCATTCGACCAAATTAATACATTAATCAATATGTTTTCAAACAATATATTTTCAAAACAAAATCCTTTTTTAAGGTACTCTTTTAAACTTCTTTGATACCGAGTAGTCGCATAACGAGAAAACTGTCCCTAAAGCCGTTTACCTCGCAAACATCATAAAATGTATGTCTGAGGGTGTAAACAACTCACTTAGTTTGCTAATATTTAGATCGTCTTAAAGTAACCAATTTTCTTGGGGGTTTGTTTGGTTTGAATGCTAAAAACTAATCGCAAGTGAAATAAAGATTAATTCAAATATATTAAAAGAGTCTAGGGATCGGGTTAACTAGCTAGGTAGTCATCCAAGGGTAAGGTTTAGTTCATTGATTGAGCAATTTATATTGTTGAAAGTCATATGATCGGTCGATTCTAATATGTCTTTTTAGATCTAAACATAACATGCAATCGATATTATTAAGTCGGTCTAATCCAATTATCGTGGCCTATACTAGTCTTAACCCGGTCGGTGAACACCCTAGTGTAACACCCCTCATTTTCGGCTAATTAAAAACTTATATTTATATGCAAAATAGAGAGGTATTATAATCAATATACAAAGTCTCTTATTACAAATCCTTTTAAAAATTAAATAATACAAATCGAAATCGTAAACTTTACAAAACATTAAATAAATTCTTCACTTGAAATAAAATCCTTTTGAACTGCAGCGGAAGTAACCTGAAATAAAATCAGAAGACAGAAATGAACTACCCCCATGACGAGTATCCCCGAAGGGAGAAAACACGTCAGCCGGAAAGCTGAGTAACAGATAATACCTCAATATAAGTAGCGTAATTTTTGTTCATGGTGTGGAAACACAGACAAGTAAAAATGAAAATAAACAGAGAGACTAATAAAAACACTCCCCGATAACTCATCTCAAACCAACTCCGTTCTAATTTCATAATATAACACACTCTCTTATTCCAATAGTTAACTAAGTCTCATCTCATTACTCCGTTTCACTCATTACCCCGTCTCATAATATAATAATCAAATGTAACCACGTATAATATTCTCATCGTTGCTCCTAACCCAAGGACAAGAGGTGAGTGAACTGGCGGATAAGACCGCGAAACAATATTTTTATCTCAATATCGATTTCAAACTCAAATAACTCAATAACCATGGTCACACTGGACCATAAACATAACTCGGCTCAAAGGCCCCATAACTCATAACTTAATACTAGTAACCAATTTCCATCTCAATTTCAATATCGATATTGTCAAAGGTTCAAATAACTGTGCTGAACACTTAGAGTAAAATTCTAAGCTACTCACCCAAAAGTTTTGGACAAAGTGAACGATAATAAAAACACAATACACTTAAGCCAAATCTCAAATCTCCGCATCAACAATAGATGAATTCGTTAATTCCAACAATAGATGCGCAATTGGACCACAATATCATATGATCAAGTCTAATCCTATGAACACATGCATTCTCTCCATCAAACCTTGTAAAAACCAATTGTTACTCTTCACAACAATAACATTCCATCCTTAATTGATATCATCATCTGACCTTAACCTTTCGTTAACTAATCCAGATCAAATAAATAACCACAGACCCATCTCACCAACAATAGAAATATTTAATTAACTTATACAAAGTATTAATTATTAAGTATAAAGAACAATCAATAATAATCCATCTCAAATAGAATTACGGTACACATAAAATTAACAGTTTGCACGTTATTCAGACAACCTCGAACAATAATAATAATATTAGGATCGGTAGAATCGTATTACCTTAAAGAATAGTGGAAACAGACGCGGATAAAGTATAAAAGAACTCCAAGGCAAAAACCCATAATTAATCAATGGTGGATTTCGAGAAAAGTAGTAGTGTGGCACGAATGGCAGCACTAAACTTGATTAACACAAGTTGGCACTATGACATAACCCATGTTTGCATTAAAGGCTTGCGATAAATTCGTGAGATGATTTAACTGGTGTTTGATAGGATTACAAGGAAGATAGGGAATTTGGGTTTGACGGCAAGGAAATAGGCTATATACAAGATGAATAGAAAACAAAGGGTTAAACCCTCTTAAATTGCACAGCTTTTGTTTTTTTTTTCCAAGTTAATATAAAATTAAGAGAAAGAAAATCACAAAGAATCTCCTATTTTTTGGAATAAAGAATATTAATGTAAATATACATATAAAATATAATAATATTTAGAGTATTACAATCTTACCACCTTAAAAGAACTTCGTTCCCGAAGTTAAAGTTAAGAAAAAGAAAACAAAAGTTTAGAAATTTAGTGGTATTACATTCCACTCACCAAAAATAAAGTTCGTCCGTGAACTAAAAATTCAAAACTGTTTGAGTCATGAAAATTCAAGAAAGATTTTATAAATGAAATCGACGTTGTCAAGATGTGACGATCTCAACACCTAATCAAGTTAGAACCCGCTCTGATACCAATTGTAACACCCCTCATTTTCGGCTAAATAAAAACTTATATTTATATACAATACTGAGCCAAAATAGAGAGGTATTATAATCAATATACAAAGTCTCTTATTACAAATCCTTTTAAAAATTAAATAATACAAATCGAAATCGTAAACTTTACAAAACTTTAAATAAATTCTTCACTTGAAATAAAATCCTTTTGAACTGCAGCGGAAGTAACCTGATATAAAATCACACGACAGAAAGGAACTACCCCCATGACGAGTAGCCCCGAAGGGAGAATACACGTCAGGCGGAAAGTTGAGTAACAGATAATACCTCAATATAAGCAGCGTAATTTTTGGTCATGGCGTGGAAACACATACAAGAAAAAAAAATAAACATAGAGAATAATAAAAACACTCCCCGATAACTCATCTCAAACCAACTCCGTTCTAATTCCATAATATAACACACTCTCTTATTCCAATAGTTAATCAAGTCTCATCTCATTACTCCGTCTCATAATATAATAATCAAATGTAACCACGTATCGTATTCTCATCGTCGCTCCTAAGCCAAGGACAAGGGGTGAGTGAACTGGCGGATAAGACCGCGAAACAATATTTCTATCTTAATATCGATTTCAAACTCAAATAACTCAACAACCATGGTCACACTGGACCGTAAACATAACTCGGCTCAAAGGTCCCATAACTCATAACCAATTTCCATCTCAATTTCAATATCGATATCGTCAAAGGTTCAAATAACCATGCTCAACACTTAAAGTAAAATTCTAAGCTACTCACCCACAAGTTTTGGACAAAGAGAACGAGAGTAAAAACACAATACACTTATGCCAAATCTCAAATCTCCGCACCAACAATAGATGAATTCGTTAATTCCAACAATAGATGCGCAATTGGACCACAATATCATAAGATCAAGTCTAATCCTATGAACACATGCATTCTCCCCATCAAACCTCGTAAAAACCAATTGTTACTCTCCACAACAATAACATTCCATCCTTAATTGGTATCATCATCTGACCTTAACCTTTCGTTAACTAATCCAGATCAAATAAATAACCACAGACCCATCTCACCAACAATAGAAATATTTAATTAACTTATACAAAGTATTAATTATTAAGTATAAAGAACAATCAATAATAATCCATCTCAAATAAAATTACGGTACACATAAAAGTAACAGTTTGCACGTTATTCAGACAACCTCGAACAATAATAATATTATTAGGATCGGTAGAATCGTGTTACCTTAAAGAATAGCGGAAACAGACGCGGATAAAGTATAAAAGAACTCCAAGGCAAAAACCCATAATTAATCAATGGTGGATTTCGAGAAAAGTAGTAATGTGGCACGAATGGCAGCACTAAACTTTTTTAACACAAGTTGGCAATATAACAGAACCCAAGTTTGCATTAAAAGATTGTGATAAATTCGTGAGATGATTTAACTGGTGTTTGATAGGATTACAAGGAAGATAGGGAATTTGGGTTTGACGGCAAGGAAATAGGCTATATACAAGATGAATAGAAAACAAAGGGTTAAACCCTCTTAAACGTAATTGCTAAATCCTACACGAGCTTTTACTACATCCTACACATTTTATCAACTTTTTCCCAATCTACCCTTCTTGTTAAATTTTTTTATTTTTAAAAAAAGACCTAAACTAACGGCCTCTTCCCCTGACCCCCGACACCCTCCCCTTCACCACCATGGCCACCGCTCCCCAGCCTTATTCCCCTTGCTCATCCCCACCGTCATCGAGTCGTGACCGCACCGCCCTCGCACCCTCCATATCGCTCGCTTATTTACCCAACTCATATCCCCAATTCTCACACATCCCCGCATCGGACCGCTGGCTTACGGTTTCGAGTCGTCGTCGGTGGTCTGTAACCTTAACTGTCGCTGCCAGTGCCGTGTCTTCGAACCCACCCATATTCCCAGCCCCTGCGTGTCGACCCAATTCTCCTTCCCCGTTCCCGCGCGTCGAATCGGTAGTGGTCTGCGGCCTAGAGTCGTGGCATGTGGTCTATTGCCCTAAGTCGTCGTCGTCGTTGGTGTCATGTGGACTCGCGCGGTCGCCGATGGCCTATGGGCCTGCATCGTTGCCGGTGGTGGATAGCCCTGCGTGGCTGCGTTGTCACCGGGCATTGTGGTGTCCTCTCTATCCCTATCTCTCTATTCCAAGCTATTGTAGGGTTGTGTGTTTGAAATGAGAGGGGTAAAATCGTAAAAGACGTGAAATTTGTGCGGGATTTGGTAAAAGTTAGTGTAGGATTTAGCAAGTCCCCTCTTAAATTGCACATCTGACGTCAAAGTTATTTATTTTTTTTTTGTTTATTTTTGTTTTCCAACTTAATATAAAATTAAGAGAAAGGAAATCACAAAGAATCTCCTAATTTTTGTAATAAAGAATATTAATATAAATATACATATAAAATATAATAATATTTAGAGTATTACACCTAGTTTATGCAAGACTAATTAGCCAATTCTGATAAGTAATTAATTAACTAGATGTAAGACGATAATTCAACAACAATAAAAAACAATTTAACAATCAATTCATTAATAACCCTTTTCTAACAACCTAGATCCCCTTTCACCCTAAATTAAATATTTAGCTACGCATAATAGAGGGAACAATAATAATAATTATAAAGGAAAACATAATTAAAAGCATAAAAGATGAACAAGCAATTGAATTATTAATAATTGAGGAAAGATTAGAAACAATACCGTAATAATAATGAAGAACAAGCTAGAAGATCCGAACAATAATAATAAAACAAAACTAAGAGTATTTGAGAGTTTTCTAGGGTAATATAAAGCATAGCTAGGTAAACATAAGACGTCCCTAAGCTTAGGGTACAAATTGGGTATTTATAGTAAAACATAACCGACTTAAGGAAATTGCGGAAACTACTGGAAACAAGTGGTTCCTCGATCGAGCCTCTGTGCGCTCGATAAAGTAACCCACTTCCTCGATCTAGCCTAGATGTAGTTGATCGAGGAACCATCGAGGTTCAGCTCTTTTCTTTGTGTTGTCTTCTAAACTTCTCTATCTACCTTCAATCTTATGGATTACCGTGCCATACTTCGTGTATTCCTTCATGCCCACTTCGCGATGCCCATTTCATTCCTTTTGCTCCTCAAATGCATCATTCCTGCATTAAACATCAAATAGTGGAAGTATCGACATTCTAACATAAAAGGCATATAATTAATATAAACTAGCACAAAAACCATATCAAAAGTAATTAAGGGGAGACATAAATATGCATATAATTATGACTCATCAAACTCCCCCAAACCATCTCTTTGCTTGTCCTCAAACAAAGCATCACACATTATATAAGGCAATCATACAAATGGCAAATAAACAACTCAGAGCTAATGTTGATGCACATATAAATCCCAAGCTATCCATCTATAATCTCAATCAGGACAATCCACAACATATGCCTGAGTTTCTCGTCTCGTTTTTCGTGGATTAGCATCTCGAGGTCGGATTATTCAACCATTAACTCCAGCAGGGGACGGGCTCGAACCCTGTCAATTAGAGGCACCAAACTCATGATCTTCACTAACGGTTTTTTCTAGCAGTTTTCTTTCTCTTCACGAGAACCAATAACGCGTAAACCATGTCAAACCAAGACCGATAAATATCCGAACGAAACGGATTCGAACTTCTCCTAGAATAGTTTCCAGTGCGAACAAGACATATTGGCTAGTGATTGTGAGGCCCCAAGGGGAGCCGGCGACCGAAGCCCCGGTGAACGGCGGCCGTAAACTTAAAGGGGATCTTCTATAATTTCGCACGTGAGGTCTGCTACAGTCAAATAGGTCTGAGGTTGAATCATATTTTTTTATCAGCATTTTTCGTAGAAAATCCTCGAGAAAGAGTGAAAGTGACGATCCGAATGGAATGAATCATCCTTTCCGCAGGGGTCAATCTTTGCAAAGACGCCCCACAAGCTGAATAAATGGTTTGGGAAAAGCCTTCGTAAGCAGGTTGGTACATCGCGGGTGAAGGCGCAGAACTTGGGCGGAGGTAGTTGTTTTCCAGTAGCCAGAACTTTCTTTCCTGGTTGTAGCATGTTCCCAGAAAAAAGATACTTTCGAGAAACGAAATCTTCCTCCTTTTTTATAAGGAAAGCAAGGCAAAATGGCTATTAAATGATGACCGATTTTTTAACATAACCTGATTTGACTACTGAAATGGCCGACCAAAGTGTACCAATAACTCCAATTTAAAGGTATGGGTAATAGAAAATGTAGCTCAAGTCTAAAATAATCATACTATAGACAAATGCCAAATACTTTTCGATCTTGCAAGACATATTAGTCGGATTCTCGCGGATTCACTCATGCACTCATAAGTATGGGTGATTTATATGTGAAGATAGAAAGAAGTAGAAATACTCACTCGACTTATGAAACATGCATGCAATCTAATGTGATAGAGATTTTCCCAACTAATATGCATTTACAATGTAGACAAAAGTACATGTATCAAGGACAATAAAAGTAGATACAAGGGAAGAGAATACCGGAAAAGAGCGTAGGAGTTCCCTCTAACCAGCTGCAAAAATAGGGGAAAAAACATCAACTGCGCAATTCCAGATCAAGCCAGCTACGTTTCTTGACCAAAAATAAAAGGTACTCGATCGAGCCTGCCAGCACTCGATCGAGTATCCATCTGGCGAGCAAATTTTCTGCATTTTAAAATAAATGCCCATCCAAGGCATAATCAATACAACTTAAAGCATACAATAGTAAATTAAAAAGTAGCGTATGTTCTACACAAAGACATGAGTAGCATCGATAAATAGTCCAAGCAAAGAAAATAAATGACGAATAAAGTTCTTGCTCATCAAACTCAAAGTCTAATGTAAAATATGAGCAATGTTCATCGTTCGTCAAGTCATCATCGTGAGGAAAGAGATAAGGCACTTCATCCGTCATAGGAGCTTCATCAAAAACTTTGACTGGCTCCACTCTGAATATCTTTGCTTCCAAAGCATCCAATTCGGCCTCCAAGTCAACACTCTCATCACAGATATAAACCATCTCAGGGGGAGGCTCATCTCTATATCAACTTCTCTATCCCATCCACTTCCTTGCACCATGGATATGACGCAACAGCAGGGGCGTCAGATGGATTCCTGTCAAAACAATAAGCAAAGGAATCATAAATAGGTGGATCGATAGCATTAAGCATATAACATGGAGCTACTATGTGGGGACGCTTTATAGCGTTTTCAAGAACAAATGTAACAGTGTCATCCCCAACTCTTAGTGTCAAACTACCATCCCTAACATCTATGAGTGCTCCTGCAGTGTGGAGGAATGGTCTACCTAGAATAATAGGGACTTGAGAGTCTTCAGCCATATCCATAACGATAAAGTCAACTGGAATGAAATATTTCCCTACTCTAACTGGCACATCCTCTAAGACACCCATAGGCTTCTTTAAAGATCTATCAACCATTTATAAGGTCATATTAGTGACACGTAGTTGACCCATATTTAACTTTTTGCATATTGAATACGGCATGACACTAACACTAGCCTCTAAATCTCAAAGGGCTTTATCAATAGATATACTACAAATATGACAAGGAATATAAATACTCCCTGAATCCTTAAGCTTTGGTGGTGAGTTAGCTTGTAATGTGGCCGCGCACTCTTGAGTGAATGCTACCATCTCGACTTCATCAAAAGATCGTTTCTTTGATAAGATCTCTCAAAAACTTAGTGTAGGCCGACACTTGAGTTACCAATTTAGTAAATGGCACTGTCACTTGAAGATTGTTTACTACCTCCATGAACCTCCCAAATTGTTGTTCAAGCTTAGATTTCTGCAATCGTTGAGGAAAAGGTAGTTGAATTTTACTTGGCTCGGCTTCTTTTGCTTTAGAGGTACGTTTGGAAGTATTATTGTTAGTTACATGAGTGACTCGATCGAGTCCAGTAGCCACGATCTAGTTCACGGGTGACTCGATCGAGCCTTATGTGTACTCACTACGCCAAATCTGGCAATCAATAAGGAGCATATCACAACGGTTTAATGCATTTAATAACGACACTTAGATTACCGTTTTCGAAATATTGGCGGAAACCTAGACCGCGCTAATAGGAATAACGTTTTCCCTCGAAAACCGTTGTTATTATAATTTGACAATGGCTGCTTACAAACCGTTGTCAAAAACGTTTTTAACGGTTTCCAAAAACTCGTTATAGAATCACTCTTCTCAACGGTTGTTAGAAAACCGTTACCAGTTTAAGATATCGGAATTTCCAAAACCGTTACTAAATTAACACCAGCAACGATTTTTGTTACCCGTTGTTATGTTATAGCTACGGATTTTTCGTAACCGTTATTATTTTCTATTATGAAATAACGGTTTTTCTATTCAAACGTTGTCAGTATTTGATTAGATTTTTCAGTTTGACTATTGCATTCAAAACTTTTTCAGAACTTTAATAAATATTCAATTTGACCAATAATATTCAATTTGACCAAAATAATTCTATAAATATGTCTTCATAATGTTTTAGGTCAAATTCTAAATTATCAAACATTTGCTCTTTAATTTCTCTCTAAAAAAATATGGCTGGTGTATCGGAGCTACAATCACATTCTCGTTATGCACAACCTTTTACTTGCATTCTCCATAATCTCCCGGTCCATTATGGTGTGAATGGAAAGGATTTAAACCCTAATTTTGGGTGGTTGACGCAAATGCTTCATGACTCCGGTTTCACTGTGGCTAAAAAAGTGTACCCTGTGTCTACAAATAAGCAAATTTTTGTAGGCTTTGATTTTATCGTGTTTGACGAAGCCAACCGCCATGATAGTTTTCGGCAGGCAAGAAAATTAGGGGCGAGATTTGCGGGGTAAGATGCAGGGAAAGAGGACTTCTATTCGGAGGATAAACAATAAGGCCCTTATCTATGGGTTGCGATCCATCTTGTTCATCAACTGCTTAAACATTGCAGGAAACATTACATTCTTGCCACCGTGCTTTTGTCATGGGAGAAAGAGACCATTCCACCTACACTTTCCAGAGATAATGAAGGGCCGATCTACGACTTGCTCTATACCGAAATTCATGATGAGTATCCTAATACTTCATCAGATTCTAATAATTAAGTCTTTAATTATTATCTGGCATTGTAAGTTGTATTTGGATTATGGTGGTGGTTTCAATTTAAGTTTAATTATTTATGTTTTTTGTTACCACATCCTCTGGAATTCAGAGCCAATATCACTAGAAAAATATCAAACTTTTATTATAATGACTTAGGTTTTTAGGAGTACATTAAAATATCAAGCTAAAGATATTTATCGCATAAAACAAGCGTTGTCAAACGTGAAAAGCAAATGTGTAGTGTGGAGTTGATTAGAGGGAGTATCTTTTTTGTTACCCCATCCTCTGGAATTCAAAGACAATATCACCATATATGTCTCTTTCACCTTCAGCCCAATATACACAGTCGTTTTCCCATTCCAACGACATTGTCCCCTGCTCGGCAATGCGACCTTGGCGGTGCAGAATCGGAAGTAGGAGGAGACGGTCAGATTCATTTGCAACCCATAAATATGGGCCTACCCGCTGATCATCGTGATCAAACCAGAGTCTCAAAGAGTCATTGTTATAGAATGCCCGCTCAAGTTTGGGAGCCTGAAGAAAGCATTCCCGCTTCTCACCCCCGCCAAACTCGATGAGGGCACACCGCCCGAAGCCATCATGCGCATCATTGTCCGGGTAGATAGTTTGAACCAAATTCAATACGGCTAACCGAATCAAACCTATTAACCAGTCAAGGCTATACGAGATTATAGCCTTTCCATGCCTGTCTTCTGTATACGGGAGATTGTGAATGATGCACGTAAAGGGTTTAGCGTACATAAATCTACTTGGGGTTCCTGCAAGAGGTTCATATGATGCTTCATCATCATCATCAATAGAGGATGAATAATATGAACCACTATAAGTTGATGCACTTGACGACATAATTGGTGTGGAAAATTAATGGAGGACTTAATAAGTTAAGAATTGGAAAGTGCAAACGGTACAAGTTAAGATTGTGAAAATTATAATTCTACTTATAATGAGTTTGGGTTGTATTGGAAACGGTATAATAAGATAGTAAGAATTGGAACTGGTATAATAATAAGATAAGAATTGGAAACTTAACAAGTTAAGAATTCGAAAGTGGAAACGGTACAAGTTAAATAAGAATCGGTCAACTCTACCGTGTTAAACATATAAGCTTACAACGACTATCCAAAAACCCATTGTCCAATGAGTAAGAACACAACGGTTATAAAAAAACTGTTGTCCAATTAGAAAAACAAAACGGTTATCAAATAACCATTGTCCAATGACTAAAAACACAACGGTATTGATTTGACTTATGCATGCCTTGTAATTTTTACTTTTTCTGATTCAAAGTTGTAGTATTGCGTGTTTGACCATATGTATAACACAAAATGATAATGGTTCTTTGTTAAGCCGTTATCATACTACATATATTAACAACGGTTGGACATAACCCGTTTTAATTATTTGTGATTATCTAGTGTTTCTGTGTTTGTGATTTGACTAATGCATGCCCTGTAATTTTTACTTTTTTCTGATTCAAAGTTGCAGTATTGATTATTTGACCGTATGTATAACATAAAATCATAATGGTTCTTTGTTAAGCCGTTATCATATTTCATATATCAACAACGGTTATTGTAAATCCGTTGTCATATTACACCAATAAACAACGGTTTTTCTTATAACCGTTATAAATACAGATCCACTGTGAAAACTGAAAAGTTTGTGGTTTTATCAATGCATGCCCTATTTTTATTGGTTGTTTGACCATTATTCACCTCATGCATGAATGCACAATTAATATAAGTTTGAATGTAACGTATGGATGAGATTAATCTAATTAATTATAGCTTTATTATACTATAAATAGCATCACATTTGCAGTAACAATAAGAATCACATTTGCAGTAACAAGGAGAATAGAAGTTGTTTGTAGAAATTTTTTCTGGGATGGATGTGCTGAATACCATAGAGTGCCTCTTGTTAATTGGGACACTATCACACTTCCAAAAAATGAAGGAGGCCTTAGGGTGAAGAATGCTGAAATTTGGAACATTGCAACTGTTGCTAAACTTGTGGACTGGATTTATTGTAAAGCTGACAGGTTGTGGATCAAATGGGTGAACCAGATATATATTAAACAACAGACTTGACATGACTGTAAACCAGCTGCTGATGCTACTTGGACTTGGAAAAATATTTGTAAAGTAAAGGAAATCATGAAAACTGGTTATTCTGATGGAAATTGGATCCCTAATAATAGGGGATATACTGTTAGTAGGGGATATGCCTGTCTGAGACCTCATCAAAACAAACCTAATTGGTATGAGACTATGTGGTGCAGTTGGAACATCCCTAAACATTCTTTAATCTCATGGCTTATAATGATAATGGGATAAACATGAGGGAGAAACTATTCAGGATTGGGTGTTGCAGTTCTGATAATTGCTGTATATGTGAAGCTGCATCAGAAACTCAGGAACATCTGTTCTTTGAGTATGGGTATAGCAAGCTTATTATGATGAAGATTACTGACTGGTGTGGAATGCAAATCCCATCAGCAGGGGGTATGAGTAATGCAGGATCGAAAGTGCAGAAGAATGTGTATGCTCTTTTGTTGGCTGCTAGTTATTACCATATCTGGACACAGAGAAATAATGCGAGATTGAATACAATGCTTACTAATCCAAAACAGGTTGTGCAGCTGATTAAAGAAAATGTGAAGCATAGAATCAAGTATAAACGAGATGATCACATGTCAAGTGCAGAGAAAAATTGGCTTTTGAGTTTAGAAAATGATGTGTAAGGGTTACTCCTTGCGAGTTTTGACCCTATAACCTTTGAGTCCATTATGCTTGTAATTATTATTTTTTTGATATATAATATATACATCTCACATTTTACCAAAAAAAAATAACCTTTCTACTTCACTTTTTAAATAATATACATATACATACATATCATAATTAAAAGAATGTCGTCGTCTTCATCATCTGCAGTCGGACCTCCTCAGCAATTGGTAACCCGTTATATCAACCCGATTACGTGCATAATTCACAATCTCCTAGTCATACGCGATGCCGCAGGGAAGCCAGCTTCTAAGTCTCTTAACCCATTGAGGGACATCTTCATTGAGAATGGGTTTTCAAATGTTTGGGCAATCCACCCGGCCTTGATTTTTGGTCATGTGTTTCTTGGATATGCTCTGATCGTGTTTCGAGGGGATGGTCTTGACGGTTTTCGCCAAGAAAAACAACTCGCTGCAAGGTATTCATCACGTGACCATCAAAGGGGCAAAAGTGACTTTTATGGCGACGACCCTAAGGATCGTTATGTACACGCTGGGCCTACTTATGGGTTGCCACCGCTGAGGACGCTCATCTGATGAGAAGGTTTATATCATACAGCTTTATTAATGTACCAAAATCATGGGAAGACGAAGAAGTGCCTCATTTTGATCACCGTCTTGATGCCGATGTAGTAAGCTTGATTTATAACCAGGTTTATCCTCAGTACCCACCTCCTAGTGAAACTCTTGTTAGGGTGTTTAATCCCCTATCTACTAAATGAATAGGTGATTCTACGTTTTTTCCCGCCTAGCTATATTAACTTCTAATTGGGCCTTTAATTATGTATTCTACTAAGCACACCAGGCCAAATCTGCAAGCTCAAAAAATATAACGTAAAAAATATAACGTAAAAAATCATTGCCAAAATTAACCGGAACAATCATCAATGATTGCTATAATTAAATTATTTTATACCCTATCTGCTAAGAGAATATGTGAACTCACAAATTTTCCCTCCAAAAAATACCTTTTTAAATAAGGAAGCTATTGATAATTTAATTGTATTCATTAAATAAGAAAATTAATAATTATAATGTATTTTGTTATATAATTTTTTTCATTAAAAATTATCTTTTTATCAAATTGATAATTTTCACTAAACACTAAATTATAGTGTTTTAATTAAAATATAAATAATATAAAATTATAAACTTTTAAATCTTTTATTGATTCTAGTATTTGAGTAAGACTTGACTCATACTATGTATAAAACAAAACTATAAATCGTTTTGATTACTTTCATGACTAAAAAAAAAAATTGGAATCATTAGTTTTGTGGAATAAAAAATACTTTTAAAAAAAATACATTTTAGCATATTACTCAACAATCTTAGATTAAATTTTCAGTTTTAATTGTTTTTTCTCGAAACAAAATACAATAACGAGAAAAATGAACAATTAATGAGATAACACTATTATTTTACAGTTCAATTTTACTCAGAGTTTAATTTTACTCAGTTTTCTAGAATAACTTTATAGTTCAATAATGATGTGAAATAAAAAAAATTAATAAAGTGTTAATTTTGTTGGAGCTGGTGTCCTCCACAAATTTGTGTGATAACATTTGTAAATCTCTTACAGGTTCACAAGGGTATACTTCGTATATTTAATCAGTCGATTAACGTTTACCTAATAACGGTTTGCTTGCTAGAAAGTTTGACGTTATTATCATACAGATGGCGGTGATCAACTGGTCCCTAAAGGTCACACCTATAGGACGTATTTGAGAAATGTGGTTATAGAAATATAATTACATTGAGGCCCAAAATGACTAAAAAGTTAGTCAATGTGTTGATGAGATAATTATTTAATGAAAATTAAATAATATTAAGTTGAGACGAATTAACTGTCAATTCGTAAAATAAATATAATAAGTTATATTTAATTAAATATATATAATGTTAGCTTGGATGAATTAATCTGTTAATTGTAATTAAATATAATCAGTTGTATTTAATATCAACAAGCTGAATGTGTCATAGTGGTAATAGTGAGGGTACACATACCAAGAGGTCATGGGTTCGATCCTCACTAGATGACAATTCAACACATATTATATATTTTGGAAAGACCAAAAATAAGGAAAATACACTCCTTATTTTCGGTCTCTTTGGCGAAAAATTAGGAGGTTATTTCTTTCCTAATTGATTCGATTTCGGTCTATATAAAAAAGAAAGGTAGAGAATTATTTCTAACCTAATGCTTTTTCTGACCTTGCCTCCTCTTTCTCATCACAAAACACAAAGACAATAAAATTTTACAGAAAATTTTAGATTGATTTCTAGCATAATCAAAGGGTATATCTCAGATCGTCTTGGATGCAACTAATAGGCGAATATCAGTTTTGATATTGTTCTTAGGCCAATTTTGCTAGGACCTGAGGTTAATTCTAAATCCTTTTACTTTTGTTTATGTATTTTATTTTATGACCTTAGATCATCTTTGTTAAATCGTTATAATCCTTCATGTTAAAGGAAAGTATACAGATTATTTCCCACAAGTGGTATCAGAGCACTAGGCTACGATTTTAATCTTGATGATTTTCATAAAAATTGTATGTAAACATAACCTGATTTTCGAAAAAATTAGGGTTTCGTTTTTTTTGTGATTCGAAAATTTTTATTGTGCCATTTTTTTTTTCTTTCTGTTTGATGATATTTCTCCATTCTATTTTTCATATTATAGTTTATAATCAGTTAAAATTATCATATGAAGAATTGGTAGTTTTTTGATTTAATGCAGATTAAGTTAAAATTAAATGGAATCATCATGTTTATGATAAAAGGATTGTTTTTGCTATATAGTTTTTGGCATATTAATTGATCATGTTTATTATTTCATATGCTAATCATGTGCTTATAGCAAAGGTTAGTCATCAAATCTTGTTTTAGGGCATCTTGCCGCAAAAAGAAAAGAAAAAGGGTAAGGCCGTTTTTTAGGGTTTACCGAAAAAAAAAATTTATTTTAATTTTGTTTTTGGTAAACCGACAAAAAAGAGAAAAAAAAATAGAAATTTTTATTTGCCTATTTACCGAAATAGAAAAGGAAAAAAAATTATGGAAAGTTTTTCCTATTTACCAAATTAAAATAGAAAAAGGGTTTTTTTTTTTTAAATATTCAGCCGTGCAGCTGAAACATAAAAAAAAAAAAAAATTTGTTTTTTTTTTGTCGTGACCAATTTAAAAAAAAAAAATAGATTTTATTTTTTTTTATTTTGGCCAATTAAGTTATTGTGAATCGGTTCACAATTTAATGATACAGAGTTATTTTAAAGCAGTTTAAAATTTTGACGAATAGAATTCATATTACAATTTTAATATGGATTATGTATGAATTAATGTGATTAAATTGCGGAATTGTCACTTAATTTAATTTAAATAGGTGGTTTGGATAAATTATTCAACATAATTAATTTATTGTATTATGTATGTTTAATTTATTTTAGTTGATGCTTTTAATTATGTTGAATGAATCGAATGAATGAATTTTATTTACGTATTTAATTTTGCAATCGGTTGTAATTTGTAATACTTAGTGTGGCCTTAGTCAATTATGTTTTCGTAATGAAGGAAACATAATTTTTATGTAATTATGAGATCTCGAATCTCCTTTATTTTAGTTTTGGGTTTTGAAATTAGAATGTAATTAATAGGTCTATTATGTAATTTTAATTATTGTAATTTCAAAGAAAACTAAAGATGAAGATTCAAGCTCACTCGCTTACATGGATCAAGATGGAACATCAAGACAAGCTTCTCGGGTCAAGGATGGATTCCAAACTTGTATTTATTGTTCATTTTGATAGGATAGGCCACACTAGGACTTTTCTTGTTTTTTTTTACGTTTTTCATTTTATTGCTTTTCATTCACATGCTAGTAATTGCATCATATTCCGCCTAAAACCAAACCACCTACTACTAAAATGCATGAAAATTGACTCATATAGTTGTATGTTAGTTTTCATGGACATGCAGATGTCACAATCTATAAGCCATCACTTTAGTTTAAATCATTCTCGCATGCTAGATAATAGTTCACTTAAAATGAATTAAAAATAGTTGATGGGATCTTCCTCTAAAACCGGAAATTGAGATTAGTCTTTATAAGGGCAAACATCTATCAGTCCCTTCTTCGTCGGTAGGCCTAATATGACCCCTTCTACGTTGGGTAAGTAGTTGTGTTGACTTAGTTTACCTCAACATCATAGTCCGAAGAGTTTCTCGTGATTATGATGGACTAAAGATAGAATTTACAGAAATTTATCGACCAGGAATTCTAACGGTAGAATTAGCTAACAGGTTAGCTTATCAATTTACAGAGAATTGAGTCTTGGGGTCATTTATATAATTCTTGAGGGAGGTCAATTGTATAGATGTTTTTTGAGTCTTCGCGTTATGACATTAGTTCATTAGACTTAAAATAAAATCGATGCATGCTTATTATTTTATTTTTCTTTCGCAGTGTAGAACACGCTTATTATCAATAATACTGTTACAACAAATGGCTGGAAATAACGCAATCCCAATGCCTAGTGCCACACTAGATCGTTCATCTTGGCTAAAAGTATTCATGGACCAAATGAATCAGTCCACGCGATGAAGAATGATGGGTCCAACTTTGCTTGGATCGGGAGGCGGCGATGACGGAATGCTACCATTGCGACGGTAAGCTCGGGTATTTAACTGAGCCAATACCGGTCAACCCAGGCCCAAATACAGGAGCCAACGAGCCACTCGCTTATAGTGATTTCGTTATGGAAGCGGGTGCGATAAAGAACGTACTCATCTTTGCAATGGAAACCAATTTGCAGAGACGCTTCATTGCCCAAGGTGCAAACAAGATTTTCACCACGCTCACTAATGAGTTCTCAAAGGCACCGAGAATCATCACATATGAGCATACTGTCACTTCTTTGATGCAAAACTCGAAGGGCCAACCGGTTAGCCCACACATTCTTCACATGATTGAGAATGTTGAGAAAGCTGAGTCACGAATTGTAGAATCGGTGAGAGCATTGTCATTGACCGAATGCTTCATTCTCTTCACGATGGTTTTGCCCTTTTCGGGGCGAACTACTACATGAATGACTTGAAAAAGAGTCCTCATGAGCTACACTCCCTTCTCGTACGGGTAGAAGGATATGAAATTGAGTGGGAGCATGAAGCAGGATGTTCTCACGATTCACAACAAGAGTAAAGGTAAGGGCAAGGCTCATGGCGACCTAGCTGTAGGTAAGCCAAAGTTTAAGAAGCCAGGAAACGGTAAGAGTGCGCCTGGTGAGACTAGTGGCTCACAGGGCAAGACAAAGAGCAAGGGCGGTGACATAGAGTGCCACCATTGTCACAAGACTGGACATTGGAGGAGGAACTGTCCCGTCTACCGTGAGGACATCAAGGCGGCCGCGTCGTTCTGTTGGTATGTCATCTTATATTCATATAATTGAGATTAACCATGCAAGTTTCGGAACTTGGGTACTAGATACTGGTTGTGGTTCTCATCTGTGTATTCATTTGCAGGGCCTAAAGAACATCATACCTCTCGAAAAAGGTGATGTGGACCTGCGAGTCGGGAATGGAGCACGAGTAGCTGCTGCCTCGAAGGGAACATATGTAATCCAACTCCCTAGTGGTTTTGAGTTATCTTTAAATAACTGTTACTATGTACCCAGATTATCTAAGAACATTATTTCTGTTTCCGTACTTGCTAAAGACGGTTTTACATTTTCAATAAAGGATAATAGTTGTATTTTCTCTTTTAATGAAATGATTTATGGCAAAGCACTTTCCATGAATGGAATTTATATCTTAGATCAAACCACGGAAGTATTACACATGAATAATAAGAAATTAAAGGTTGGTGAGAAAGATCAAACCTATCTATGACATTGTTGAATGGGACACATAAATGAGAAACGCGTAAAGAAACTCGTCGATAATGGGACTATTCCCTCATTCGGATTTTCTGTATATGGCACGTGTCAATCATGTCTCATTGGCAAGATGACTCGAATTTCCTTCAAAGGTGTTAGAATGCGCGCTAGTGACCTATTAGGACTCATACATACGGACGTATGTGGACCTATGTTAATTACCGCTAGAGATGGCTATAGATATTTTATCACTTTCACGGACGATTTGAGTAGATACGGATATGTCTACTTAATGAAGCATAAAAGTGAGTCCTTTGAGAAATTCAAGGAATACCAGAATAGGGTACAAAACCAACTGGGTAGAAAGATTAAAGCACTCCGTTCAGATCGGGGTGGCGAATATCTTTCAAATGAGTTTGATCAACACCTGAAAGACTGTGGAATCGCTCTACAGTTAACTCCACCTGGAACACCTCAATTAAATGGTGTGTCCAAACGGAGAAATCGAACCTTACTTGATATGGTTCGATCCATGATGAGTCACACAGTAGTGCCTGAATCATTATGGAGTTATGCTGTTTTGTCAGCCGATCTTATACTTAACCGAAGTCCGTCTAAAGCTGTCGACAAGACTCCATATGAAATGTGGAAGGGAACGGTACCTAACTTGTCCTTTATTCGGGTTTGGGGTTGCGAGGCTTATGTCAAGTGGAGACACGAGCATAAGCTCGGCCAGCGATCGGTCAAGACATACTTTATAGGTTATCCAAAAGGAACATTTGGTCATTACTTCTATTCGCCAACCGAACATCGAGTTTTTGTTGCGGCTAGTGCGACGTTCTTAGAGAAAGAATTTCTCGAGAACAAGTCGAGTAATAGAACCTTCGAGCTGTCGGAGATTCCAGAACCAACAACCGAGGAACAGATGGAGGAAGTTGTACCTCCAACTGATGATACGGTTAATATTCCTGAGGAACCTAGGAGGTCGGGTAGAGACTCTCATCCTCCGGACAGATACATTGGTATGGTCGAGGAGAATGATGTTTTACTTCTAGAAAGTAATGAACTCGCAACCTATAAAGGTGCTATGTAACATTCGACTCAAAGCTATGGCTCGAAGCCATGCAATCCGAGATGGACTCTATGTATGAGAATAACGTATGGGATCTAGTTGATTTACCTAATAAGGTAAAACCTCTACAGTGCAAATGGCTTTACAAAATAAAGCGTTCTGTAGACGCGCAACCAGATATCTATAAGGCACGACTTGTGGCAAAAGGTTTCACTCAAGTGCAAGGATTGCATTATGATGAGATTTTTGCACCTGTAGTCATGCTACGTTCCATTCGGATAATCTTAGCGATTGCCGCATTTCATGATTATGAGATTTGGCAAATGGATGTGAAAACCGCCTTCTTAAACGGTTATTTGGAGGAAGAGTTGTACATGGTGCAACCCGAAGGTTTCATAGATCCTAAACATCCTAAGAAAGTATGCAAGCTTAAGCGTTCCATTTATGGACTTAAGAAAGCTTCTCGGAGTTGGAATCATCGTTTCGACCAAGTGATAAAAGAGTATGGTTTCACTCGATCGGTCGAAGAACCATGCTTATATATCAAGTCGAGTGAGAGCAAGATTGTATTCTTGATATTGTATGTCGATGACATACTCTTGATTGGGAATGACATTCCTCTCCTATCTTCGGTTAAAGAATGGTTGAAGAACCATTTCCAGATGAAAGATCTGGGTGAGGCACAGCGTATATTGGGAATCCGTATCTACCGAGATAGATCACGACGGACGTTATCACTTAGTCTGGAGTCTTATCTAGATAAGGTTCTTGAGAGGTTCAGCATGACCAACTCCAAGAAGGGGAAACTTCCTATGACGATCGGGATGCGTTGAGCAAGTCTCGATCACCCACGACGCCTGAAGGTATTGAGCGCATGAGTTGTGTTCCTTATGCTTCTGCAATAGGATCGATCATGTATGCCATGATATGCACACGTCCAGACGTGGCATATGCATTGAGTATGATGAGTCGGTACCAAAAGACTTCAGGTGAGACACACTGGATAGCAGTAAAAAATATCCTCAAGTACCTACGGAGGACTAAGGATTGGGTATTGACTTATGGAGGCGATACTAAGCTATGCGCAACCGGTTACGCAGATGCTAGCTTCCAAACGGATCGAGATGATTCAAAATCTCAGTCCGGGTTCGTCTTCACTCTTAATGGTGCTGTGGTCAGCTGGAAGAGTTCCAAACATAGTGTTGTAGAAGATTCTACTACTGAATCCGAGTACTATGCCGCTTCGGAGGCAGCAAAGGAAGCGATATGGATGCGTCAATTCTTACAAGGGCTATCGGTAGTTCCTAGTTCGAATGACCCGATCACCATCTATTGTGACAATAGAGGTACCATCTTCCAGGCTAAGGAGCCAAAGTCTAGCAACAAATCTAGACATGTACTTCGGAAGGCTCACCTGATCCGTGATTACGTGGAGCAAGAAGAGATAGTGATTGACAAGATTGCGACGGATGATAACATCGCATATCCTCTCACCAAACCGTTGAATTATGATAAGCATGTAGGGCATGTTAATTCCATGGGAATTAAACATGTTCC
This sequence comes from Silene latifolia, assembly GCF_048544455.1. Lineage (NCBI taxonomy): Eukaryota > Viridiplantae > Streptophyta > Magnoliopsida > Caryophyllales > Caryophyllaceae > Silene > Silene latifolia. The sequence continues at coordinate 1,777,456 of NW_027413123.1, forward strand.
TAAGTTGTAGTACTTGATTATGGATTTGATACATTATCTTTTTCATATATTATTTATAACTTCATCGTTTTATATATATAATATTTTGTTTTTCATGTGGATTGTCTTGACAACATTGAACGCCACAAAGTGAACTGAATTATATTATATTTGTTTTGGTCCGTAATCGCCAATGTGAGCTGATAACTCCGGCTATTATATTGTGCAGTCGATTGATGGTGGGTTCAACGAGCCATAAGTTAAACGGTTGACTAATCGATCACAGATACGAGATTATGACGATACCTCATAGGACAACTTTTTGTGACAACGTAATGGAGTCCTAAATGTTTTATAACATTCGGTGCCAGGTCGTGGATAGGACATCCATTATGTACCTAGAGTCGATTCTTTTGACTATCAACTGTCTCTTGAGATTAAGGCAGTCTTTGGGTGACTTTGGTTTCTTTCTCACGGTCTACCGTGAATCGGGGCTAAGTAGATTTTTTCGGGTCATTTCATACGTGCTTACGTCTGCGGGATTCGAGTTGAGGAAAATTTCCATCCCTTATCGGGTATAGTTATTTCTCGGGGCCACTCGAGGAGTTGTGGCGAAATGCATGGTCATGCTCGAATGTTGATTCGTTTATCAGTTAAGTTACTCTCTAGTCGGGAAAACCACTCTTGATACTGATCGCTTGTAAAATACGACCTTTGTGAATTCGGATTTGCAAATTGTTTTACATTGAGTGGGAGAAATTTTAAAGGATATGAGAATCGGTTATCGCACATACACTTGTGAGGACAAGTGGTAGTTTGTTGGAGCTGGTGTCCTCCACAAATTAGTGTGATAACATTTTTAAATCTCTTACAGGTCACAAGGGTATACTTCGTATATTTAATCAGTTGATTAACGTTTACCTAATAACGGTTGGCTTGCTAGAAAGTTTGACGTTATTATCATACAGATTGCGGTGATCAACTGGTCCCTAAAGGTCACACCTATAGGACGTATTTGAGAAATGTGGTTATAGAAATATAATTACATTGATGCCCAAAATGACTAAAAAGTTAGTCAATGTGTTGATGAGATAATTATTTAATGAAAATTAAATAATATTAAGTTGAGACGAATTAACTGTCAATTCGTAAAATAAATATAATAAGTTATATTTAATTAAATATATATAATGTTAGCTTGGACGAATTAATCTGTTAATTGTAATTAAATATAATCAGTTGTATTTAATATCAACAAGCTGAATGTGTCATAGTGGTAATAGTGAGGGTACACATACCAAGAGGTCATGGGTTCGATCCTCACTAGATGACAATTCAACACATATTATATATTTTTGGAAAGACCAAAATAAGGAAAATACACTCCTTATTTTTGGTCATTGGGCGAAAATTAGGAGGTTATTTCTTTCCTAATTGATTCCAGATTTCGGTCTATATAAAAAGAAAGGTAGAGAATTATTTCTAACCTAATGCTTTTTATGACCTTGCCTCCTCTTTCTAATCACAAAACACAAAGACAATAAAATTTTACAGAAAATTTTAGATTGATTTCTAGCATAATCAAAGGGTATATCTCAGATCGTCTTGGGTGCAACTAATAGGCGAATATCAGTTTTGATATTGTTCTTAGGCCAATTTTGCTAGGACCTGAGGTTAATTCTAAATCCTTTTACTTTTGTTTATGTATTTTATTTTATGACCTTAGATCATCTTTGTTAAATCTTTATAATCCTTCATGTTAAAGGGAAGTATACATATTATTTCCCACAAATTTAGCATGATTAAGTATAATATAAAAAAAAAACTCTATAAATACCGCGCATGCATTACGCGGGATCTAAACTAGTTAATTTACTAATTAGTTAGCTGTTTGTTTTTGTGGTTTTTTTATTTTTTTATCGTGTTTCCTTCTTTTTCCGTGTTGTACTGTTTTTTTTTTTTTGCACCATTGTATAATATGCTCGTTTTAATATATAGTTTTAATCTTTATTACATGCAAATGCTTATTAACATAGATTTTAAATAACTGGTCGGGACTAAATCTTTTCGATAACTTGTCGTTAGGAGCACCTAGACCAAAACACAATTTATAGCTTCACAAACAACTCTACAATTAGTAAAGAGGCAAGTAAAGGTCGGATCCCAAGGGACGGGAATTGAAATGAGATTTCTATTGAGACTGGTGGTGTCTTAGGGGTGTCACAATTTGGGTTGATGTAGAAGGTCACTAAACAAAATAACAATGAAAGTAAATAAGCAAGATGAATTGAAAGGGTTGTAAACAATTGATAAAAAGTACTAGGGTATCATGGGGTCATAGGGGATTCATGGGAATTGATCATACAAACGTGTTCTAAAATTATAAGCAAGCAATTATTGTTGTGATGGATTGAGTTGGGTTATATCTTGCAATCCTAGGAAAGTTTGGGTCCCGGAGCCGAATCGATTAGATTGTACAACACCTACAAGTCGACTTAGTCTTTCCTACACAACAACATGCATGGTCTAATGAGACTCGAGTTGGTTTATTTCTTACAAATCTCATTGAAAAGGTAGGTGATGGGTAAAAAAATGCAAGGATTCAAAGGCTCGCATTTCATCAAACATAACATGTGCATGAGTTGAGATCAAAACAAGCAAGCAAATAAACCATGAAAGCATATTAATTTAAGCATGAATCATTCCCTATGTTGGTTTCCCCTAATTACCCATTAACCCTAGCTAAGTAACTACTCACTCATGATCAAGTTTAACATGTTAATAAGGTTGTCAATCATACTAACAAAGCCAAACATGATGAACAAGTAAGAAAGATTAACAATAATTAAAATAAGGATTAAGAGAATTATACCTACTAATGATTCCAATAATAAAGCAAAGAATAATAGAAGTACTTGATGCTTGATTGAGAGGTTGTCAATCTCCCAATAATAACCCAAATAATCTTCAATTACCCAAAATAAAGGATGAACAAAAGAGAGATTAAAGAAATAAAACTTGTATTAAAACTTGATTAATTGTTGATTACAAAACTAAAGAGAGATTTGATTGATATTAACTACTCTAAGAATTGATAAGAAGAACATACTCTTCTAATTAGACTAATGGGGTATTTATAGTGGAAATTAGGTGGATGCATTAGGGTTAACTAAGGGCTTAAATGACGATTAAGTCCGTACTTAAGGAAACGCCGGTATTTTCTGAAGGATGGGCATCTTTCTTGAAGCTTGAAGAAACGAATTTGCGCTGTCTTGGAATCCGTGCGTCTTAGGCTCGGGACGGCCGGATTCGTGAGTCTCTGCCCGGGCATCTTTGGGAGAAGACGGGCGTCTTCTGGTAGTTGCTGCCCGGGCGTCTCGTATGGAAGACGCACGGATTGTGGTGCTGGGGACGGGCGTCTTCAGGACAATCCGCACGGATTGCTGCTCAGCCTTGTTTCTTCTTTTTTTCTTCCCTTTTCTTCATAAAATCCTTGGGGATTTCCTTGGGGATGCAAGGATCTTTCCTCATCATCGCCCAACTACTATAATATGTACAAAGGCCTTCTAATCTTGTCTCTCCTTGATGCTTGGTCATTGGATTCAATCAATTTAGTCTCATTTTGCCATGAAAATGCAAGGTTTGCACTCCTTTCCTACCAAGGACACAAAACCTCAAAGAATATGCAAAACAAAGAACTAAAAACAATAAATGACCCAAATATGCACTAAAAAGCATGGGAACAAGGCTAATTCGGGGACTAAATATGCTCTAATTATGGTCACATCAATAACTTGCGAACAGACAAATGAATGAAACAATAACATATAATATAATGACAACGGTAGTGCATAAGAACCGTGTTAGAATATAAACACGTATAAAAATAAATGGAAATTGGAACATATTAATAAGATAATTACAACGGTTCTTATAAGAACCATGTTAAATTATGCAAGTGCTGAATAACATATTTTAAATACCCTTCTTTCTTTCTTTCTTTCTTTATTTCTTTCTTTCTTTCTCTCCCCCCTCTCTCTCTCTCTCTCTCTCTCTCTCTCTCTCCCTTCCTCTCTCCCCTCTCTCTCTCTCTCTCTCTCTCTCTCGGTCTCTCTCTCTCTCTCTCATTACTCAAATTATGTCAAGTGGTAGCTTTTCTTCTTCTTCTTCTATTTTAACAGGGACATGTAATTGCTCAGTTCCGGTAGCATTGCGGACTTCTTGGACTTTGCAAAATCCGGGAAGAAAGTTTCTTACTTGCAAATTCTATAATCCCGAGACTAAAATGCGTGGATGCAATTACTTCAAGTGGATTGATGAACCAATGACTGAGTGGTAGAGGAACGTTATAAACAGGTTAGTGAATGAGAAAAAGAGCATGGATATCGAGATTACTCAAGTGAGAAGTATACTATGTCAACTTGAAGAATCGAAGTGGGGAAATGACAGTGAAATATTGAAGGCAAAAGAAGAATGCAAGAAGTTAACCATGGATATCGTAGAACTCAAAAATAATGAGGCATGGCTTAAGTTAATTGTCAAATTTCTTCTTCTAATTGTTATTTACCTAGTTTATTATGTATGGTGGTAACTTGTACTCTTTATGTGTTAACTTCTAATCCTTTAAATTAATGGAAATAAGCAAGATTTTTTGAGAAACATATTGTAATTAGTTGGCCTATACCAAATGATGCTTTATTTCTTGGCGGTAAAATAAAACACAATGAAATATAAAATAAAACAGTTATACCCAAACCATTGTTCAGGACGTATACAGTTTATTTCTAACCCATTGTAGATAGTACTAATCAATTACGGTTTCAAACAAAACCGTTGTCGGTTTTAAACAAAATACAATGGTTTTTCTTATACCGTGTTTATTACTTTCGATTAAACAAGGTTTTGAAAGTGTTGTATTATTCACACATATATACTCTGAGCTTCCCCGGCCCCACATAATATCCTCAAACATTGAGCTTCCCCTCAACCACCAGCCTACCCCATTACCGTCGCAGTCATCGTCATCATCGCCATTGCCGCCGCCAGATCAATCCAGATTCTCCTCTTTAAAGAAGTAATAAACCCTTCTCTCTAGAGATTTGTTTGTTATTATAAGTATGCATTGTAATTATTTGTTTATTAATTTCTACTTTATATATGGCCGAAAAGGGGAAAAGAAACGATGGAAATGCGTCAGGCGACGACCCAGATGATGAGAATAATTTGCAACACATTGCGGGTCGAATGCGCCACAGGGTTTCCCAAGAAGCAATAAATTCAAAGATACCTAATTCTTTACAATAGGATAAAGATACGGGGCTGCCATATGGTGAGAATGCCTGGTATTTTGCGAGTTGGATTGGTTGTTGTGTAAGATAGTATGTGCCTCTCGGTACGCTGCGTATCAGTGAACTGAGTAAAATACGGAACACCGTGCTAATAAACAGAATAAAGTTATGTATATACAATAATAAATGTTTTAGCTGAAAAATTAAGTTATTAATTGATATGTGTATTAGCTGAAACACTTGTACCAACTATGCTCATCATATATGAAGTTAGCTTATGTTGTCTCCGAAAACTATGATAAGTACCTAAAAAATAGACAGGGGAAGCCCTCAGGTCTTGGAAGTTAAAGATTGCTGAGAAGCACTTGTTCAACAAGGAAACCGGGGAGATGAACAAGAACCCACCAACAAAGAAGTATCCGTATGTCAGTCAAGACCATTGGGATAGCTATATCGCTTATAGGCAGTCTGACAAGTTTAAGGTAACTTAATAATAATAAGTAAAGAAGTATACTTAGTTTAGTGTTTGGTCATGCTTACATTTCTTGATACAATTTATTTGAAGAAGGCTATGAGTGAGGGGAACAAGGCGAACATTTCAAAGAAAAAGACCGTCTTTTACGGCTCCCGAGGTGGTTATAGATTGATTAAGAAGAAACTTGTAAGTACATATTTCTTATAGTATTAGACTATTAGGTATTTTAGCCGGATGTTATAAATGTTCATAGTAATTATACATATTTTGAGAGAATATCAATGTGATGAATGAATTGTAGGCAAAGCTTGGAAAATTCAGTCGTCACGACGCTTAGGTGGAAGGTCACACTCCTAAGAATGGAAAGACGGAAACTGAATATGATAAGGACATCAAACAGAAAATTGTAAATTTGAATAAATATGTCACTCCTACTGTAACACCCCCATACTCCAAGTGCCTTACCAGGACCACCCAGGTATAAGGATGCTACCATCTCGGTTACCCGAGGCAATGAAAATCAAATAAACAATAACGAAACAACATTTAAATATAAATACTTTAGCGAAAGGTTACAATCTCAAAACCAAAACCAAAAGTACGAATACATATCTCAAACCAACTATCTAATCAGCTAACTGAAATGTTTATTAAACTACTAGCTACAGCGGAAGACTTCTATCGTCAGATCGTGGCACATCCCAGCTATCCCAGTAACTCGACTCATACCTGCTCAATAACTGCTCACCATCCCCGACTGGATCACCACAGTTTTTAAAACATTAACCGGGGTTAGTACTAATCACACAATTTATATAATCAACAGTACAGTAAACAACACAGCTCAAACAGTCACACACAATCACCCACTCCAATCAATCTCATCACCGATCGTCCTTTGGACCCGACCACCGCCGATGGGGGACCGCAGCCGTACCCACCAAATCCCCGCTCATCATACCGAGCGATAACCCTGTCCCATTAATGTGCACATCCCCTTCCGTGGCGGGTTCCACGAAGATCGAAACTAGGGCGTGAAGCCACTCCCGAAAGTGACTCCACTCAGCCGAGAACGCATCTCGAGAACCAGAGACATACAATCAGCAATCACAATACAACATCAACAACCGTCTGAATCAATCAACAATCACTAACTACAGCACAATCACCACACATTATGTAATTAATACTGAGTAGGGAAACCCTACCTGGAAAGCACAACACAATCAGACGATCTCACAGCTGATTTCAAAACGCTTCCTCTACGAATCCTCCTCCTAACATACAAACATATAATCACTACCAATCATACACAATAACAAAACCCCCAAATTCCAATATTAGGGTTTAACTAACTTTAATGAAATGCTATAAAAACGGTATATAGGTCTTACCCTCGACGCAAGGATCACAACGGTATAAAGAAAGGTAGAATCCGACCTTCCAAGCTCCGGGATTTGCCAACAATGCGATTAAAGCGAATGACGTAGTTTGATGTCTCTTCTCACGGTGATTAGGTTTTAAAAAGTGTTTAAAGAACAATGACGGAAGTATTATATACTCTAATCGCATTATTAACAAAACTCGAGAAATCGTTCCCCGTAAACAGGCTACTCGATCGAGTAGCCAAGGTACTCGATCAAGTGCCCCCTTACTCGATCGAGTATCCACGTTACTCGATCGAGTACCCAAAAGGCCAGAAACTATTTAAACTGCAACTCACCCTTACTAGACAGAGTAAGGCCTACTCGATAGAGTACCCAGAGACTCATAAATACGTAGTATTACAGTCTTCCCTCCTTAAAAAGAACTTCGTCCCCGAAGTTCAAACCACAACAAAACAAAGACTCACACTACAACACTCCCGACTCAACAACCAAAGCAAACTCAACATAAAACATGTTACTAACCCAAACTCAACCCGACTCAACGACAACAACCATACCGACACAACACAAAAAGGGAATAAAAACTCTTAAAAACTCTTTGCGATCATCTCCTACCCCCTAAAAGAAACAAGGTTAGGTCCCCGTAACCATACATACCTGATCAAAAAGGAAAGGGTAATGCTCTCTTATGGCATCCTCTGCCTCCCATGTAGCTCCCTCAGTCTCGTGGTTAGACCAAAGGATCTTAAGCAAAACTGTCTCACCACTCCTAGTCTTCCTAACCTTCCGGTCAAGAATCTGCTTAGGTACCTCAAGATAAGATAAGGACTCATCTAGCTCTAAGCTCTCTGCCTCTAATACATGTGACGAGTCACTCACATACTTCCGCAGCTGCGATACATGAAACACATTATGCACTCTCTCTAACGCAGCTGGTAAAGCCAAACGATATGCAACCTCCCCAACTCGCTCTAAGATCTCATAAGGCCCGATGAACTTCTGACTCAGCTTGCCTTTCTTCCCAAACCTCATAACCCCACGCATAAGAGACACTTTCAGAAGAACCTTTTCCCCAACCTGAAACTCTATATCCCGGCGATGTAGATCTACATAACTCTTTTGCCTATCCCGAGCTGCTCTCATCCGTTCCCTGATCATCTTTATCTGTTCAACCATCTCATGTACCATCTCTGGTCCTAGAATCACTGCCTCAGCACTGTCGTTCCAACAAATCGGACTCCTGCATCTCCTCCCATATAAAGCCTCAAACGGTGCCATGCCAATACTAGTGTGGTAGCTGTTGTTGTAAGAAAACTCTATCAAATCTAACCTCTGTTCCCAGCTACCACCAAAGTCCATCACACAAGCTCGTAACATATCCTCAAGATTTTTGATTGTTCTCTCGGTCGACCGACTGCCTGTCGCGAGGATGAAAAGCTGTACTCATCTTCAAAGTTGTTCCCAAAGATTCCTGCAACTCTTTCCAAAACCTTGAGATAAATCTCGCATCTCTGTCAGACACTATGTCCTTAGGGACTCCATGTAACTTTAGCACATTGTTTCGATAAGCCAAAGCTAATTGTGCTTTAGTCCATGTATCTTTCATTGGCACAAAGTGAGCTGACTTGGTCAGTCGATCCACTATCACCCATATCATGTTGTTACCCTGTTGACTCTTTGGAAAACCCACGATAAAATCCATAGAAATGGATTCCCACTTCCACTCAGGTACCTCTAAAGACTGAATCTTACCTTGTGGTCGTCGCTGTTCCCCTTTAACTCTCTGGCATGTCAAACAACGGGCCACAAACTCAGCTGTTTCTTTCTTCATCCCAGGCCACCAAAACGTGTTGTTCAAATCCTTGTATAGCTTGTCGCCACCCGGATGTACTGAATACGGTGTACAATGTGCCTCTGTCATGATAGTCTTTTTCAGCTCCTCATCATTAGGGACACACCACCTACCATCGAACCTCAAACTACCATCCCTATGAATAGAAAAACGAGACACTGTCCCATTCTCTAATCCCGCTCTCCACTCAACCATCTTAGGATCCAAAGCCTGTTTACCGCGAATATCATCATAAAGATCAGGCTGTACTGTCAAATCTCCCACGGCATCCCCTCTCTGCATCATATGTATCCCAAACTTCCCCACCTCATCTCGCAACCTCATCAAAGATAGAATTGTACATAGGGAATGTACACTCTTCCTACTCAAAGCATCTGCAACAACATTGGCTTTCCCTTCATGGTAGATAATATCCATGTCATAATCGCCAATCAGCTCCATCCACCTCCTCTGTCTCATGTTCAACTCCTTTTGAGTGAAGATGTACTTGAGACTCTTGTGATTCGAACATACCAGGTAATGTCTCCAAATCTTGAGAGCAAACACCACTGCACCCAACTCTAGATCATGTGTAAGGTAGTTCTACTCATACGGCTTCAATTGCCTAGAAGCATAGTCAATCACCTTACCGTTCTACATCAACACACATCCCAACCCATTCTTTGAGGCATCTGTATAAACCTCAAAGTTATCGATCCCTTCAGGCAATGCTAAGATAGGAGCTGTGGTCAAACGCTCCTTTAATGTTTGGAACGCCTTCTCACAACTCTCATCCCAGCGAAACCTGTTCTCTTTCCTCATTAAAGCTGTCATAGGTCTAGCTATCTTGGAGAAATCTTTCACAAACCGTCTGTAGTATCCAGCTAAACCCAAGAAACTCCTGATCTCAGCAACATTCTTTGGTGCTTCCCACTTTGTCACTACCTCAATTTTTGTCGGATCCATAGCTACTTCCTCCTTAGCGATCACATGCCCCAGAACAGCAACTTTCTTTAACCAAAAATCACACTTGGACAGCTTAGCATATAACTCATGCTCCCTCAAAGTCTGCAACACAATCCTCAGATGCTCCTCATGCTCCTCCTTAGTCTTAGAGTAGACTAAGATGTCATCGATAAACACCACTACAAACTTGTCCAAAAACTGTCTGAAGATTCTGTTCATCAAGTCCATAAACACAGCCAGTGCATTAGATAACCCAAACGACATCACCACATACTCATAATGGCCATACCTCGACGTGAAAGTTGTCTTCGGTATGTCCACCTCTCTAATCTTCACCTGATGGTACCCCGACCTCAAATCAATCTTAGAAAAGACTGATGCACAACTCAACTGATCAAACAGGTCATCTATCCTTGGCAAAGGATACTTGTTCTTCACTGTCACTCGGTTAAGCTCCCTGTAGTCTATGCACGACCTCAGACTCCCATCTTTCTTCTTCACGAAAAGAACTGGTGCTCCCCACGGCGATACACTAGGTCTAATGTATCCCTTCTCTATCAGATCATCTAACTGTTTCTTGAGCTCCTCCATCTCTTTAGGACCCATCCGGCACGGTGCTTTAGAGATTGGCCCCGTCCCCGGTTTCAACTCAACCGTGAAATCTATCTCCCTCTTCGGTGGCAACCCCGGAATCTCCTCTGGAAAAACATCTGCGAACTCTCCTACCACTGGTATCTGATCAACTGTCGGACTCTCTATCCGGTCATCTCTCACATGGCACAAGATCAAAGGACATCCCTTCCTCAGATAAGACTTCAAGGTGACAGCTGCAATCAACTTACCTTTGGGTTTGACTAGAAACCCACGATAAGACACACTAACACCCTTAGGCCCTCCCAAAGACACTTTGTTTTGATGACAGTCTATCTTAGCTTTATACTTTCCCAACCAATCCATCCCAACTATCATCTCAAAACCGTCAAAAGGAAACTCTAGCAAGTCTAAAGGTAGATCAACTTGCCCAACTATCATTGACACATCTCTAAACAACCTCCCACATGATACAGACTCACCCGAAGGTATAAAAAATTTCTCACTTACAGACTCATATACCCTCAAACCAAACCGTTTAACATGACTCGAAGATACAAATGACTGAGACGCCCCCGAATCAAACAAAACAAAGGTATGAACACCGTTAACAAGAAAAGTACCAGTGATAACATGTGCATCCTCCTCAGCTGCTTTCTTGTCCATCATGAACTGACTTTCCCTTTGGTCTTGTCCACCTCCTGGGACAAGATCTTGGGTGATGTGGTCGGCTTAGCACCCGACCCTTGATTGTTGTTGTTGTTCGTAGCTGGTTTCTGATAAGAATTACCGCCATTGCGATTACCTCCACCCTGATAGCTCTGACTTCCCCGGTTATACCATGACCCAGACGGTCTATTGCTCACATAACTCTGTGCAGGTCCTTGAGAATAGCTCCCCCGAGCCGATCCCTGAAATGCTCCAGGCATACTCGTGGACTCATGTCTCTTGTGGCCTACACCGCCACAGCCATAGCAGGTCATCCCCCAACTACCACTACCACTCACACGGCCACGCCCAAAGGAAGCCCCAAAGACACGAACCCGAGAAGAAAACCCTCTAGCTTGGGTGTGGTTGCCTTTCTTATGACTAGATTGGCCACCACCCTCACTCTCGACCTTTCGTTTCTCACTCACTCTCTCCGAGCCATCTCCACCAACCTCTCGGCTCTCCCGGCCCTCTCATAAGCTTCCTTAACATCGGTAAGGACTCCCACGAGTAACTTATCCATAATCTTGGGTGTCAACCCTCTCTCAAACCTCAGCGCCGGGTTCTCCTCACTCAAACCCATATCCTCAAAGATACCTAGACTTCTCATTAAACGCTTGTAGTACTCAAAGAATCGACATATCAGATGTCATCTTAAACCCATCAAACTCCTCCCTCAGCTTACTCCTCACATGCTCCGGTACAAACTCCTTCCTCATAGCCCTCCGAATCTCTTCCCAAGTTATAGCGGGTAAGCCCTGGTTCACATACATCTCCCTAGCACCCACCTTCACCGTATCCCACCACTTGCCAGCTTCTTCCCTCAGGTAGAACGCAGCTTGTTCTACTCTCATCTCATCAGGACAGTGAACCAGGTCTAGTATGTTCTCCATCTCACGATGCCAGTTGTCAAGAAGGTTAGGTTCCCCGGTTCCCGTGTACTCTTTTGGGTTGAACCTCGCTATGTAGAGACTGATCTTAGAGTGATCAACCTCCTTTTCCTTTCCCACTTTCTTTAAGGCCTCCGTAAGAGCATCTTGATGCTCCAACATCTTAACGACATCATCTATGTTCATGGTCTCAGCTCTCGCATAATAAGCGTTTCTCTTGGGCGACATCTTGAAACTATATAAGAAAGGGTAGACATAAACATACGTACTAAAACCTCAAAACACGAAAGCGGACTGCCCAGAACCCACTCGATCGAGTGCCTAACCCTACTCGATCGAGTAAGAGGCTACTCGATCGAGTGCCCACCATACTCGATCGAGTGCCCCGACATCAGACCCCAAACAGACCTTTTGATCTCTAACATACTCGACCGAGTAGCCAGGCTACTCGATCGAGTGACCCCCTACTCGATTGAGTGCCCGAGGTACTCGATCGAGTGCCCAAAAACACGATTCTGGTTGCAAAAACGTCAAATACCCACTCGATCGAGTCATGCTAACTCGAAAATTCTGCCCTCATGCTATATCATATCCCAACATATTCTATGCAACTTTACAACTCAACATATAAAATAGCTATGCATGCATTTCTACCAAGCTTTTCATATGATTAACAAAACGATTATATCATGTTATCAAACGCCACAGAGTAAACATCCAACATGCTTCATGTTCAAACAACAGTTCTATATACTTCATCAACCTTTCATTCACAAACTCAACCTCCTACTCCAAACATCCAACAATTACAACATACTTCATCACATCCACACACAAGCTAACAAACAACACATACGACCTTGACATACACCCCCCATGTGACCGGTTCAAAATTGTAGGGCGATTTCGCGACTTTAGGACGTCTCCCAAGCCTTTGCATTAGCTCCTTCAACCTTTACCCCGGGTTCATTTTAATTGACTCCCTATGTTCATTAGGTTCATTGGTTACAGGTTTCAGGATCGTCGCTCTGATACCATTTTGTAATACCCCAATACTCCAAGTGCCTTACCAGGACCACCCAGGTATAAGGATGCTACCATCTCGGTTACCCGAGGCAATGATAATCAAATAAACAATAAAGAAACAACATTTAAATATAAATACTTTAGCGAAAGGTTACAATCTCAAAACAAAAACCAAAAGTACGAATACATGTCTCAAACCAACTATCTAATCAGCTAACTAAAATGTTTATTAAACTACTAGCTACAGCGGAAGACTTTTATCGTCAGATCGTGGCACATCCCAGCTATCCTAGTAACTCGACTCATACCTGCTCAATAACTGCTCACCATCCCCGAATGGATCACCACAGTTTTTAAAACATTAACCAGGGTCAGTACTAATCACACAATTTATATAATCAATAGTACAGTAAATAACACAGCTCAAACAGTCACACACAATCACCCACTCCAATCAATCTCCGTCACCAACTGTCCATTGGACCAGACCGCCCGAGTGGGGGACGCAGTGCACCCACCAAATCCCCGCTCATCATACCGAGCGATAACACTGTCCCATTAATGTGCACATCCCCATCCGTGGCAGGTTCCACGAAGGGCGAAACTAGGGCGTGAACCCACTCCCGGAAGTGCCTCCACTCAGCCGAGAACGCATCTCGAGAACCAGAGACATACAATCAGCAATCACAATACAACATCAACAACCGTCTGAATCAATCAACAATCACTAACTACAGCACAATCACCATACATTATGTAATTAATACTGAGTAGGGAAACCCTACCTAGAAAGCACAACACAATCAGACGATCTCACAGCTGATATCAAAATGCTTCCTCTACGAATCCTCCTCCTAACATAAAAACATATAATCACTACCAATCATACACAACAACAAAACCCCCAAATCCCAATATTAGGGTTTAACTAACTTTAATGAAATGCTATAAAAACGGTATATAGGTCTTACCCTCGACGCAAGGATCACAACGGTATAAAGAAAGGTAGAATCCGACCTTCCAAGCTCCGGGATGTGACAACAATGCGATTAAAGCGAATGACGTAGTTTGATTTCTCTTCTTATAGTGATTAGGTTTTAAAAAGTGTTTAAAGAACAATGACGGAAGTATTATATACTCTAATCGCATTATTAACAAAACCGGAGAAATCATCCCCCGTAAACCGGCTACTCGATCGAGTAGCCAAGTTACTCTATCGAGTGCCCCCTTACTCGATCGAGTGTCCACGTTACTCGATCGAGTACCCAACAGGTCAGAAACTATTTTAAACTGCAACTCACCCTTACTCGACAGAGTAAGGCCTACTCGATAGAGTACCCAGAGACTCATAGATATGTAGTATTACACCTACCATTGATGGTCGGAGTTATATAATTATGAGTTGCTTAATGGTTTTATATGTATATAGAGGATCTGTGAGAATGAGGTACAAGAAGGAAAAATGAAGCCTGAAGGACGTGATGATATTCTTGCTAGGGCAATCGGCAAAGCAGAGCATCCATGTCGTGTGAGCGGGGTATCGACGCATGTTGGTATCACTAAGTATTTTGGGAAAACTACTCGAAGTGGTGATGATTCCAAGAAGGTAATCTATAAATACTGTATTTGAACCAACGTAATTAATAACTATATATGCTGACATTAATTTCTACTACACAGCTACAGAAAATAGCCAGGTTGATGGTGAGAATGTTGGAAACTGGGGAAAAGCCATCAGAAACAGAGTTGGATTTGGTTCAAGAAGTCATAAAGGAAGTAGAGGAGGAGGAGGAGGAGGAGGAAGTGGAGGAGGAGAAGGAGGAGGAGGAGGAAAAAGAGGTAATAATATTTATGTCTTATATATATACAATGTGTTATATGATTTAGAAAATCAGTACATGTTATATGGACAAGTGTTAATGTACAAAAGGAAGCCGAGGAGGACATGGCAAGGGAGAAGGAAATGGCAAAGGAGACTGAGGTGGGAGCTGAGGATCGATATCAGGCAGTTGAAGATGAAGAGGAAGCCATGAAGGACATGACACAGGATGAGATTGAGGTAGTTGATGATCAGACGTTCTTCATTACACCGAAAAAGGTAATAGCTGCTAATTTATAATTATTCATCTCAGTACACGTTTTTTACTTATGAAATTTATTAAAGGTAGTGAATGTAGATGTACTAATTGATTAAAGCGTCGTGAAGGGCGAATGTAAGGTGGCTTGTCGTCTGTTCTATTTACAGGGGAAATGGAAAGTTGTTGTTGCCAGGGGATACGTATTCGCTTACGACCGGCTTCAACAAGTTAAGGTTCATGGTATACCCCTTCGTAACAATTGCAGGAAAGTGGAAGTATCCCAATTATATAAAGATGAGTATGGGGAAGTAAAAGTATCATTTCCTAATGAGGAGATCACTTATTTAAAAGAAGCCCTAAGCTCTTATGTGCAACGGCTTAACAACCTCATCAATGTTGACATCCCCGAGGTACCTATACGCAGACGTTAATTATTACTTGTTCTTTAAATATATTAGGGTACTAATATTAACACATCGTAAGTACTTTAATCTTTACATTTGCAGAAGTTAAGCAAAGCCATGGCGGCAGCTAAAGCAATTACTTCTACGTCAACGGAAGCTGTTGCAGTCAAGACTGCTTATGATTCTTATTCTGAATCGTGTGAATATAAGAAAAAGATGAAAACTGCTTCGCTGAAGGCTTTGCACAACCTGGCTATAAAGACGTCACTTAGAGGGGATTTAGTCATGATTAACATTGAAGAAGAAATTATGGGCGCAGCTGATATAGCCGTACTGGACCTGAAGCAACTGGTGGAATTTGTCGACCTTGACAATTTAGATGTTCACATTTTGATTTGGATGAAGTAAGTTTTATTAATAAAACTATTTAGTCATTTCCATTTACGAATAATGATGTTTGTTTAAATTATCAATTACAATAACATTCTTCGTTCCATGTGGCGTAATTGGCACCTCAATAATCAGTACGCTGAGTGGAAGGTCCCAATTCACACCTACGTATTCTTGAGTCCTAAGGCGTTCCCTGTGCACACAATTTCATACGAAAAACAAATCAATAGTATCGCTCGTCGGTTGATGTCGACCAAAAAACTATGGCTTGCCCCCTACAATGAGAATATGTATGTATAGTACGTGATTATTGTAATGAATCATGGCTCTATAAATTTATTATTAACATGCTTAAATGCGTGTAAATGAATTAACAGTTCAATGTCCCAAATTGAATAGTAAGCATTGGGTCCTACTGGCAGTCCAAGTGGAAAAAAAAATAGTGCACTGGATTAACTCTCGCGAAGGCAAACCCTCTGACAGTTGTGTAAGGATGATAACTGAGTAAGTTTACAACCTTCAATAATGTCATTTGTTATTGTATGACTTGAGGCATATATATGCAAGTAATAATAGCATGTGTGTATATTTATGAATTACTGTTTTTGAAGAAAAAAAAAGATTATGTCCACTTGGGAAATATGAAAGCAACGTTGTTCCCAATTTTATCATGCCATTAGTAAGTGTACTCTTAATAATTACTCGTATCATTTAATTAAAGTTTGTGCGAGAGGTTGATTATCTAATTCAGCTGATTTGTGTGTGATTTATATAATAGTCTCCTAAAGCACCAGACGACAAACAATGCGCCTTTTTCGTTTGTCAGTCCAAGTGGGAGGTTATCAACAGAAAACTATCTACCATTCCGATTCGGGTTAGTGTGATTTAAAAACTATTTTCAGACGTAAATTCAGTTCAATTCTATATACTTCCATGTATTATATCTATTTTGATTATGTATATTTAGAATTGTAGTTTCCATTAATACTCAACAAAGCCCAGAATATTCGCCAGAGGACTTCAACCAGATGAGAAATATGTGGGCCAGTTATGTTGTTTCATTAGCGGAGTCTCAATAGTTTTCTTATGCTTTATGTACGAGTGTGTATATATAGAGCCATTGTGTATTGGATTCTTTTCTTTTTCTGAGGAAGTTGTGTTTTGGCTTTTGATCATCCTGTTTGTACTGTTTTTAAACTGGGTTTAATTGAACGCGGGGTGTAGTATTTTGATACAGGATTGAATTTTTGTACTGCTTAGCAGCTGAAAAAAGAGCATTTCAGCAGCTGCTACAAACGCTGCTGAAAAAATAGCATTTCAGCAGCTGCTAGAACAAGCTAAAATCATTTAAAAAAAACATTAAAAACAATAAAGGTTAAAAACAACCCGTTGCAAATAATTATTTGACAACTGTTTTATTTAGATAAATAACCGTTGACATATTTTCCCTCTCATTCGAACCGCCAAAAATATAAGATAACGAACGATAACCGTTGTTGAGTTCAAAACTTTTACAACGGTTTATTTATGCAGAACCGTTGTCAAAATTTCATCAATAAAATAGATAACGGTTACATACCGTTGTCAACAGATGAATATAATAACAGTTTTGCATGCAATAAAGCCGTTGTTAAATTTTGACATTCCATTAAATAAGATAATGAAATGAACCGTTATCATATATAATATTTAACAACGGTTTTGGAACGATAAGACGTTGTCAATAGTAAACTACGACAACGGATTTGAAACCGTTCTTAAGATTTAATAACGGTTTCTTAAAAGATTTTTTAACGGTTCTTGATGTAATATAAATGTCACGTGTTATTTGTACAACCGTGGTATATATTTAACAAGCGTCGCTGCAATAACGGTCTCGTATTTCTATTTAAAAACGGTAATTGCATTATTTGACCGTTATTGAAGGTCTTATTTGGCGTAGTGACTCAATTGAGGAACCTGCTTTTGTCCAATGCCGTAGTTGAAACAATAGAAATTTTGTCAACTAAGGGGGTGCCTCGATCGATCCCATGTAGTACTCGATCGATCACGGCAGTTCCTCGAGGGATCCTTGGTCTACTCGATCGAGGATCTTCTGCAGTTCGAACTTTTTTGCTTTTCTCGCTTTTTGTCACATCTCGTGTTTCAGTTTCGTCAACTTCTTTTTCATTTTCACTAAACTCCAAATTACCCAATCCCTTATGATGCATATAAGGGACTTCATCTTCATCAATGGGCACATCCGGGCTTTGATAAGTAGTACCGCTCCTCAAAGAAATACCATTAACTTGCTCATGTGCTTGCTTACCTTGAGGAAGAAGATTGCCGGAATGTTTTGAAGGATTTTGAGCCGCCATTTGAGCAACTTGAGTATCCAACATCTTGTTGTGAACCATAAGTTCAGAAATCTGAGCCATTTGCTTTTGTTGAATCATATAACTTTGTTGCAATAGAGCTTTCATCTCGGCCATCTCATTACTTGGAGCTTGAGGAGGAGGTTGCATCTGTTGAAAACCTCCTTGATTTTGCCAAACAAAGTTTTCTTGTGGTTGATTGCCACGATTTGGAGGAATAATATCAGCATTTTTCGGCGGGGCTTGAGCAAAAACATTCTGACTCCTTTCAGGGAAGAAGTCAGAATAGGGAGTACCTTGCTTGAAACATTGGAAGGCATGAACTTGTTCAATGGTACTCATACACTTGGCCGTAGTGTGGCCATCCCACATCTCTCGTAGGACACATCTTGATTAATCATTGCATGGATCATTTCTTGCTTATTACCCAAAGATTGAGTAGTCTTCAACTCGACTATTAGAGCTGTTAAGGCCTCCAGCTGTGCCGTAATAGCGTTACCTGAACCACTTCCTCTCTTATTACCTCTGGGGTTACCATACTCAGTTGTGTGAGTAGCTAATCTGATCAAGCACCTTCCAAGCATTATCGTCATTATTATTATCCTGGAATCTTCCATTGGCAGCTGAATCATGCAAAGCTCTTTGATCGTCATATAACCGTTGCAAAATAACCAAATCTGGAACCCGTGATGGGGGACGGATCGAACTAGCCTTTTGAAACGAACCCAAGCTTCATTAAAATCTTCGGTGGGATCTTGCTTAAAACTTGTAACTGGCTTCTAAGAGGATTAGTCTTCTACGGTGGAAAATACATCTTGTAGAATGCAAGAGCTAACAAAGTACAGTTAGTAATTGCATCAGCCTCCATATCCAAATCACGTAGCCACTGCTGCATCATCTCTCAGAGAGAAAGGAAATAAAGTCTGTTTGACTTGATCTTGAGTCACCCTAGCTGTAAAAGGAATAGAACAGCAATATGTAACAAATTTTTCCATCTGCTTGGCGGGATCCTCTCCAGCTTTTCCTCCAAACAAATTTCTCTCTACTAAGCTTATATATAACGGTTTGATCTCAAAAGCCCCTTTATCATTGGTAAGGAGCTTAAAGCCTTTAGGAATAGAATCAACCGTGGGTTCGGAATGACTTGGCAAGGTCGACATCTTTAAAGTTGTAGGACTAATGGGAGCAGAAATAAGTGTGTCCTCTTCAAAGGATGAATCTTCTGCGGAAGTATACCGCTCGTGTCAAGTGTACTCGAATCTTCCACCCGACTTACTTCTCTTTGAAATTTTCGTCTGTACCGAAAAGTCTTTTCTGCTTCAGGATCAAAAGGTATAATCTCTAACATGTTAGACCTGGGCATACATGAAAACAACAAGAAAATATCAAACTGTCTCAAGGAACTAATGCTCCCTGAGACAAAAGACAAAAATAAACAAAAACAAACAGAAAAATTGTTGCCTCCCCGGCAACGATGCCAAATTTGATAAGTTTGTTTTCAGCCGTTTGGCCTTAATCAAAATAAATCTTAGCTTAGTACTATCAAATAGCTAGCGGTAAGTCAAGTCTCGAATCCATAGGGAGGTGAGTTAATTATTCTAGTTTGCTAATATTTAGATCGTCTTAAAGTAACCAATTTTCTTGGGGGTTTGTTTGGTTTGAATGCTAACAACTAATCGCAAGTGAAATAAAGATTAATTTAAATATATTAAAAGAGTCTAGGGATCGAGTTCAGTAGGTAATCATCCAAGGGTAAGGTTTAATTCATTGATTGAGGAATTTATATTGTTGAAAGTCATATGATCAGTCGATTCTAATATGTCTGTTTAGATCTAAACTTAACATGCAATCGCTATTTTTAGGTCGGTCTAATTCAATTATCGTGGCCTATACTAGTCATAACCCGGTCGATGAACATCGTAGTTTATGCAAGACTAATTAACCAATTCTGATCAGTAATTAATTAACTAGATGTAAGACGATAATTAAACAACAATTAAAAGCAATTTAATAATCAATTCATTAATAACCCTTTTCTATCAACCTATATCTCCTTTCACCCTAGATTAAAGATTTAGCTACGCATAATAGAGGGAGCAACAATAATAATTATAAAGCAAAACATAATTAAAAGCATATAAGATGAACAAGCAATTGAATTCACTACTACAATTTAAGGCTACGAGAACGCCACTTAGAGAATGGTTGGTAGCGGAACTATTCTCTTTCTTTTTTTTATGTTAGGCGCGCAATTATGAATTCTAAATAGAACGGTTATTGGGTCGAACCGTTCTTATAGATAAACAAAGAGAACGGGTTGGTTTGACCAACCGTTTTCATTCAAACAAAAACTTTCATACAGACCGCCCCATTCCCAGCACCGTTCTCCTTCATATATCAAAGAGAACGGCTCCGTTCCCAACTGTTCTCCTTCATAAATCCCTAATTAATTATTCAATCAAATCAAAACTTGGCGTTTACACTTCTACTTACTGCACCCTAATTGTTTCTTTCAAACACAGTTGGATTATCACCATCGCACAGTTTTATTTTCAATCAAATTATCAGTTTCCCCTTTGTCAGTGCTTGCTCGTACTCCGGCCACCACCTTATTGTCGTTGGTCACTTCTGTTTCATCGTCGTTGATCGTTGCTGCTGGTAAGATCATTTTTCATTATTTTTAATGTTAGCTTTAATACTACCATCTTAGATTATATTATCTGTTTATTTCATTGATCCTTGCTGCTCGTCTTTCATCATTGTTGTTGATTATATACTTTAATGTATGCTGATGTTAGGGTTTAGTATTTGGTGATGCTAGGGTTTAGTAGTTACGGGTTTAGTAAGTTGTCACATGTGCTGGCTTAGAGATGAGAGTCCAACAAATATAATATATGGATGAGAGTCTAACAAAAACAGAAAACAACCGTTGCAAGAGTTGGCCACACAAGGGAGAATATAAAACCTTATTTTGACAGTGACTTTGTGGATGAGAATCTGAAGTTATCTTGCAGTCATCTTAAAATATTGCAGACCTAACATCAGAAAAGAAGGGGAATCAGTCAGTCAGACCTAACGTCACCTGTGGAAAAACATTAATACACATTATTGGTCCATGAAGCTTTAATTTCAGAAAAAAAACATTGATACGTATAATTATCTAATTTGGTTTTGACAACATGATTTTATATTGACGATGGAAATAATTGAGCTAAGAAACTCTTTACATAAACTGATAGTGTCAAATTAAATATATTTGTAATATTAATTGCTTTTTTCTATTATATAGACCAGTGTGGATCGTACGTGGATGATGGATAGGAAAAGAGGTGATCCTAAATATGATGCCGGTTTAGCTGAATTTTATGAATTCGTTACAAAGAATGTGAAAGACAAGTCTAATATGCCATGCCCTTGTGAAATGTATCTGAATATCAAAAATATGAGCTTCTCGGATGTTAAAATCCATTTAGAAAAGAATAAATTTAATTCAAAGTATAAACTTTGGAGAATTCATGGGGAGTCTAGACTGGTACGGAGAATGGAGGAAAATATGGGAGAGACTGAGATTGAGGGGGGAAGTCTCCCTATAGAAAAAGGTATCGACTCACTGGAAGATTCGGACTCGGATATGAATTCTTGTGCTATGAATTCTGTGTCCGCTGACGAGTTTGATGATGATGAATTAGAAAAAATATTACGAGATCGGTTAATTGAAGACGGTCTTGAAGAAGATAACCCTTACCAAGATCAAGATCCCGCTGATATAGATGACATTCTAGGTGAAGATGAAGAACCCGATGTTACTAATTTAGATGACATCACAAGCATTGTATTAGAGAAGCTAAAAGACTCTGAAATGCATTTGTATAAGAGTTGTAAGAATTATACAAAATTATCAGCCATTGTTAAGCTATATAATTCGAAAGCAACAAATGGGTGGCGTGATAAAAGTTTTACCCACCTCCTCTAATTATTGAAGGACATGCTTCCAGAAGATAATGTTCTTCCTAATCGTACATATGCGGCAAAGAAGATACTTAGAAGAATTGGTATGAAATATGTGAAGAGTCATGCATGTCCTAATGATTGTATACTATATCGCAAGGAATATGAGAGTTTCACTCATTGTTCAGTTTGTAATGAATGGCGATATAAAAAGGAGGGGATCCCAGCAAAAGTTTTGTGGTATTTTCCGATAATACCCAGGTTGCGACGACTCTTTGCGAATAAGGAAGATGCAAAGTTGTTGACATGGCATAAAAATGCAAAAGTTAGTGATGGCAAGTTGAGACACCTGGATGAGAGTTTACAGTGGAAACACATTGATGCCAAATATCCCGAATTCGGGAAAGAACCCAGAAATCTTTGACTTTCACTCTCTACTGACGGGATGAATCCTTTTGAAAATTTAAGTAGTCAACATAGCACTTGGCCTATGCTTTTAGCTATTTACAATTTACCTCCATATGTGTGCATGAAAAGGAAGTATTTGATGCTGTCCTTCTTGATTTCTGGTCCCAAAGAACCGGGTAATGAGTGACTCTCATATTCCTTGCGATATAATATACAATCATTAGGACATGCATGAATCTTCACATATTTCATACCAATTCCTCTAAGTATCTTCTTTACCGCATATGTACGATTAGGAAGAACATTATCTGAGCCACTTTGCCCCCCAACCCCTTATTTTAACCTGCTGCTTCAGAAGCTTTTTAAATTTTTTATGCTACAAAATTTGTAATATATTTATTAACACGTCTTATTTATGTTGATAATTTTACAGAATTTGATGAGTGTGTAATTTGTTAATGCTGGCCAGGTTGATCGATGGGCTCACAGAGGTGTAAAGGAACTCAGAAGAATAACTCTGATGACTCAGGCAAGAAGAGGAAGATAAGGTCTAAGGAGAGGGGTCGAACAGTGTTGGCCTTAGTTTCAAAAGCAC
Organism: Silene latifolia; assembly: GCF_048544455.1. NCBI lineage: Eukaryota > Viridiplantae > Streptophyta > Magnoliopsida > Caryophyllales > Caryophyllaceae > Silene > Silene latifolia. Next base: position 1,800,775 of record NW_027413123.1, read on the forward strand.
TTAAGAAGATGAACCCAATTGAATTAGAGTGGGATAAAGTGCATAGATTGCCTATAGGAACGTACGCTAGGAAGTTTAGTAGCTGGGTTGGCGTTACTACTCGGAGGCATGTTAGTTGCGCAATGGATACGTGGGACCATGTGGATGGTGTCACGAAGCAATACATTTTGGATAGTATCACGGTCAGTAGCAAAACTATGTTCTTTTTACTCATGGTACATGATATAGTGAAATGTTCAGGATTTATAATCACAATGGCAGTGGGCATGTGTGATTAGTTGGTAAACAAAATACACTGTGCATCTTAATTTTGAGCTTCACATAGCAATGAAATGCAAATTCTGTAGCACCTTATTTATTTTTTGTCCTTCTTCATCAACCCTTTTATAAGCATACTCCATTTTGACATGATCTAAATAAATTAGAATGAAAGTGAAAGCCTAAATGTTAAGATTAGTACAACTCACCAGCAGTAATTAATAGACTAACTTACCAGTGTCAGTAGTAATTAATAGCTTCAAACCTTGGCAACTGGTTAGTTTGCAATCTTGTGGTCAGCTATCAAAGCTGACCACCTGTGGGTGAGATAGGTCATGCTGTGTACATAAAAAGTATGGCTTGGAAGGATTATGAGCCAAAGACTTGTGCAAGCTGGGCTTGGAGGAAAGTTTGTCATGTGAAGAATGTTCTTAAAACCCACTTGTTTGACAGTGAATGGAGTAGGTTTGGTGAATCCTATTCTGTCAGCAGAGGATATAAGTGGCTAGTGCCTGATACTGGAACAGTTGGGTGGTACCCTTAAATAAGAAATAGTTGGATGTTACCAAAGCATGCATTCTGTAGTTGGCTGATTGTGCAGAACAGATTACTAACTCAAGACAGAATGGTCAGAATGGGCATCCTTTCTGAGAATAGGTATTTTATTTGTGGACAACAGGAGGAAAATCATAATCATCTTTTCTTTGGCTGCATCTATAGTTTGAAGTGTCTGCATTCGATAAATCTCTGGTGTGGGATGGAAATACCTGCACAGAATTGCATACAATGGTGGCTACATTGGAGACAGAGGAGTGCTTGCAGGAAGCGTGTTTCCTACCTCTAATTAGTTTTGTAATGGGATATATATATTATCAATGAAAGCTTACTTTTACCCAAAACAAAACAGAGTCTAAATTAAAATTACTAGGCTCTGGTGACAAACTTTGTCATTTGTGTAGGGCGCTATTACCGTTATCGCAGACGTTATGATTGGTATCTCATAAAGGCTGGGAATTTATGGAGAAAGTGGAAATGCACCTTAGTCCGTAAGCAGCTATACGACGAGACAGGCGCAATACAGGGGACACCACCAACAAAAAAGTATGACTCCATAACACCAGAGGATTGGAATGTGTTTGTGGCATCTCACAATACTCAGGCATTTAAGGTAATATTCACTTATTAGGTTTGTTTAGTTTTTATCAAAAAATATTGTAAGACTTTTCTACTATATATAATTATTCTAACTACCTTATTTGTTGCAAAATGTAAGGAAATAAGTGCAAACAACAAGAATAATGCTTCTATGAATAGGACAAGGTTCGTTGGCTCTCGAGCAGGTTACCGTGGGATTGAAGTTAAAGTCGTAAGTACATACACCTAGACATACCTTTATAATTTCTATTTATTTAAATATGGAGGTTTTACTATAATCTTGACAATCTTATTTTTTTTAGAAGTAAGACTTTGCCAAAAATGGAGTGATATTGGAGCAAGTTGACCGACACTTAACTTGGCTAAGGGGTCACACGCCTAATAACGGAGACCTGACCGAATATTATAAGGAAGTGGCTTCGAAAATTTTAAGTTCTTCAATTGTTAAAACAAAAATTATTAATTTATAGGAATTGACACAACTATGTATTTAAATAATATAATATAATGAATGGGTGTAGGAAGAACTAGAAAAAGAGGTGGAGGCAAGTACATTTAAGCCTAAGGGACGAGAAGATATACTAGCTAAGGCAATCGGCAAACCTGAACATAGTGGCCGTGTGCGAGGGGTTCCTGATGGCATATGCATAACTGAGTATTTTGGGAAGGCTCCCAAAAAGCCGCCGACAGAAGTAGAGCCTCTCAAAGAGACGGTAATTTATTATGTATACATAGAATAAGACAGTCTCAAAATATTTATTGTTTGAAAATTATTTTACTTTAAGCATAACCAATTTGTTAAATTTTTATCTTACATGCAGATAAATACTTTGCAAACCCATGTTTTGGAACAACCCAACCATTCCTTAGCCTCAGCCATTCTACATACCCTCAATTGTAGTACCCAACACTAGTTTTCCTTAGCCTCGGTCATTCTACCTACACTCAGTTTAATCATGACCTTGTTCTGAAATTTTTTTAGTACACTGGTTTTTATGAACTATTTGAACAATTTTAGTTGAAATTGTTGTAGGTATTTGAGTGATCTGAGTGATACTATGATATCTACTAGTTTCTACGGATTCTTGTTCCCGGAGACGTTTTCTAAATTTGCATCCGTAAGTGAAGATTCTCGATCAGATTATATTGCTAGAGCCATGACATGTACGGAGTGTGGCAGGGGTCGAAAACTGATATTTGCAGCTTATCACGAAAGGTATACATAAAGCTTCCCATTTTCGAACTTCTATTTATTTATTCCTGGCTATTTACGTGAAATTTTCTCATACTCCTCTTTTTTTAAACAAAGTGATCATTGGATGTTGGCTGCCATTAGTCCATCTGAAAGTATTGTGTATTGGTGTGATCCTACTGGGTATACGGAGCCTCGAAAGTTTATTATGGAAATAATTAATAGGTAAATCATGTATATTACATGGTAGTGCGTGATTTGAATTATGTTTGACATGACGACTTATTTTAGTTAAATCAAATATAGAGCCTTCGAGAAAAGAAACTCTATCGATCCACTTGCAGGGCTCGAGGCAAAACAAGTTACTTGGAAAATAATTAAGGTACATCTTTTATATTGTCAATATTTATTTGGAAAAAATTCAATTTGTGTATGTAGCATTTAATGAAACTTTCTGATGTGGAATTAGGTGTTGTCTCTTTTGATGCATTCGAAGGGTAATGGAAGTTGGAAGTATATAGTTGTCAGCTGTGTTCAATGTTTTTGGTCTGTTGGTGCGTGCATCATGATGTAGCTGCGGTCACCTGATAGACTACTTAGACTATAGTTGAATCATGTCAGATTTGATGGATTTTGGTCTGTTGGTGCGTGCATCATCTGAATGTGCCGCATGTTGAGCACTTACGGAATCTGTGATTCCTAAATCTCACCACTATTTTTAGTCTTAGGGTTGCTAGGCTAATTGCCACTATCTGCTCAGAAGAATCTGAGTCTTGATCTGAGGTACTTCCTGCTTTAGCCTTTATCGCTCGGCACCTGATCAGTTTGTGTAGCTTTTGGTCTGTTGGTGCATCATCTGATTTGTTAATGTAGCATTTAGTGCTGATTTTCTACAGTATTTGCATTCTCGTCGTTTTTTTGCATCAGGCTTTATATTCGATTCAATCGTGTAGGAATTACGATGAAAAAAGAAATATAAAAAAAAATCACTTTTCAAAGAGAACGGTTAATTGTTAAACCTGTTCCATTTGAAATGGTACAACAATGGCGCCAAATGGTATATCAAAGAGCAAGCCTTAACAAATAGGACGGTTGTATCATCCCCCGTTCTCTTTGAAAAGGTTCAACAATGGCGCCAAAAACCTCTGTCAAAGAGAACGCCTTAACAAAGCGCTGAAAGAAAAGTAGATCTATATATACAAACATACTCATATATGTTCTAATTTAATTTGTCATAAAATTAAAGATTGATCTTATGCATGCAAACAATAAAATAAAATAAGGAAGAAACATTGTTCTTACAATGGATTTTCGGTTTAAATGGGCACAAAAGAAATCTCCTTTTCTTTTGTTCTTGAGCTTTCCTTTTGGAGGAACTAAGATCCAAGTGTAGGATCTCTCCCTAAGCTTTATACCCAAGGCTTACTCTTAATTAAAATTAATATCATAAGATCTAGTACAATATTAATTTAGTAGAAAAATTGACCCAAAATAATTTGGTATTTTGATCCCCAAAACCGGTTGGGAATGAATGGGATAGGAAGTGATTTCTCTTTCTAAAACTTTATATTTTTGATAAGTAAGTATGAATGAATATCTTACACTATCATGCATGTAGTGTATCAAAAAATATAAGACAAAACCCTTTGCCTTTTCCTTTTTGTCAAACCGTGTAGGAGGGAAGAGGAGGAAGAAAAAGACCCAATGCATGCTCTTGTTTGCCTTCACAAGGTAAACTAGGGTTGCATGGCTACTAAAGTAAGTCATCATAATGTTTACCACTAATTTAAACAAACACAATATTTGCTTAAATCTCCCCTTAATTTCGGCACTTTTGATAATATGGATTCCATATTATTTTTGTCAATTGTCAATATGTCACATGTCATATGTTGCATAAATTTGTTGTGTATTTTTAACATATTAAAAATCAACGTATTATTAAAAATACGTCACATACATAAATTGACTTAGTAATATCATAATTATTTGTACCAAAATATTTTACCAATTATAAATCACAACAAATTGTATTTATAATAATTCATTCAATTTCAATTGTTTCTTTAAACAATAATTTCATCCGAGTAATGATACAATTCGATTACTCAGACCGTATCTCATTTAATCACATTTCAATGTGATACGTAAATTTTACTTCCAAAATCGTTCGTCAATATTTCAAGTAATTTAATTAACTCGTAACATTATACGATTAATTAAATGATCAATTAAGAGTGTTGCCCTATAGGTATGACCTAGGGGGTCAACTGATCACCACCGTCGCACGACAGTAATGTCAAACTCTAGTCACCAATCATTACCGATATATGTTGACCGGTTGATGTAAAAATACCGCCCAATTGTATTCTTTAAAATGAGATTTAATAATGATATTTAAATCATGTGATCGCACTATTGTTGAGGACACATTTCCCAACAATCTCCCACTTGTCCTCGACAAGTGTGCGTCACCAATTCTCTTGTCCTATTACTATCTCCCACTCAATGCAAGGTGTCTTTCAGGTCGTACTTGCAAGTGATCATATCAAGAATGGTTTCCTCGATCCGGAGAATAATCGATTGACCGGATTTATCCACTCGGATACCTTCCGAGCGTGGCCACGCATTTCGATTCATTACTCCTCGAGTGGCCCCGAGATATTGTTTTAACCCTGACAAGGGGGTGGACAATTCCTATCGCACTCATTCCCTTCGACTAGCCACAGACATCATAACCCAAAATATGCCCATTTGACCCCATTTACGAAGGTCGTAGTAACACAAATCAAAGTTAATCAAACTGTGCCATCTTAGGTGAATAGTCTTTAGTCAAAAAAATCGACTCATTAGAATACTATAGCAGCTCTCGCCACGACCAGGCTATATAAATTTGCCAGAACTCTATAAGCGGTCATAAGGCCCGACAAAATGTTCCTAACGATCGCAATGTGATCGACTAGTCATCTCACATGACTCTATGGCACTTGAACTTGCCATCAATCGCATCACACTCTAGTCACTTCGAGACGTCACATCATACAAGTGACTATGGGCGAATACAATGCTAATCCGTGTTCATTTTAACGGGGTTCAATGTTGTCTCTATAACCCGTTTGGATGTAACAAAGTATAAAGGAGCTTTTAAAGTAAAAACTCGAACGACAAATGCGATTATCACATATGAATAGTCAATGCCTGATTACTATTTCATATTCTATAATCTAATTTGATCTTGAATGTAGTTATTCATCTCAATTCAATTGAAATGACATGACTCATCATGTTTAGCCTTTAAGAAGGCTTTGGTTAGTAGGTTTTATCAATTTCTTGTACCTTACTCAACCCTACTACATACTCGTTTTCCTTTGTAATGTATACATTTGCATCACAAAACTTTCTGAGTATGTGTCGAGATCCAATCAAGACATAGGCCCTCTAGCCTAAGAATAGCTCCCACTGTTTTCACAGTGTGCGGGACTCATCCTCTTGCACATCTCATGATTACAAGTGTACTCAATTTCCGTTATAAATATCTCTCATTGTTCTTTATTGCCTAGAACGATTCTAGAAAATCTACTTCTTAATTAACATTGCCACAATGGTATCTTAACCATCCTAATGTGTTTTGATTATGGTTTTGTCGGAAACCATGCGCAATCTCAATTGTCAATTGTCACTTGTGTAACACCCTTACACAAAATTGCATCAGAAACACTTTGCATCATAGCCTTAATACTTCTGCAAGCACTTAAGGGTAATCTTTATGGCTTACTTGGTAAAGATTACTTAAATTCGATTTTGAAAACAATTCATCATACTCGAAGTATATGAAGTGTTATACATCATTACTCATTTAATTGATCTGGCAGCGGAAGCAAATGAAACCAATCAAATATGTTCAATTTAATTGAACTGGTCATGAATCTTATCAACATAAGACTTCTTATTGACGCTAATATTACGTGGATTTATCTTCATAAATCCGTATATTAAAGATGTATTATAATACTCCAAAAGTCTTAAATCATTCGCAATGATCAATATGTCATCCACATATTGGACTAATTAAAATTTCCGTAACTCCCACTAAACTTCATGTATAAACACAACTTCTCGACTTATCGAGAAATGTTTTGCCACATGATCAAAAGGTTGATTCTAACTCATTGATGTCCTACTTAAGATCCTCTCTTAAGTTTCACATTATCTTAGGATTGCAAGAATCAATAAACTCATGACATGTATTGAATACATTCCTTCTATTGAAGAAGTGGGTTTTAGATTCACTTGCTGTATGCATATCCTCATAATGAAACACAATCCCTAAGAAGATCCAAATATAACTCTTTGCAACCAATCTTGCTTTGAAATATCTCTTTATTAGTGCAAAACCCTTTGTCACTAATCAAGCCCTTTCGTTTCGGATTTTCATAACTCTAAGCCTTGTATTGAGTTGTGACTTAAACACTCTTATGTAAGTCATATGTTCATTACTTTCTAGAAGTAGTCAACTTGAATCAAAAAATTTCTTTTGTAAGTTATAAGCTCTTTACTTTCTTAAAAGTAGCATGAATTCATCATTTTCAACAAGTGACGAATTTAACCTCCTAAGTGTTAAAGAAACAACATCTTACACAAAACGTCTCATGTACCAAGAAAGACCAGTTTCTTGCGACATAACATTCTTTGTGGCTCTTGAATAATTTCTCCCACTCTGTCTTCTTGAAATAAACTTGTATTTTAGAAAGACAGCTTCACGAGCCGCAAACCCGTCGCACTCGTGATAATTGAAAAAGAAAAATGAGGGCTTGTTTCTTGTGAAAACTTACAACCATTGTACCCTTACCTTTTCATATCTCATATGATTCGATTTAGTGGAAAAATAATTTAGACAAAAATGATAAAATCCCCAAAAGGATCAAGTAACTCAAAGTAACTTGATTGAAATCCAAACCATATCGAATAGCTTTTGATTTCTTATCTAATCACACATTATTTCATAATGCGTGCTAAGAGAGATTAACTTGCGATACTATATCACATTTCCTTTGGCTTATATCAAAGTCTTCACTTTGATAATTCCATCACGACTAAATCGTGATTCCTTGAACTCTTTGAAATTCTTCAAAGATTTCTCCTTTTACCTCATTAAGTGAACATATTAGCGTCAACTTATATCGTTGGTAAAAGAAAATGATCAACCTATTTTGGATCGATGATATACAACCTCGATCTCCTTTTCAACCAAAAGGCACGAGACATCTTGCTTTGAATACAAGATACGCATATACCATTAACAATCTAATGGTTTCAAGAGTACTCGATAACTCTTTGCGATCATCATTCCAAAATTTAAGGATTAATCTTGGGTTACCAATTTGAGTTTTACATCATCTATATGATATATATTATACTAGTTTGGTTTAGAATATAATCACCTTGGTAATGGGCTAGCCATACATCAAACCGTGGTGTATAGGGTCACAAAAGTGAAACCTCTTTTGTATCGTAACAAGTATATATTCTTATTTAGAGTATATGCACTTAATAGTCACAATTAAGTACCACTTTAAATCCAAAAACTAGATTGAGTACACAATTACTCTATCTCTCGACATTATTGTTGCTAGTCGTCATATTCTTATCATCCCATGTATCAAACATAATGATGAAAACCACCACCGGTTTCTAATATTGACGAAGTAGTACTAGCAAAGTTTATGTCAATCATATAAACATTTAAAGAAGAAGATCCCATTAGATGTCCCACAACTAACTTGTTGATTCTTCAATAATTTGGGGTAGTTTCCTTTCTCGTGTCCAACATTTAAGACAATGGAAACTTTATCGGTCGGGATTGATAGGTTTAGTATCGTCATTCTCAACAACTTTACCTTTAACATAACCTTGTATAAATTCCATTCTAATTTTACTTCTTTAACCTCGTCCTCATCTTAACGGTTTAAGAGAATGCTCCCACTCATTTCAATGAGTCTTTACTTAGAGAAGCAAAGGTGAATTTTATAAAGATTACTCTTCAATTCAATCGTTTTAGTCTTAAAACTTTCATTGAAGTGGTTGTGTTATTTTGGTCAATTACGAATTCTGACAAAACTAATTACCAAAACAATTTATCGCTTCAAGGTACTTAATTCAATTAAGTATATGAATAACAATCCATTGTAAGTAGATGTGTTAGTCAAGAATCAAAAACCTGTTTCATAATGAATAACTTTAATCTATACTCTTTACAAGAGATCCTTAGCAATGGTTCATATGAGATTTTAGAAGCAAATTCAAATTTTTGTCTTTAGTTACGATGTTTTAACGGAGATTTGAGTCAAAATCGAAATGATATCGTATATGAATTGTGGTAAAGAAATAAAACAATATGATAACGGAATAATGGAAAACTTGACATTTATCGTTTTATTAATACTTGTAAATAACAAGTAAAGCATTTACATAGTGACCTCTACCCAACTATGATAAATGATTCCAAGACCCAAATTCATATTAACTTGGGCACGGTATGGCCGATGAAACCCTTATCAATATAACTCGGTGGATTAACGCTTTAATCGATTCTACTTTTAGAACTCTTGGTCGATAAAATTACTCTAATATTTATCTATAGCCCGGAACACATGCAACTACGGTCGCGAATACTTCCGTTGAGCTCAATCCAAATTTCGAATAAATGTGTCCATGATCCAAATCCACATCAACTTGGGCACGGTATGGCCGATGAAACCCTCATCAACATGAATTCGGTGGATTTGACATTTATCACCCACTTCCCCTACGTAACAAGGTTTGTACCCCGGTAGGGCCGAGTGCACTCCCTCACGAAATTATCTATCACGTTGGGCACGGTATGGCCGATGAAACCCTCATCAACAAGATTTATTATCTATCACGTTTTAAGTGAACTAAAGCGGTGAACTACGATAATTTTAATTGACACGGTCGATAAACTTGATAAAATGACAATGCATGTTATAGTTATGGCGATTTAGCGATGCATGTGACATATAAATAAAATGCAAAGCATAAAATAAATAAATCCTAGTATGGCCTTTCCTAAAATAGAAAAACTATTTAACTATTACATATTCGGAAACCAACTCCATTGATCCCTTGAACTTCGGTTGTGACACGCATCTCGAGGCAACACCGTCTTTATGTATCGCCATTCTTGAAGAAATCCGTCTTTGGGAACTCCAGAATGAATAAAATTACATAATAAATTACATAATTTCCTATTATACATTTGTAACTAAAATAAAATAAATCTATTAAATTACAAAACGGTGATACGAGATCACAATAAAATTACAACCGAATCGATATTCCCATACATTTCGGGAAATACCAATTAAAATCTAAGGCCATACTAAGAAAAATACATAATTCAAAAATTACATATATAAAATTATGACAATCATAAAGAAAATGCTGCATTATAATATGTATGAACAGGCCCAATTTTATGCTAAATCGCCTTTAATTAGCCAATATCGTATATTACTTGGTTTTTACGGATTTGCGTGATTTCAACATTTTATAATCACAAAAATACATAAATTCATATTTATGCATAAGTTAATTACCCTAACCTCTTAGGACTCAAAATTTAGTCTTCACTAATTATTTGACCATAATTAACTCATATTTCTAAAATTGTTCATTATTGGACCAAAAATTACAAAAATAAGCTATAAACTTCAAATAAATCACAAAATTTCAAATACATTCATAATTTGAAATTTTAAAACTCATGAACATTCTGGAAAAATACCATGACACTCATAATGTTCAAAAACTTAGGTTAAAAATTTCAAAAATTTTCCGGAAAAACAATGTTGCGTTTTATCGGTTTTTAACAAAATAATCATAAAACATGAGGAAACACTATATTCATTAACTTTTCAATTTTAGATCTGAAAAATATGATAAAATGCAACATTGGACGTTTTTCCTTAGTCATAGATTATGTTTTATTAATTTCTCGCTAATAATGTCACTACTTATGCTATTTTTCTTCAAAAATCCATAAATCATGCAAAAAGACTTTTTAATAGCCAATTATTTTACACACATCTTGTAAAATTGCATGTGACAACATATTAATTTTCTATGACCAGATCCGAAATTTAACTCATATTAACCTATTTTTCACCTAAATCCGAATTTAATAATGAAAAAACCATTTTTCGAGCATAACAAGTCCAAAAATTATGAAAATTTACAGGTTATCTCAAAATAATATATGTGACAACATATCCAAAAATCAACTGAAAAATCGAAGTATAGCTAATTTTAAACCAAAAATGACATTTTTACTCATAAAATCATATTTAAATGCCATTATTGTATAATATGAACAATAAAAATCCGTAAAATTAACCAAAATATCCTAAAACATTTTAGGACCAGAAATATTAACATGCATGGATTAATTTCGTGATATCTCATAATAACACAAATTTTACAAGTTTTATATGTTATTCTTATAACTCGGAAAAAATTTTAACCGATTTGCATGCAAACAACCATGGCTCATGATACCGATTGAAAGAAAAGTAGATCTATATATACAAACATACTCATATATGTTCTAATTTAATTTGTCATAAAATTAAAGATTGATCTTATGCATGCAAACAATAAAATAAAATAAGGAAGAAACATTGTTCTTACAATGGATTTTCGGTTTAAATGGGCACAAAAGAAATCTCCTTTTCTTTTGTTCTTGAGCTTTCCTTTTGAAGGAACTAAGATCCAAGTGTAGGATCTCTCCCTAAGCTTTATACCCAAGGCTTACTCTTAATTAAAATTAATATCATAAGATCTAGTACAATATTAATTTAGTAGAAAAATTGACCCAAAATAATTTGGTATTTTGATCCCCAAAACCGGTTGGGAATGAATGGGAGAGGAAGTGATTTCTCTTTCTAGAACTTTATATTTTTGATAAGTAAGTATGAATGAATATCTTACACTATCATGCATGTAGTGTATCAAAAAATATAAGACAAAACCCTTTGCCTTTTCCTTTTTGTCAAACCGTGTAGGAGGGAAGAGGAGGAAGAAAAAGACCCAATGCATGCTCTTGTTTGCCTTCACAAGGTAAACTAGGATTGCATGGCTACTAAAGTAAGTCATCATAATGTTTACCACTAATTTAAACAAACACAATATTTGCTTAAATCTCCCCTTAATTTCGGCACTTTTGATAATATGGATTCCATATTATTTTTGTCAATTGTCAATATGTCACATGTCATATGTTGCATAAATTTGTTGTGTATTTTTAACATATTAAAAATCAACGTATTATTAAAAATACGTCACATACATAAATTGACTTAGTAATATCATAATTACTTGTACCAAAATATTTTACCAATTATAAATCACAACAGATTGTATTTATAATAATTCATTCAATTTCAATTGTTTCTTTAAACAATAATTTCATCCGAGTAATGATACAATTCGATTACTCAGACCGTATCTCATTTAATCACATTTCAATGTGATACGTAAATTTTACTTCCAAAATCGTTCGTCAATTTTTCAAGTAATTTAATTAACTCGTAACATTATACGATTAATTAAATGATCAATTAAGAGTGTTGCCCTATAGGTATGACCTAGGGGGTCAACTGATCACCACCATCGACGACAAGTAATGTCAAACTCTAGTCAGCCAATCATTACCGATATATGTTGACCAGTTGACAGTAAAAATACTTCCCAATTGTATTCTTTAAAATGAGATTTAATAATGATATTTAAATCATGTGATCGCACTATTGTTGAGGACACATTTCCCAACAAGCGCCTGATCCTCTTTTACACCCGTGCTGTTTGAAATATCAATGAGAGCGGTTCCCATTAGAAACCTTGCTATTTGAAATAACAACGAGCACAGGATGACCATTTACCAACCGTTCTCATATGTCAAAGAGAACGCTTGGCCACAGGCCGGTTGAAAGATGCATTTAGAACGGTGCTTGACCGTTCTCCTTAATGGCTATTGTAGTAGTGATTATTAATAATTGAGGAAAGATTAGAAACAATACCGTAATGATAATGAAGAACAAGCTAGAAGATCCGAACAATAATAATAATAAAACTAAACAAAGAGTATTTGAGAATTTTCTATGGTAATATAAAGCGTAGCTAGGTAAAATTAAGACGTCCCTAAACTTAGGGTACGAATTGGGTATTTATAGTAAAACATAACCGACTTAAGGAAATCGCGGAAAATACTGGAAACAACTGGTTCCTCGATCGAGCCTCTGTGCACACGATCGAGTAACCAACTTCTTCGATCGAGCCTAGATGTAGTTGATCGAGGAACCATCCTGGTTCAGCGCTTTTCTTTGTGTTGTCTTCTTAACTTCTCTACCTACATTCTTATGGATTCCCGTGCCATACTTCATGTATTACTTCAACCCAACTCCGCGATGCCCATTTCATTCCTTTGCTCCCCAAATGCATCATTACTACATTAAACATCAAATAACGGAAGTATCGACATTTTAACATAAAAGGCATATAATTAATATAAACTAGCACGAAAAGCGTATCAAAAGTAATTAAGGGGAAGCATAAATATGCATATAATTATGACATTTATATACACTTGCAAACATATTAGTCATAATTCATAATCATCATTGGTTCCTTATACCATGTCGGTTTTGTCCGAGTGCGATGATAAATATCGACTAATTACAAATAAATGAACTTAACATAATTAGTTCATATCAAACATTTTCCTTTCACTTTTATTTTATTTTATTTTCATCTTTATCTTGGCCATATTGCATATCACTCTTGGTTAAAATAAATACCATGTCGATTAAATTCTAGAACGGTAATAAAACGGTTAAGCACACACATTTTACACTTTTATTTGTAAACTATACTTTTCAATCTTGAAAATATGAAGCCGACGACGAATATTACTAATATAATGGTATTATTCCGAGTCATTCAAACAACATTTGCAAATCATTCATCACAAATATGGTTTTAAACAACCTTTTTAACAACCACGAGACGCCCCTTGGGTCGGCTCATGGCTCGCGCCCCAAGGAACCTCCTGTTTCCTATATTTCAAATCAGAACAGGCCTCGTTCCCTCGCCAATAGGCTCACACCCTAATGGGATGCCTGACAATGTTCTGATTCCTTAATTTCAGCACTTGTCTAGGACGATCCCGATTACGGTTAACCCGAATCTACATGGATCAGATTTGTAACACCCCGTGTTAAACTCACCATCGTTATCCATAATTAGAGTAATTAAGTATGTTTAGATCTTGATCAGCCCTCTAATAGGAAACCAAACTTTCGATAGTTATAATGGTTAAGTTACGACTTAGTAGAACACGCAAACCTAAACCGCATGGATTACCTGAGTCATATAGGAAATTATGTTATTAACTAGTACCCGCTATCTTACTTGCATATTCATATGTAATAGACTACTTAATAAGACCAATCATCCACTTTAGCATGTGAGTTAACGTCGTTCTGCAATACCCACATAAGTACAAAATTGGCTTCTTAAAACTCTTCGAAAACGATCATCAGGACTCCAATTGATGCGTTTTTAAAGCCTAGATTTATTATTTTTTCGAGCCTATCGTAATGGTAATATTTTTAGAAGATGATCATGAACGTATAATGACCGTATTGGGAGGTTAGATTCGTTGTATGCCAATCCACTTGCCCACATTATCCACTTGATCATTACTACCTTTATCAACTTGATTACTTACCTTCTTCCACTAGATAAATTTACCTCCACCCACTTGATCAACTTTCTAACAATTTGTTAATAACATATTCAATTATGCATTAAAATATTGCCATCCACTTTCTTATAAATAGATGTAAGGCTAAGCTTTAAAATCAATGCCAAAATCACATCTCTCTAAAAATTTCAAAACTTCTAGTATTACTTCTACTACTACCTCTCTAAGAATCTCTAAACTTCTAGTATTACTTCTACTAATAACAAAACGAAGAAGGAGAAAAGAAAGAAGAATTGGGTTAATATTTCTTCGATTCAAGCTTAGGGTTTATCATCATTCCAACTTCATATTATTGCTTACTCCATCCCTTTACAAAAGACGTAACCTAACCTTTGTCTTGACCTCCTTAATATAACAAAACTGTTTATTCTAATTATATTGATTATGTTTAAATTTGGGTTCCATAAGTTGGTTTGATATTAAATATGAATTAGAAACATTAGACCACTGAATTTATTTATATCTGGTAATAATATGTATTGACTAACTTACTTGTTAAATGAGTTAATAATTCAATTATTTATGTCACACTTTATATTTTGCTCATTAACATGATAATATAAATCACAATTTATATTATCGTGTACTATACATTTTATAAATTCATAAGTATTATGCATTTTCTATATTCGTTAAGTTTAAATGATAATAGTGACCTTAGAGTGAAATATTAAAATACAATGTCTAATATTTTATGCCATGACATGCTTATTGTTATTTGATGCTTTATTGTTGAATTGTTAAATTTATATGTCTATTATAATGTGCATTCATTTATGTTATATATGTCATTCCCAATATTATAATGATTATGATTATGAAATATTGGAATAAATATCATTTATGGATGATAATGAAATTTTAGGCAAAGTTACTAATGATCCGTATCGTGACACCGTCACACGAGGTTAGAAATAAAATGTGATAGTTATGTGTAGTTACATGGGCGACTATGCTATAATGATACTTAGTAGTCTTAGTATACGGGATAGCTCGAGAGGTATTCTTTATGGGGCATTCGAGTATAGAACAACCAACTTCTTGATGGAGTTGTCTAATGAGAAGTGTCGATTGGCGTATGAAGGACAGAGGATATAGCGCCGGATAGGCCGGGTACAGTCGCTGGTGTTCCGAGAGTAGCGAGTGTTTGGCCATTAATAGACAGGGACTTAATCAGTGTCGTACTTCCTTTAGATATCACCAGCACTATGCTTTCTGCTCGTGTTCACACTCACGATCTTGATGGTCGGGTGTGCAAGGTGCCGTGACTTGTGGGCTATAAGGTCACTTGTAGGTCACTCCTTTATGATATCAGATAAGTAAGTTGATTTATACTAAGAAGTCTGGCCCTGCCGAGCCCTCTTGTGTGAGATCTAAACCATCTTAGGATTGGCACAGTCTACGATTATGGTGGATAATTGTATATGTCAGGTGAGATGCAAGCCGGGCATGTATAGTTATACACTAGGAGCCACGACTCGTGTGTATATTGTATGCTTATGTGAAAAAAGATTTTTAAAATAAAATGGCTACCATCGTGTTTTATTTTATTGACCCACATGATTGAATAAATAAGAAAATGAATTTATGTGTTATGTTGATGTGACCATTATTTGCGCACATTTAGTCCCCTACTTGAACCTATTTTGCATATTATTATAGCGTCTTATAGCCATTTTTACTGTCAACTGCTTCCTATTTTTCTTTCCTATTACTTTGTGTTTGATTTGTAGGAAATGAGACAATTAGGCGGAAAATTCCCGACTTTTGAGCCTATTCGGAAGGACATTGACGATCTTGGTTGAACGGGTACTGAAGGAAGGGCAACAACCAAAGACTAACATTGCAAGAATAAGGAATTTGCGAAAAGACGGATTCTGAAGAAGAATCCGGGCGTCCAAGAAGCCAAGACGCCGGTCCAAGAAGCCCTGAATCCGAGCGTCCAAGCCTTTAAGACGCTCGTCCACCCTTGCAACAATCCGAGCGGATTCACCCCTTGGACGAGCGGATTGTGACGTCCTCAGCAAAGATGCCCATCTCTCCAAAATACTAGTGATTCCCTGCTTAGAACTTAGAATTGTTAATTACTAGTTTAGCCTTAGTTAACCAAATGAAGCACTACTATAAATACCCCATTTTGATGATAATCAAAGGGGGGCTTCCACATTAGAAATTCCTCTTAGATTAGATTAGGAGTAGATTAGAATAGAGTACTCTTTAATCTTTCCACAAATTTCACATTAATCTCTCCTTAACTATTGTTCAAGTTTGTTACTTTTTGGTAATTAGAAGATTATTGGGTTATTATTGGAGGATTGACAACCCTTCATCAATCAATTAAGTTCTCTTCCTTTATTCTTTGCTTTATTATTTGGGTCATCTCAAGTTTGGTATAATTCCTTTACTCTTTACTCTTTACTGTTCATTCCTTCATTCTATCATCATGTTTACACTTGTTGTGATGATTGACACCATTAATGACATGTTTCCCATGATAATGAGCGAGTAGTCTCTTGACTAGGATTAGTGGGTAATTAGGGGAAACCAACATGGGATTAGTCATGCTTAATCTAATATGTTTTCATAATTAAATTGCTTGCTTGTTTTGATGTCAACCTATGCACATGTTATGTTTGATGAAATGCTAAGCCAATGAATCCTTGCATTTTTACCCATCTCTTATCTACTCAACAAGACTTGTAAGATATAAACCAACTCGAGTCGTGTTAGACCATGCATAGAAGTGATTAGGAGGAAAGTACGTCAACTTGTAGGTGTTGTACAATCTAATCGATTCGGCTCCGGGACCCAACTCTTCCTATGAACCGTAAGACATAAACCAACTCGGTTCCTTTACAACATAAATTGCTTGCAACTTTGTGAACATGTTTGTATGATCAACTCCCATGAATCCCCTATGACCCCATGACATCCTTGCACTTCTAATCATTTGTTTACATCCTTCATTTCATTGCTTGTTATACTTTATTGCTTGCATTAGTCTAGAACACAACTACAAACCCAAACAAATTGTGACACTAGCATAAATTGAACCCAACGCACACCGTCCCATGGATCGACCTCGACTTACCACTAACTAGTTGTTTGTTGAGTATTATAAATGTGTTTGATTGGATGTGACCCGACGACATAACCCATCAAAATGGCGCCGTTGCCGGGGATGGTGCTATGTGATTAAGTTCTTACTTGTTTGTCTATTTTCATTTTGCTTTCACCTTGAGGAACTTGTTCCTCGAGGACTGTTCTTACCGTTTTTGTGTAGTTTCCATGCTTGTAGTCGTTTCCTTGTCTTAGCTATGATGGCTCAAGACTTGACATATGGACTATGTGGTGGATATTTTGAGTATGACTATGGGTATGGGGAGTTTGAGAAGGAATTCAACACAAACCTACCTTACTATTTTTACAATGAAAATCCTAACCACTACCCCAAATTTTCCTACCAAAATCACCACATCCAATATCCACAATAACCACCCACCCAATACCCACTCTATAATGGATTTCGATTGCCACAATACAACCACTTTCACACCTACCCACAACAAGAAGATGAACCCATTCAAAATGTGATTCTCCAAATGATGGGAGATCAACAAAACTTCTTCAAACAAATGCTAGAGGACAGCCAAAAGTGGGACAATGTTCTTTAAGGCATTGTTGCCCAAGGTGAGGAATTAGAGATTCAAATTGGCTAAATGAAAGAATCCCAAGCAATCACTCCCCACCGTTCTTGGGACATTGATCAAGAATGTGAATTTGAAGTAGTAACTTTTGACATGGAAAATGAAAAGTGGGAAGAGCCAACCTTATTGAGCTCTTGTGATTATGAAAGTTTGATGTTTGACGAAGAAGACATGAGGTTGAGTAAGCCAAATACTCTTAGCGTTTGTGAGTATGAGGGTGTGTCTTTTGATGTGAACATTGGGATGTTGGAGAAAGAATTGCATAAAGCGCCCACTTATGATTCATACGAAGATAGCGATGATGACCAGACCATAAAAGAGGCTTATGAAGAATACGTGTCTTACATGGATCTTTGGAATAGGGGAGAGGAATGGACTTGTGACATCACCTTGCTTGAGGAGCCTATCCTTGAGACATTCGAGATATCCTATCATGAAGATGAATGTTCTTTCCCTATTTCCCATTAAGACTACTTGGCACCTACCATGAAGCCAATGATTGTTGGAGAGGATATGGTGGACCTTCTTCAAAAGGTCAAAGCATCATATAAAGGGTACTTGGTGGAAAAGCTTAAAGAGAAACTTGCACGTGATGCTACTTGTGGAAATTTGGCACCCAGAATGTCAACTTCTAAGGAACTCGGTCATCAAGGTTATGAGAATTCTCCTTCTACTCTTGAAGGATTGATAGATTCGAATGCTATCATCATCACCAAAATTGAAAAAGAAGGTAGTGAGTGGAAGTCTCCGAACAACCATGAACCATACTTCTTACCTTATAATGACAATAATTATGGGCTAATTGGTTTGAAGCATCATGAATATCCAAGTGCCAAGAAGAGGAAGAAAACAAGAATGAATGACAAATTCCCTTGGCCAAGCTTCGTCTTGAAGTTGAGCAAACCATACTTATGCTTATTTGGAGCTTGTTCACAAGCTTTTGATCTTCTACTAAGAGCCTTGAGCTCTATGGACAAGAACCTCTACAATTTAAATTAGTTTGGTGGAGTCCTATCTCAAACCACCATTTGTAAGATATTTCTAGGACCTTTACCTTGTATAATATTGTACATTTTCGCATTTTTATTTACAATTTCTTACATGAGAGTAGTGAGAGAGAGTTTTCTTACATTCTTATTGAGCAAAATTTCAGAAAAAGATAAGGAGGAATAACAAAAGGGTGCAAGGGTACGATCTTGTAAAAGAAAAGAAATAAAAGTTGGAAGAACAGAGGAAGACGCTCGTCCCGATGCCTGGACGCTCGTCCTGAGGCTCCCTTAATGCGGTATCCAAGTCTGTAGCAGAATCCGAGCGGATTGTAGCACAAGACGCTCGTCCTAAAAAAAGACGCCCGTATTCCTTGTAGGACGCTCGTCCTGCTTGACACCTGAAAAAAATTTTGGGACTATAACAAAATCCGAGCGGATTTTAGCACAAGATGCCCGTCCCTATTAAGCCGCTCGTCCCAAAGCATAGATGCTCGTCTTTTGCTGCTCCTAGAAAAGGCAAAGACCCAGTAAGGAAATCCGAGCGGATTCTTCACACGACGCTCTGACCACCTAAGAGAATACGCTCGTCCCACACGCGAAGACACTCGGATTCCTGCAATTTTTCAGATTATCCGCCCAGACCCGACCCAAAGCCGCTCGTCCTGCCCTCTTTTCTATAAAACTAGCCCCACCATCCCTCATTTCCTTATCTTATCTAAACACAATCTACTCATCTTCATCCCCAAAACACTCCCTTCTCAACAAAAACAACAAAACCCTAACTTTCCCAAATCGAAAATGATGAACATCAAGGGAAAAGCCAAGAAACTTGTTGAAGCCGCTACCAAGAAATGCAAGGGCTCATTATCTTCAGCCCCTCAACAAATGGTGATACCAAGAAACCCTCATTCCATGATAAGAGAAGGGGTGGAGCAACTTGAGTACTATCCAGAGGTACTCCTCACATCCGATGCCCACCGTACCAAGTTTGTAAGTTTGCTAGGTAAGTATTACGAACCGACTCAGTTTATTGATACTAGGGTGCTAGAAACCCTAGGGATAAGGTACCAGACCGAAATATTCTTTGACGGTCTAGGGATAGGGAAATTATTCCATGCCCATGAAGAGACGTACCTTAGCCTCACCTTGTAATTTTTGAGTAGCCTTCGCATTGTTTCGAACACGAGAGTGAATGTTGGTATGGAGTTTAGATTGTGCAACATTGACCATAGCCTATCACTTGACCAATTTGCTCAAATTTTCGGTCTTGTTGTGCCAACAAACAACATCAACAAACCCTCCGATTTTGATGTGGACCTATTATGGAAGGCTATTTCCGGGAGGGATTTCATTCACCAAAAACAATGATACACCTTTGCTATTCAACACCCGGTGATTCGGATCACCGAACTTTTCGTAGCCGGCACAATTAATGGGAGATATGAGCAAGATAGGTGCACTATCCTCGATTTGACATTCCTTGAGTCCTATCTAAATGTCTGGGGGACAAGGAGGTACAACTTCAATACCCCCCTTGAGATGCTTACGAGATTATTTGATTTCTCTCAAGGAAACACCCAACTTAAGACCTTCGTGATGGGAGGTCTAATTACTATCTTGGCAAACTACCTTTGTCCCGGGTTCAACTAATATGGGACTTATACACCCCTTGAGGGGAGTACTTTGATTGATGAGGATGCCATCTTCAACCACCACCGGTGGTGTGCCTACACTCAAGAACGAAGTGTAGAATGGTTCACAAAAGGGTGCACTTCTATTGTTCTTTCAGGGTGGAATATACCCGGTACCGACCCAAGGTTGAGCCCGTATTCGCCTAGGCCGAGCTACCTTGTCGACATTCAAATCATCGGCAACCCCCCTCTAAGAGAGGAAGCACCCCGCCAACCTCCACAACCTCGTGGGATACCGGCAAGGCCCATTCCCCCACCATCCTATGTGCCTATCCCACCGTACCCTACTCTTCATACGCAATTCGAACCACAAATCCCCAATGCCCCGGGTATTCATGACTTGATGAATCTTATGAATAGAGTGGATCTTGGGGTGCATGAAGGGAGGGTCGATAAATACATGGCCCTTTATCCTCGGTATTATCAAATGGCACAACAAGGGTACATCGACCCTAATGGCCCTTACCCATCTTGGGCTCAACCACATCTTTTATTCCCTAATAAAGGAACCAAGCCGGGAACTTTGGTGGTCAAGGTGGAGGATACTCTGGTCAAGGAGGAGGGTATGACCAAGGAGGAACCTCTAGTAGGTATGGCTACCCCCAAGATGATGATGACGAGTGAGAGATGCCTACCTCACCACCTCCATTTGTATGATACTCTTCTCTCCCTCTCTCTTTTGTATAATACATTACATTTAGTTTCGTTTCGTTTTCACATGCACTTGTATTATATTTCATATTGCATTTTCATATAGTATAGTTTGCATTGTGATATACCCCATGTAGATAGTTGCATATAGATTAAAATTCATACATAGCCACTAATGACCAAACCTATTCCTTTTCTACACTAGAAATAGTGTTTAAATCGGTTTAGGGAGGTTTGATTATAAGCGACCATAGTTTACTAGAAATCATGCATCATATAATATAGTTTAAGTTGCATTCATTTGTTATATATGTCATATAGAATTGCATTTAGTTAGAGCATGCATTCATTCATACCATATCATTGCATTTTCACTTCAATTTCCATAAAATAAAAAAAATCCAAAAACATGTTTTCCCTTTCTCATTCCTACTCCTACATTTACATTGAGGACAATGTCCAAAATAAAGTGGGGGATGGGAATTTATATTCCAAAAATGCATAAAAATTGAAAATTTTCGAAAAATCACAAAAATATGTCTTTTAATTTCATAAAAACAAAACCCATAAAAATTTGAAAAATTGAAAAATTCAAAAACATGTTCATTTCCTTTGTAGTGTAGTCTTGTATATATTGTTTGTATATATTGTGTTTGTTCATCCTTTTCACATTGATCGACTATGCCACATCCGAGACATGAGGATATTGAAGACCGCATAGTATGATTTTTCCAATCTCTTTTTTCCTCTTTATGTTAATGACTATGTGGCTTTATTTTGATTGATGCGGTAAAAACAATGTGAATTTAGGATTGCATTTAGATTATTTGGCATACTAGTTGGTAGAATCATATGCATTAGGATGTATAAATGTTAGTTGCTTCATGACATATAGTTGCATGTTAGAAAAATTTTGTGAAACCGTCTACTTGGGAAGCTTAACAAGTGTATATAGGCCCTAGTAGATGCTTTTTCTTCTTAAGACTTTGCTTGTTAGAATACTTATAAAATACCCTAGGATGTGTCATCCTAGTATCCTTTGACCCATGGATTAAGGCCTAGTCAAGAGTACCTTGTGGTGTGATAACCCCTTGGCTACCGTTTATTCCAAGGTGACCCTTGAAACCATGCAACCATCATTCATCCATGTTCTACCATATTTTGTCATCAAAGGGAATGGGCACAAAAAGAAATTGTTCAAAAATTTGAGTTCAAGAAATGAAAAGAAAAGAAAAGAAAAAGTTTGGAAATTGCATCAAAAGAAAAGAGGAGTAACAAAAAAATGAAAACTCCTATGCTTCAAATATAAGGCACCCTCGTTACTAATTGGGGTGACTTTGAAAATGTTCAAAAAGAAAAATGCAAAAGTTGAAAAGTGTCAAGTATTGAAATGCCAAAAATCAAAAGAAATGGCAAAGAAATGTTCTCAAAATGTCAAATACCACAAGAAATTGGGGGGAAAAACAACAACAAAAGCAAACTACCAAATGAAACTCAAATTCTATCGATCCCTTTATCCATTGTATCCACTTTTGTGCATGGTAGAGAGGGGACGACCCTTCTTCTTGTCTAGGCAAGAAGGGGAATTCCACGATCCTCCAGTGTTTCTAACACCACAGGGAGTCTACTCTTGACAAAAGCATTTAACGATTGAGGACAAAGTTACCCTAGCTTGACACAACTTGGAGGTGATTTATTGGTATCCTCCTAGGCTTAGTAGTTTGAAGAAACCATATCTATAATGGAGTGTGCACCCTTGAATTGCTTCCCTTGTAGATAATTTCCGCCACTTAGATGAGGAAAGTGGCTATTCTTTTGTAGATGCATCCATTACTTGGTTTTGTGTGCTTTAATGCTTGGATGTGTCGCCATTTTGGCAAGACCCACCTTGCCTTGGAAGAAGGCATCCTACCTCATGGTTGTCTTGTTGTGAGTTGAAGGGGCGGAGTGAGACCCACTAATTGTCTAACATCGGTTATATTAGTAGGATAGTTTAAATAAAGGTCTAATTCTAGTCACCTCTTTACTCGGGACGAGTAAAGGTTCGGTTTGGGGATTTTTGATGTGACCATTATTTGCGCACATTTAGTCCCCTACTTGAACCTATTTTGCATATTATTATAGCGTCTCATAGCCATTTTTCCCGTCAAATGCTTCCTATTTTGCTTTCCTATTACTTTGTGTTTGATTTGTAGGAAAGGGGACAATTAGGCGGAAAATTCCCGTCTTTTGAGCCTATTCGTATGGACATTGACTATCTTGGTTGAACGGGTATTGAAGGAAGGGCAAGAACCAAAAACAAACATTGCAAGAATAAGGAATTTACGAAGAGACGGATTCTGAAGAAGAATCCGGGCATCCAAGAAGCCAAAACGCCCGTCCAAGAAGCCCTGAATCCGAGCGTCCAAGCCTTTAAGACGCTCGTTCACCCTTGCAACAATCCGAGCGGATTCACCCCTTGGACGAGCGGATTGTGGTGTCCTCAGCAAAGATGCCCATCTCTCCGAAATACTAGCGATTCCCTGCTTAGAACTTAGAATTGTTAATTACTAGTTTAGCCTTAGTTAACCTAATGAAGCACTACTATAAATACCCCATTTTGATGATAATAAAAGGGGGGCTTCCACATTAGAAATTCCTCTTAGATTAGATTAGGAGTAGATTAGAATAAATTACTCTTTAATCTTTCCACAAATTTCACATTAATCTCTCCTTAACTATTGTTCAAGATTGTTACTTTTTTGTAATTAGAAGATTATTGGGTTATTATTGGAGGATTGACAACCCTTCATCAATCAATCAAGTTCTCTTCCTTTATTTTTTTCTTTATTATTTGGGTCATCTCAAGTTTGGTATAATTCCTTTACTCTTTACTCTTTATTGTTCATTCCTTCATTCTATTTTCATGTTTACACTTGTTGTGATGATTGACACCATTAATGACATGTTTCCCATGATAATGAGTGAGTAGTCTCTTGACTAGGATTAGTGGGTAATTAGGGGAAACCAACATGGGATTAGTCATGCTTAATCTACTATGTGTTCATAATTAAATTTCTTGCTTGTTGTAATGTCAACCTATGCACATGTTATGTTTCATGAAATGCTAAGCCTATGAATCCTTGCATTTTTACCCATCTCTTATATACTCAACAAGACTTGTAAGATATAAACTAACTCGAGTCTTGTTTGACCATGCATAGAAGTGATTAGGAGGAAAGTAAGTCGACTTGTAGGTGTTGTACAATCTAATCGATTTGGCTCCGGGACCCAACTCTTCCTATGAACCATAAGACATAAACCAACTCGGTTCCTTTACAACATAAATTGCTTGCAACTTTGTGAACATGTTTGTATGATAAACTCCTATGAATCCCCTATGACCCCATGACATCCTAGCACTTCTAATCATTTGTTTACATCCTTCATTTCATTGCTTGTTATACTTTATTGCTTTCATTAGTCTAGAACACAACTACAAACCCAAACAAATTGTGACACTAGCATAAATTGTGATAGATAGACTTAGAACCCAAAGCACACCGTCCCATGGATCGACCTCGACTTACCACTAACTAGTTGTTTGTTGAGTATTATAAATGTGTTTGATTGGATGGGACCCGACGACATAACCCATCATATGTGTATTATATGACTCTTGTCACGCATCATTGATCAAATTCGCATGCCTGCTTTTGAATTATTAGGGATGTTAATAGAACGGTTAGGTTGCTCGCGCTCAGTGTGTTGTTGATAATTTTTTCAGGAAGCCGAGATGAGGATATGACCAAGGAGAGTTATTGAGAAGTTTAATCTGGAATCGTAGTGTTTTTTTTTATGAATTGAATAAATTTTAATTAACGTTGGACACAAATTCTAAGCTTGTAATGAGACATCAGTCTCGAAATACTTTGTATTATGGATCCATAGCGATCCAGATTTCCTTATTTTATTCAATAATGATTATTAGATTTAATTAATTTTCCGCCATTAGTTTAATTAAGTCTTGTTAAGATCCGGGTTGTTACAGTTGGTATCATAGCGACCTTGTGACCGTAAAAGAGAATTTAATCTCGATTATCTAACGAGGGACGCCCGGGGAATACTCTGACTTATAGGACTAATAATTTGTTAATTACTAGAACTACTTAGATCACTAAATATGAGATATCACCTAGAAACAAATAAGGTTTACCGAATAATAAATGGGGTAGAATAACTAAGTTGGGTAGAAGAATAAGGATTTACCCATTTCTAGTATTGTCATTATATGTGTTATTGCATGCTATGTGTTGAATGTTATTATTTGTAACTAATCGTTTATATGCTTAACTTTAGTATAACTTAGACGTTGGATAACTCATGCGTTAGAAATATAGTACATCTTACGCACCTACCTTAGCTCCTAAATCCTCAACCTATACTTTTATACTACTCGAGTATAACTTACAACCCATTATAGATGATGAACACTCGTCGCACGAGTTATGCTAACGAGCAAGAATTGGAAAACGCAAGACGTCAAGCATTCGAAGAAGCTGTTATCAAACTAGCTCAACAAGTTAATTTAGCACCATAACCACAACCCATTGGATACCGACCAATCGCTTTTGAGAGGTTCTCTAAGCACCGACCCCCGTCTTATGAGGACAGTGAAGACCCTTTGGTTTTGGAGTATTTGATTGAAGAGATGGAAAAACTCCTTGAGCTTAGCCAAACTCCGGCAGCTGATAAAGTAACAGTGGCAGCCTACTACTTGAAAGAAGAGGCTAATAGTTGGTGGTAATTAATGAAGCAAAACTATCTTGCTAATGAGAGCTTCGGGTGGGAAGACTTCAAAGAATTATTAGAAGATAAATTTTATCCTGAGGAGATGAGGTGGCAGAAAGAAGAGGAATTCCAAGCTTTGAGGATGGGAACTATGACCTTAGCAGCCTATACTAAGAAGTATACTGAGTTGTCAAAATATGCTAGGAACATAGTCCCAACAGAATCTGACTTAGCCAAGTGGTATATTCGGAGGATGGAACCAAAGTTAAGGCAGTTAATGTTGACACAAGAAGTGTCTACTTACCAAGCCACCTATGAGAAAGCATTGACCCTGAATGCTGCAATCAAAGAGAGTAACGAAGTCATGAAAAAGAAGAGCTTCACCCCTTCTATTTTAAACTCAAGCTTTATTCAAAAACCATATTATTCCAAACCTACTTTTGCGAAACACAACTACCAAAACAGAAACCTGCAGACAACTCCTAACAACAAATTCTTCAACAATAACAACTCCACTACCACAAAAAATAACCAACACAAATAATAACCAATACACAAAAAATCATGGTACAATAGGAATTGCTTACATTGCAAGGAACCGAGCCACCCGGGAAAACCATGTAAGGGATCACCGATAGTATGCTACTTCTTCCATGAACCAGGGTACAAGGCTACCATATGCCCAAAAAAAGTAAACACACCTTTGAAATCAAGAAATGGTGGAGCAACAAGCATGGGATCAACCGTTAAGATCAATGGGAAGCTGTATGCACTAGTTGAGATGGAAAAAGGGGAACAGACCGCAGATGTTATCACTGATAAATTCCTTGTTAATTCAACTCTTGCGTATGTCTTACTTGATACTGGAGCATCATTGTCACATGCTTCACCCAAATTCATTAAGAAAGCTAACATATGTAACCCTCAATTAATAGATTCTTCAATGTATTTACCTAATGGACAAGGCATAGATTGTTCTTCCATTTACAACAATGTTCCTGTAGTAATCATGGGAACAAATTTTCCATCAAACCTCATAAGTTTAAACCTACCGAACTTCGATATAATTCTGGGAATATATTGGATATCCAAGTACCATGCAAAATTCGAATGTCGTGACTAGAAAATATCGCTTAAAAGCCCGCTTGGAGGGAGACTCACTTACAGAGGATTATTACCCCTTGGAGGACTCAAATTAGTAACCGTTATGAAGGTGGTGAAGATGAGTCGTAAAGGACATCGAGTGTACCATTGCAACATCACGAAGGTCGAGATAGAAGTTTGTATTGAGGACATCCCGATCGTGAGGGACTTTCCAGACGTTTTCCCTGATGAACTTCCTGGTATATCGCCCTGACGCGACGTTGAATTCTCGATCGTACTAATACAGGGTACCGCACCTATCTTCATAGTACCCTATCTTATGGCACCGATTGAACTCCAAGAACTGAAGAAGCAACTGGAGGAAATGATCGAGAAGGGGTTCATAAGGCCTAATGCTTCACCTTGGGGAGCACCTGTTCTATTTGTTAAGAAAAAGGACGGAAGCATGCGACTCTGTACCGACTATAGAGAATTGAATAAGGTAACGATCAAGAACCGATATCCACTACCTAGGATCGACGATCTCTTTGACGAACTCAAAGAAGCTGGAATCTTCTCCAAAATTGATTTGAGGTTTGGATACCATCAAATTGAAATCCGAGAAGAAGTTATACCAAAGACCGCATTTCGATCACGGTATGGACACTATGAGTTCAAGGTCATGCCGTTCGGCCTAACTAATGCACCGACAATATTCATGGACCAAATAAATCGAACATTCCATGAGTACCTAGACAAGTGCATGGTTGTATTCATCGATGTATCCCAATATACTCAAAGAATACCAATGACCTTGAGGAGCACCTCCGAATTGTCTTAACCATATTGCGCTAACACTAATGGTTTGCAAAATTCTCCAAATGTGAATTTTGGTTGGATAAGGTTACATTCTTAGGAGACGTGATCTCCAAGGAAGGAATCATGGTTGACCCTGCAAAAATTGAGGTAGTCAAGGACTGGTAAGCCCCAAAGAGCGTAACGGAAATACGAAGCTTTCTAGGACTGGCTGGATATTATCGAAGGTTCGTACGCGACTTCTCCATAATCGCAAAACCAATGACGAAATTACTACAAAAGGAGTCAAAATACATTTGGACTGAGGAATGCGAAAAGGCATTTTAAGAGTTAAAAAGGAGGTTAACAACTGCACACATACTGGCTCTACCTTCAGATGGAGAGGAATATGAAGTTTTCAGTGACGCATCCCTAAATGGATTAGGTTGCGTCCTAATGCAAAAAGGGAAGGTGATTGCCTATGCATCAAGGCAACTAAAAGTTCATGAAAGGAACTATCCCACGCATGACCTGGAATTAGCAGCGATGGTATTTGCGCTAAAACTTTGGCGTCATTACCTCTACGGAGTTAGTGGCAAGTTCTTCACTGATCACAAGAGTCTAAAGTACATCTTCACTTCGAAAGAACTCAACATGCGACAGAGGAGATGGCTAGAATTAATTAAGGATTACAACATCGACCTACACTACCACGAGGGTAAAGCTAATGTGGTGGCTGATGCTCTTAGCCGTAACGCCATTCACTCCCTCGCTAATATTTCAAAAGTCCCTGATGATCTTATCCATGATCTGAGAGGATTGAACCTAGAAATAGTCAGGCAAGGAGAGGCACATTTGTGCACCATGACGGGAGAACCTGAATTATTCCACGAAATACATACCTCCCAATGGGAAGACCCAAAGTTGGCAAAGATTCGTGAAGAATTAAATCAAGGAAGGATCAAAGGACTTGAAATACACCCAGAAAGAAGTTTAAGATTTAAGGGAAGATGGTGTATTCTCAGGCACGAGACCTTAAAAAGGAAGATCCTTAAGGAAGCACATAATTCGAAGTATTCCATTCACCCGGGAGCTGATAAAATGTACAAAGACATGAAACAACTATACTGGTGGTCGGGTATGAAGCGATAAATTGCAGAATATGTTGCAAGACGCATGGCTTGCTAGAAGGTCAAGTTCGAACATCAAAGACCGGGAGGATTGCTACAACCCCTAGATATTCCACAAGGGAAGTGGGAATCCATCTCGATGGACTTTGTCATTGAATTTCCAAGATCATCTAATGGCAAAAACGCAATTTGGGTTATTGTCGACCGCCTAACTAAAGTGTCGCACTTTATTCCTATTGACGAGACTTGGAGTCTAGAAAAGTTGACCGTAGCATACGTAAAGGAAGTCGTTCAGCTACATGGAGTTCTCAAATACATCATATCAGATCGAGATCCATGATTCGTGTCCCATTTTTGGATAAGTTAAAGGAACTCATGGGGAGTCAATTAAAGAAGAGTACTGCTTTTCACCCCCAAACATATGGTCAAATCGAATGTACCAATCAAACCTTGGAATACATGCTTAGGTGCGCATTGGAATTTAAGACAAGTCGAGAAAATAATTTTTTAATTGACGTTCGGTTTGACCATATTGTGTTAAATTTCAATGCGCATTGGACTTTAACTCGATTAGGGGTAAATTCTTTTCCCAGCTTGTGTTAAATTAGAATGCGCATTTGATTTTAAAAATCATTTTTCACATAAGCATACAATATACACACGAGTTGTGGCTCCTTAGAGTATAACTAACTATACATGGCCGGCTTGCAGCTCACCTGACATGTACAATTATCCACCATACTCGTAGACCGTGCCAATCCTAAGATGGTTTACATCTCACACCAGAGAGCTCGGCAGAGCTGAGCTTCTTAGTATAAATCAACTTACTTATCTGATAGTATAAAGGAGTGAACTACAAGTGTCCTGATAGCCCACAAGTCATGGCATGTTGCACACCCGGCCATCAAAATCGCGAATGTGCACACTAGCATAAAGCGTAGTTCTGGTGATATCTAAAGGAAGTACGAGACTGATCAAGTCCTTGCCTATGAATGGCCAAACACTTGCCACTCTCGGAACACCAGCGACTGTACCCGGCTTATCTGGCACTACATCTTGTGTCCTTCGTACGCCGATCGACACTTCGCATTATACAACTCCATCAAGAAGTTGGCTATTCTATACTCGAAGGCCCCACAAAGAACACCTCCTGAGCTATCTTGTATACTAAGACTCTTAAGTATCATTATAGCACAGTCGTCCACATAACTACTTATAACTATCACATTTCATTTCTTACCTCGGGTGACGGTGTCACGATACGAATCATTAGTAACTTTGTCTTAAAGTTCATTATCATCCATAAAGGATATTTATTCCACCGTTTCATAATCATAATCATTATAATATTGGGAATGACATATATAACATAAATAGAATGCACATTATAATAGCCATATAAAATTAACAATTCAACAATAAAGCATCAAATAACAATAAGCATGTCATGGCATAAAATATTAAATATTGTATTTTAATATTTCATGCTAAGGTCAATATTATCATTTAAACTTAACGAATATAGAAAATGCATAATACTTAATGAATATATAAAATGTATAGTAAACGATAATGTAAATAGTGATTTATATATTTATCATGTCAATGAGCAAAATATAAAGTGTGTCATAAATAATTGAATTATTAACTCATTTAACAAGTAAGTTAGTCAATACATATTATTACCAGATATAAATAAATTCAGTGGTCTAATGTTTCTAATTCATATTTAATATCAAACCAACTTATGGAACCCAAATTTAAATATAATCAATATAATTAGAATAAACAGTTTTGTAATATTAAGAAGGTCAAGACAAAGGTTAGATTACGTCTTTTGTAAAGGGATGGAGTGAGCAATAATATGAAGTTGGAATGATAATAAACCCTAAACTTGAATCGAAGAAATATTAACCCAATTCTTCTTTCGTTTCTCCTTCTTCGTTTTGTTATTAGTAGAAATAGTAGTAGAAGTAATACTAGAAGTATAGAGATTCTTAGAGAGGTAGTAATAGAAGCAATAGTAGTAGAAGTAATACTAGAATTTTAGAAATTTTTAAAGAGATATGATTTTGGCATTGTTTTCAAGGTTGGCCTTACATCTATTTATGGGAAAATGGATTACAATATTTTAATGCATAATTGAATATATTATTAACAAGTTGTTAGCAAGTTGATCAAGTGGGTGGAGGTATATTTTTCTAGTGGAAGGAAGTAAGTAATCAAGTTGATAAAGGTGGTAATGAGCAAGTGGAGAATGTGGGCAAGTGGATTGTCATACAACGAATCTAACCTCCCCATACGGTCACTATAAGTTTCTGATCATCATCTAAAAATATTACCATTACGTTAACTCACATGCTAAAGTGGATGATTTGTCTTATTAAGCACTCTATTACATATGACTATGCAAGTAGGATAACAAGTACGGGTTTATAGCATAATTTCCTATATGACTCGGGTAATCCATGCGGTTTAGGTTTGCGTGTTCTACTAAGTCCTAACTTAACCGTTACAACTATCGAAAGTTTGGTTTGCTATTTGAGGGCTGATCAAGATCTAAACATACTTAATTACTCTACGATAACAATGGTGAGTTTAACACGGGGAGTTACAAGATTGGCGAGTTAACACTCTTTTAAATATTTTAACATTTTCTTATTCATTCTTTTATTCTTAAATTTTAACAATAAATGGATCGTGTTTAGCATCATAATCCGAACTTGGTAAATGGATGTTTAATTTCCGTTTTGGCATGCAAATCAGTCTAAATCCAACTCGACATCAATTACTTGATATTTGGATAAAGTAACCGACTTAGCAAACTTTCACATGTTAGGTTAAACTGTTGGATGCGCATTCATGCATTTTACCCGTTTTATCAACTTTTGCACTTAAACAACCACGATCGATCAGTAGAGGCCGCTAACGCAAGCGAGATTGGGTGTCCAATTAAAGAGCTTCCCAATACGTAGCATCACCCCTTACTCAGAACCTTTAGATAGTGGATGGCCTTATCCAAGACGTACGAGAGTCATTCTAGCGATAGGATGCTAAAGGGGGACGAGTCCTTATCTTTAGTACATATGTCAAGCACCGCTTTTTGCCTTGATTGACCGAGGTATAAAGTGGATTTGAATAGTTTCCAAGCATCCCATAATTGCTTGGTGGCGACTCCGAATATCTTTGCATCGTTTCGAGACCTTCACCAACACGAAACCGACTGGTCTAAAGCGATCCGATCGAAAGCATTTCAACGCCTCCAAACGTTACTTTCTGATCATTGCATGTGCACATATTGGCTTGGCGTGCAGGTGGCCTATGTGCAGTGTCAAACCCCAGGCCTGACACAAAGATTAAAACTTTAAATGAGACCAACTGTTCTAGTGTTTTCAGGTTGCAATGAACCTTCAGAATTTGATTAAAAATACAAAATAGTCCGCTAAAATCATCAAATTTGGTGACAATCTAGTTAAATGAATAAAATAACTCTGATTAAAATTTCAATAAATTTGAAGCACTCTAAGTATTTTTGATAAATTTATTAAGACTGCCTGACAGAAGAAATCAGACAATTTGACACAGGGTTAATGTTTGAGACTGAACAAGGACTAAAGGATATAATTATCAACTCGAATCCCACAGAATAATCACAGGGAAGCAAGCTAACAATTTGGACAATTTAAACTGGAATTTATCACAGACTAGCACAAATAAAACCCAACTCAAGCTAACAACAAATCCAAATAACCCACAGTCTGAGCACAGGATTGAATGAACCTCACTTACAGACTTTGTTCAACACCTACAGTCTAAGCATAAGATTTTAACAGGCCTGACTCTTAACTACAAACTAAGCACAAGTTATAGAGATTTGAAATTGAGAGAAAACTCAGGTTTAATATTCATCAAAAGCTGCCTTAATGCAGTTGGGGGAGAGGTCCTTATATAGGCCTCCCTCTTGGAATTCTGTTACAAATTTTAATCTAGAAATCTCATCCAAGGGCCAGGATTAATTCTTAGGAAATAAACAAGGTGTTGGAAATAATTTACAATGATGACAAAATTATTTAAAGGAAACTGCAATAAAACAATAGAAAACTGCAACTTATAGTGACGGGTTGCTTCCTTGCATTCTGTGTTGCTTTGGCTGGGAGTATAATGATGAATGGTTGGAGTAGGTGCCTTGACTTTGGCTCTTAGGTGGTATCTGAAATATGGAGAGACAAGCAAAAGCACCTTGGCATTAGCTCCTTCTTTGTTTAGCTAGATATGGCAATATTCTCTATGTTTTATGTCCCTTTCAGCAGCTTGACTTTCAGTTTGATTTTCTCTTGGTTGCAGTGTGAATTTGGCCTGGCTCCTTAGGACTTTTCTGAGCTTAATTGATCAATGTTTCAGCTGGCCAGGGTGGCAGCTGGTAGTTGAGCTTGTACTAGTACTTGTGACCTCCCAAAGCAGGCCTGGCAGTGGTTGTTAACAGGATAGTGTGATTGAGATTGTTGCCTGCTTCCTGATCAACATTGACCTGGTTCCTGGCTCCTGCTGCAGCCTCCCTTGGTTGAACAGGGCTTGTCCTCAAGCCTGTAGCCTCATCATCATTGGAGTCATTGTAAGGACTGAGATCTCCCACATTGAAAGTACCATCTACTCCATAATCACCTGGTAAATCCACCTTGTAGGCATTTGATCTAATCTTTTCAACCATTTTAAAGGGGTCATCAACTCTTGGCATTAGTTTGTTATTTCTCCTAACTGGAAACCTTTCTTTCCTCAGATGAATCTAGACCAAATCACCTGTCATGAACTCCTTCTTCCTTTGAGGGACCTTAGACTGCTTTCTGTACCTTTCATTGGCCTTTTCAATCCGCTTCTTGACTGATTCATGAAGTCTAAGGGCATGAGTGGATTAACACCATAGACTATCTAAAATGGACTATCACAAGTTACAGCAGATAGTGTCCTGTTGAATGCAAACTCGGCTTAAGACAGTTTCAAATCCCAATCCCTTAAAGACTTACTGACTATGCATCTCAGTATCCTCCACAATGTCTTGTTGGTGACTTCAGTTTGGCCATCAGGTTGAGGATGGTGAGAAGTACTGAATAGTAGCTTTGTATTTAAGAGCCTCCACAGGGTTTTCCAAAAATAGCTCCTGAATTTGGTGTCCCTGTGTAGATACCCAGTATCAGCTGAGACTCCAACAAACACCCGATGATTATCGGACTATATCATGCTTTGGAATCGCGGCGTTTGATCGACAGTTTGTGTACAACTTTACGTCGGAAAACTTAAAACGATTTCGAAAATAAAATATTTCAAAACATTTCAAAAATACCTGGAGTGTTTAATGCACAACGACGGGGTCGCAATGACACTAACTAGAGTCAAAATCGACACCGGGCCAAAAACCGACTCAAAAATTCAAATCCCGACTCCAACAACGAGTCAACCCGAGTCAACCACAAAAAACAAACCATTTCAAACCTTATATGCTAAGATTTCCCGGATTTATGAATGGTCAAGTACCAAACATATGACTACAAATCCGCGGATAGAACAAATCATGTTTTCTCTTGTGTGAAAGGGGCAAGACAACTCAAAGACCCGCGACGTGGCTCACGCCTCTTTGAGCAGCCCAGGTGGCCACGTCACTCAAAACTCACACAAGCACTCATTTTCCTATAAATACCCCTCAAATGCCCCCATTTGAGAACTCACGCGAGTGTCCGCCCCCTCTTTTCTCCCTTAAAATTCTCTACTCGACTTCTTAAGTCATAATCTGACGCGTATTTACGACCTACCGATCGTAAATACAAGCCTTACACATTGTTTGGTACCGTCATCGTGCATTAAATCACTTGACCGACTACTACACCGTCACTAATCTTAAAACACTCTTTTTTACTTACCAAAACGGTTTTAAACCGAGTTTTTTCCGACCAAACGAGTTGTTACACTTACGTCGGTCACCCGCCATAACCAAGCATGTAAGTATGAGGGTGCAAAAACCCTTCTTTTATCATGTTTCTATTTGTTTCATGACTATAACATGCTAAAACATGCATAACATGAACCAAAACATGGAATAAACGAGCAAAACTGATTTTCGGCCTGAGACTGAAGCCCCTTGGTTCGCCGGCTTGCTCGCGCCACAATGGGGTGTCCAGATCAGAACTCAACCGTAGTTCTCGTCATTTCCCTTTAATTCATTTTCATATTTGTAATCGGTTTTTACCATTTCAATTATTTTTCATTTTATTTCATTTGTTTTAACCATAAAACATTTTCAAATTAATTCCTTAATTTTCAAATTAATTCCTCAATTTTCAAATTAATTCCTTTTATCTCAAGTGACGACTTGTCGCAGAATTTTCAAATTTCAAATTTTAACTTCAAGTCATCTTGGTTAATTTTTGTTTTTCAATCAAATGCTTTTACGTGTTTGCATTTATGGATATGTGCCATCTGTTTCCTGTTTTCTACGCTAACGATGCAGGAACTGGTGCAAAGCATAAGGAGAATTGACAGCCGACGGCGCTCCTCCGAAACACAACACAAAAAAAGCCAAAAATCACAAAATGAGCCACAATCCAAAAACACATATATACAAACCGCCTTACGCAAAATACATCGACACTCGTTTGATACGGACAACTGACCGTATAAACAGGATCCAGTACAGACATCTATCATTCAGACACTGGGCTAAAACAAGCATCTATCATACAGACACTGGCCTAAAACAACCATCTATCATATAGACACTAGCCTAAGACAACGAACCGGGGGCTATCCGCCACCTACCGTACTAAGCACTCCCTATCCTCTCAAACAGAAAAGAAAGGGAGCAACATAAGAGACAAAGGAGCAACAACGGAAGCAGAGGTGGTTACCATGACGGTAATACCTCGCTCCTGCTCCACGACAAAAATGAAGACAATGTCTGGCAGACTTCGGATGATAAGGAGGCCAAGGACCAAGATGCGACGCACCACCCCGGTGCTAACCTCCAATCATCAGCTGCCCTGTCTATGAGCCACACTGAAAAGCACAAGTCGGCCACGTCAGTCGCCTCTCCTCCCCTACGGAAGCATCCTCCACCACCGACTCGGCTCCGACAGCCTTCCCGGTCACTACAGCCCCTCCAGAATCATCTTCCTCCTCCAAGGCCTCCACGACGGACCCCGTAGGTCCCATATGGTACCCTGCGATCAAAAGAATAAACAAAAAACGTTAGCCAATATTTTGGCATTATGACGGCGTAAATCGGGCAAACCAGGAAAAAACAAACAACCTGCAAAGCAAAGCAAGGGCAACCCCGCCCAAATCCAACCAAACAAAAAAAAAACAATTCACAAAAAAACGCACAAAAACGACTCACCCTTCTTTTCAAGCAAAAGACGAGTCAAAACAACAAACAAAAAAATGGCACCCCAAGACCCACACAAGGTCCGAGCAACCCAAAATACATTCTTAATGCAACGAGGAATTTTTCTACGGCTCAATAAGGTAATTTATACGCCAATTTGAGCACAAACCGGTCGAAAATTCAAAAACGGCCACAAAGAGGCAAACATGATTTTATCACGCCTTAAGGTGGCCTAAACTACCAATATGGTCCATTTCAAGGCAAACAGACTCAATTCAAGCCCAAATAGGCGCTTATTTTATCAGACATAAGACCGTCACAAAAGGCAAAAATTCCAATTTTGCGCACAAAACCCAACAAAGGTCCACAATGGCAAACACGGTCTTTCCCGACTACAATGCAACCTAGTGGGACCCACTATTCAAGCAAATAAACTTGGCATTGTGAGATGAGACGGTTTTTCACCTCACTCACATTTTTCGAGCATAGGGAGCGGGAACGGGGACCAAAATGCAAACTAAAAGCACCCCTACACTCCTAAATAGGTTTCTAACCTAATGCAATCATCAATTTCACTCGAAATGGGCTCAATCAAAAATGCCCAAATCAATTTTCTAGGGTAAATTTTTTTTGCCCCAATTCAATCTATCAAATGATTAACAAACTTAAAAGGATTCAAGAGGAAACACATACCTTGAGATGACATTGATGATATCGGTGCAAATGAAACCAAGCTAAAGGACCAACAATGGCGTTTTTTGGGTTTTCTTGTGTCGAAAGGTTCAAGATGAGTGAGGATAATATGCAGCCAAACCTCGCGTCTTTTACAGAAAAATAGGGAAGCCCCCTTGGTTCGCTAGGTGGCTCGCGCCTAAACCAGGCCTCCCCTTGCCCTATTCAGCGAATTTTGGGCTTTGGCCCGATTTCCACATAACAAACTTCAAATTTTCATCGACGACCTTAAGGACCGTCATTTTCTCAAATACAAAAAAACAAATAGTGAAAATATAAATTCACTATTTCCTCAAAATTCAAACGACGACAATCAAAACCGTCAATTTCAAAATAATAGTAAAAATTCAAATTCGCTATTTCTCCAAATTTCAAACGACGACAATTAAAACCGTCATTTTCAAACATAATAGTGAAGATTCCAAATTCACTATTTCCCACACATGTCAATAGCGGCACATAAACCGTCACCTCAAAAATAATAGTGAAGATTCCGAATTCACTATTTCCTTCAAATGTCAACGGCGGCACATAAACCGTCACTCCAAACGTGATAGCAAAATTCAAAATTTGCTATTCAGACAAACGATGGCACATAAACCGTCACTTCAAAAGAAATGAATAGTGAAGATTCCAAATTCACTATTCCTTCAAATGACAACAGGGGGCTTCCTCGTGGAACCCGCCCTTGTCAAAAACAGTAATAGTGAAAATTCAAATTCACTATTTCTACGGCGGCATCATGAGTCCGCTACTTTCAAAACAATCCCATCCGATGCGGCTATTCTCACGGTCCATTAATCGATCTCATCATGGCTGGCGAGCCTTACTATGCACCGCGGCTGGCGAGCCCTCCTCATAAACGCATCATGGTTGGCGAGCATTACCACGCATCGCGGCTGGCGAGCCCTCCTCACATACGCCCCATGGCTGGCGAGCCTTACTACGCGTCGCGGCTGGCAAGCCCTTCTCAGATACGCCCCATGGCTGGCGAGCCTTACCACGCATCGCGGTTGGCGAGCCCTCCTCATATACGCACCAGGGCTGGCGAGCCTTTGTCCGCAAACAAACCAAGGACATATCCCGAAGATGCCTCGAATACGACTCCTTACCAGAGCTGGCGAGCCTTTGTCCGCAAACGCGCAAGGATATATCCGAAGATGCCTCAGGTATGACTCCTTCTTATGGCTGACGAGCCTTTGTACGTAGTCTAACGGACTTTAAACGACCCGCACGGATAGTCGACAGACTCTAAACGATTCCCGACGATAGGTCCTTGGCTCGTACCCTCGAGTCGCCTTCGCATCGCCCTTCCTGACGGCAGGTCCGTGGCTCGAATCCTTTCGAGCCGCCTCGACGTCGCTCGGGTCTCCAGGTTGTAATCTTCGATTGACCTGGAGGATCTACTTTGACTTTCGCCCTTTCCAAGCCTCAGTCAAAGTGGGGGCTCTGAAGATACCCAGTATCTGCTGAGACTCCAACAAACACCCGATAATTATCGGACTATAACATGCTTTGGAATCGCGGCGTTTGATCGACAGTTTATGTAAAACCTTACGTCGGAAAACTTAAAAAGATTTCGAAAATAAAATATTTCAAAACATTTCAAAAATACTTGGAGTGTTTAATGCACAACGACGGGGTCGCAATGACACTAACTAGAGTCAAAACCGACACCGGGCCAAAAACCGACTCAAAAATTCAAATCCCGACTCCAACAACGAGTCAAACCGAGTCAACCACAAAAAACAAACCATTTCAAACCTTCTATGCTAAGATTTCCCAGATTTATGAATGGTCAAGTACCAAACATATGACTACAAATCCTAGGATAGAACAAATCATGATTGCTCTTCTGTGAAAGCGACAAGACAACTCGAAGACCCGCGACGTGGCTCGCGCCTCTTTGAGCAGCCCTGGTGGCCGCGTCGCTCAAAACTCACACAACCACTCATTTTCTTATAAATACCCCTCACGCGAGTGTCCGCCCCCTCTTTTCTCCCTTAAAATTCTCGACTCGACTTCTTAAGTCACAATCCGACGCGTATTTACGACCTATCGATCGTAAATACAAGCCTTACACATTGTTTGGTACCGTCATCATGCATTAAATCACTTGACCGACCACTTCGACCACTACACCGTCACTAATCTTAAAACATTGTTTTTTACTTACCAAAACGGTTTTAAACCGAGTTTTTTCCGACCAAACGAGTTGTTACACTTACGTCGGTCACTCGCCATAACCAAGCATGTAAGTATGAGAGTGTAAAAACCCTTCTTTTATCATGTTTTTATTTGTTTCTTGACTATAACATGCTAAAACATGCATAACATGAACCAAAACATGGAATAAACGAGCCAAAACTGATTTTTGGCCCGAGACAGAAGCCCCTTGGTTCGGCGGCTTGCTCGTGCCTCAATGGGGTGTCCAGGTCAGAACTCAACCGTATTTGTTCTCGTCATTTCCCTTTAATTCATTTTCATATTTGTAATCGGTTTTTACCATTTCAAATATTTTCAAATCTTTTCAAATCTTTTCAAATCTTTTTCATTTTATTTCATTTATTTTAACCATAAAACATTTTTCACCCTTGGTTCCTCATACCATGACGGTCAAATCCGTGTTTCGGTGATAATATTTGGTTAATAACATTTAAAAGGTATTTTAAAGCCTTTTATTTCATTTTTGGGAGGTATTTTAATGTCTTTCATTATTTCTTTACATTTTCAAAACAAGCATATTAGTCAACAACACAAAGTCATCCTTGGTTCTACATACCATGTCGGATTTTAACCCGGGTACGATGACGAGTATCGACTAATTACATTCAAATGAACTTAAAACAATTAGTTCATAATCATTTTCAAAACTATTCATGTCAAGTTTGTCAAAGTCGAACCCGACACCGAATATTATCAAAATAATGATGATTATTCGAGTCTCGTTCTTCAAATCAACAAATCGGGTCAAATACCCACTTTTCAATGCGGTTTATAAACGATTTTCAAAAGGTCAGAATACGGCATATCACCGTAGGTTGACCCGCGCCTAAAACAGGCCTTTTAATTCTCATTTTCAAAACCAGGGGAGACCCCCTTGCATCGCCAACAGGCTCGCGCCTCATATGGATGCCTGGTGCAGGGTCTGTTCCTCTTCCAACATTAGTCCTGGACGATCCCGACTCCGGTTAGCCCGGATATAGGACGGATCAGATGACTATTTGCTCATTCAAAATCATATTTGCAAAATGCTTTACTAAGACAAATGGATCACGTTATGTACCATAAACCTAATACGGTAAATGGATGTTTAATTTTCGTCTTGCATGCAAATCAACCATAAATCCAACTCGACATCTTATACTTGATACTTGGATTAAATCAACCTACTTATAAAGCTCTCACATATTAGGTTTAAATTATTGGATGCGCATTCATGCATTTAAACTGTTTTATCAACTTCTGCATTCAACGAACCAAAATCGATCAGTAGAGGCCGCTACCGCGGGCGGGATTGGGTGTCTGATTAACGGGCTTCCCAATACGTACCTTCACCTCTTACTCAGAAACTTTGGACAGTGGACGACCGTATCCAGGGTGTACGAGAGTCATTTTAGAGATAGGATGCTAAAGATGGACGATTTCCTTGTCTTTAGTACCTATGTCAAACGTTGCTTTGTGCTTTGATTTGACCGAGGTATAAAGTGGATTTCGAACGGGCTCCAAGCATCCCACAAATGCTTGGTGGCGACTCCGAACATCTCTAATCGTTTCGAGACCCTTACCGAGACGAAAACGACCGATCTAAAACGATCTTGTCGAAAGCATTTTTACGACGCCGAGCGTGGCTTTCAAAAGACCGTTGCACACCCGCAGATCGAACCGAGCCTGCAGGTGGGCCATGTCCACACCCTGTCAGACAGTATGGTTTTTGGTGCCCCATGCAGCCTCACAATTTCTTGTAAATAGAGCTCAGTAACACTGACAGCATCCTCAGTCTTCTTGCATGCCACAAAATAAGCCATCTTGCTGAACCTATCAACAAATACCATCACAGAATCCTTGCCCCTCTGAGTCCTGGGTAAGCCAACAATAAAATCCATGCTTATATCCTCACATGGTTTATCAGGCACTGGTAGATGAGTATATGGACCAGCCTGGAAAAAGCTCTTGGCTTGTTGAAGGATTGAACATCTTCTGAGGATGACCTGGACATCTCCCATCATCCTGGGCTAGTATAATTGATCCTGAAGAATGTCTAATGTTTTATGGACCCCAAAGTGCTCTTCTAAGCCTCCTGAGTGAACTTCCCTTATAAGTAGATCTATGTAAGGACCCTTGGGCACACACAGCTTGTTGCCCTGGAACAACAATCCTTCCTGCAAGAGATACTTGCTCCCTGGGACCTTCTGTCCCTTAGTTTGAGTTATCCATTCTTCTGAAAAATCAGGATCTTCTTTGTATATCTATTTCATAAATTCAAACCCAAGGACTTTGTTTCCCATGACTGACAGTAAGGAGGGCCTCCTTGACAATGCATCTGCCACTACATTTTGCTGTCCCTCCTTGTATTTGCTGGAAAACGTGAATGACTGCAAGAACTCTACCCACTTAGCATGCTTATGACTCAATTTGTGTTAACCATTAATATATTTCAGGGCCTCATGGTCTGGATGCAACACAAATGGTTTAGGCTTCAGATATTGATTCCAATGCATCAGGGCTCTGATGATAGCATAAAACTCGTTATCATAGGTAGAGTATTTCAATTTAGCTCCATTTAGCTTCTCACTGAAATAGGCTACAGGCTTTTCAGCATGAATTAAAACTGCTCCAATGTCAACTCCACTGGCATCACACTCCACTTCAAATAGCTGATCAAAATCTGGCAGCTTTAGGATAGGGGTTTCATACATTAACTTCTTAATTCTTTCAAAGGACTGCTGAGCATTGTCAGTCCATTGAAACTCTCCCTTCTTCATGCACTCAGTGATTGGTGCTACAACCGAGCTGAAGTTTTTAATGAACCTTCTGTAAAAGGAAGCCGATCTATCGAATCCCCTAACTTCAGTGATTGTTTTAGGGACTGGCCAGGACTGAATTGCTGAGATTTTCTCTTGGTCCACTGATATACCCCTTCCAGATACAATGTAATCTAGAAAGGTCACCTCTTCAACCATGAAGGTGCACTTTCTAGCTTGCCAAACCACTTCTGCTCCCTGAGAATTTTAAAAACCACTTCAAGATGCTTGATATGATCTTCCCTGCTGCTGCTATACTCCAGTATGTCATCAAAGTACACCACAATAAACTGACCTAAGCAGGGCCTCAACACTTCAGTCATCAACCTCATGAAAGTGCTGGGTGCATTTGAGAGGCCAAATGGCATCGCAAGCCATTCATATAAACCATGTTTTGTTTTGAAGGCAGTCTTCCCTTGCATGAGATCAATCTTGGAAAAAAATTTGGCACCACTCAGTTCATCAAGCATATCATCTAACCTTGGAATTGGGAATCTATACTTGACAGTAATGTTGTTAATGGCTCTACTGTCAGTACACATTCTCCATGTTCTATCATTATTAGGAACAAGCAATGCAGGGACTGCACAAGGACTTAGAGATTCCCTGACAAATCCCTTGCTCATAAGCTCTACAATTTGGTGTTGTGACTCCTTAGTGGCTGCTGGATCACTCCTGTAAGCAGGTCTGTTAGGCAGCATAACACCTGGTACAAGATCAATATGGTGCTTAA
The DNA here is from genome assembly GCF_048544455.1 of Silene latifolia. Classification (NCBI taxonomy): domain Eukaryota; kingdom Viridiplantae; phylum Streptophyta; class Magnoliopsida; order Caryophyllales; family Caryophyllaceae; genus Silene; species Silene latifolia. The sequence continues at coordinate 1,843,896 of NW_027413123.1, forward strand.
TTCCCTTCAAGGGTGGCAGTCCACTAGGTAGTTCCTTTGGAAACACATCCCTGAACTTATGGAGCAAAGGTTCAATTTCTGCAGGCAACAATAAACCATCTATTTCAGTCATTTCCTTGGACAGCAGGATCAATACAGGTTGCTCTTGTTTCATTTCCTAGATCATGGCAACCTCAGACAAGAACAACACACCACTGATCTATTTTGGCATGTTTGGGCTCCCATAGTTTCTTTGATTGGGTGGTAAGGGGGCAGCGTGACCTTCTTACCTTCGTGTTTGAAGCTGTAAACATTCTCCTTTCCCTGATGAGTTGTATTCTTGTCAAACTCCCATGGCCTCCTCAACAGCAGGTGGCAAGCATCCATGGGTACAACATTACACAATACCTTATCCTTGTACACTTTTCCAATAGAGAATGGTACTAGACATTGTTTGTCAACCTTAACCTCTACTCCCTGGGTCACCAGATTCAGCTTGTTGACCATGGTGATGGAATCCACATTGGTACAGCTCCCTCCATCTATGATCAAGTTACAAACCCTTTGTAACACCCCGATTTATGAAGGAGCCTTTAGCAAGACATTTCCTAATAAACCGGACTGTTACCATCTCGGTTTCCCGAGTTAGTGAATAACAAATTAAACTCCAAGGCAAAATCTATAATTACTTTAACTTAATTATTACAAAACCTCTTTTACATCAAATTACAAGGAACTAACATAAATGAAAGTGAAAGTCTTCTAAATGATGATCTAGCTACTAAGTCTTCTGATCCAGTGTCTCACGCCCATCAAGCTCCCAGCCTATCTCATAAACCTGTCAAGCCTACTCCCCAATATTTGGATCGTCACAGGTGTTCACGAATACACAGGGTCAACCACGAGGTTGAGTAAGGAATACAATGAAACAACAAAATATGATATGCATGCTCCTCCGTCACCTCCATCTCCATCTCAACTCATATCTCATAACCCGGAACACCCAGCCATACCGATCCCCGGTAGACTATATATCGACCGTAGCCGATCTGCCAGCTCGCAGCTGAGGACACCAGGGCAAGTCCTGCAGAACCCGCCTGGGCCTTATCACAACATCATCTTCACCACACCACATCACCACAACATCCTCCATCTCCAATGCATATGAATGCTCAAAAGAAATTAATGCAACACAATATATATATCTTTGAACTGATCAATCATAAAATCATGCCGGTTACCAAATGTTGTGATAACATACTCAATACGATCAATTCAGTCAATCACCTTCCAGTATATGAATCATAACGTAAATCAACAGCCACGAAGCAAGTCAACGTTCACAGTTTGGTCATACGAAACACAAACAAGTCAACACAATTCAACATCAACGATAATAAGTCAAGTGTATTTCCCTACCTTTTCGCAATCCAAGCACACACAAGCAATCACTTATGATCCTTCACTTATCCATCACCTACATAACATAATTATGTATAATTACCATCTACTCAGTCAATTAATCATGCACATAACCTAGACTCATCATAACTTAATAGGAATATCAATTTAAAGAACAAACACGACTTTTCCTGATTTTCCTGCTCATGACAGACTCGGTATAAAATGAATAACTAATTCCATAAAATTCGAATTGATGCAAGGCCAATTGAATTCGAACCTCATGAGTCTTAGCTACAATTTATATCTAACGTGTTTTTCTCAAATTCCAAACTTACCAAGGGTTTTCAGACTGATTTCCAAAACCTGACAGAAACCGTCGCATAAAAAGTATTGATTCATAAAACGAGTTTGACAAATGATTCTTAAGTAAAACCAACGCCTAACTCATCTAAACTCTTTAAATTAAATATATGAAAAAGACCCAGCACCAATTCAATATCTAAATTATGTTTTAGAAGTAATCTTTCAGCCTCTACTGATTTGCGGACTTTTTAGATAGACGTTCACAAATAATTTCTTCAGGAAAAACTACACGGTGAAATGCTACCAATTTTCACAGGCATAAACTAGGCTTGGAATAAACATGAGTCTATTCTTTAACTTTTTGCATCCCACGGCTTTAAGACAGGTAAAACACTCAAATAACACAGACCAATGAATCTGTAAATTGCTGTAACTATTCCATTCATTTATCTCATACAATTTATAATCAAAAACCCCCAAACCAATTCTAGGGTTACGAAAATTATCCCAATACTACTATAATTATGCTAATAATTGAATAAAGAGGTAATAGGATAGTCTATTTACGAAATAGGATGAGAATAGGCTGAGAAATCGCCTCGCAATTCCTCACGCGGCTCCCTTCACACACGGCTCCCTCTTCTCTCTTTTCTCTCTTTTCTCATGGTTAAAATGAATATGGTGATAGGGAGATTAGGGTTTGGTTAGATGGGTTATACATATAGGATAGGTGCTATTAAGACGATACGGGCCTAGCCTAGTTAGATTAATTAAAACCCGAGTCACATAATTACCCGAGTCACAAATACACTACACGACCCAGCTGGTAACTCGGCCTAATATAATATCATATTAAAATACCGGGTATTACAGTCTACCCTCCTTAAAAGAAACTTCGTCCCCGAAGTTTAACCATAATGTAAAAACACATCATGTAACACTCCAACATAACCCACACAACGCATAACCAATATAGCCAAACTGAAAAATCACACATGAAAGTATAAAGATTTTACAATCCTACCCTCCTTAAACATGGTTACGTCCCCGTAACCTTCATTATTATAGCAAAAGTTCTCAAACTACTGCTAACAACTGAAAGAGGATAAAAGATTCACAACTCACGTTCAAGTTAACTAATCCCTACTAAAGACAATCAATATACAAGCTCTCTCAAGGAAGCTACAGTTACTGCTGCTACATCACATCGCCACGGATCGGAGCAAAAGCCACGTTGAATAACTTAAGACATTTCAGTATTAATCTAAACACTCTTCATATCAATCAATACATGCGATAACATTCACAGGATCTGCTTGTCAATCTAATTTATACATTACTACTCAGGTTACAAAGATGAAGATGCTTAGGTGCTCACATATGGTTCATGTCAAATAGCATATTTTCCAAGAAATATTGGTCGAATGACGAATGAAGAATGCACATTGATTGGCAAATTTTACAAGCTTATTGGTCGAGTCAGTCAAGCGAGTAAACAGCGATATTGGAAAGTTAACATACAATACTATCATACATAAAATTTCATTCTTGGTGTTAAATATATTTAAACTGCACCCAACACCATGACATAAAAGATTAAATGTATTTAACTACACCAATTTTACAAATATTCATTACATATCATGCTAATATCAACATACCATGTTAACACACAACTCACTTAAATCACCACATTACATTTCCCGTTTTGACATTCGTAACTAACCACAACCCACTAATTCACTACATGAACGAACAACATGACTAAATTAACCCACTATTTGTGACTCCATTCTAGCTTCATTCCCCAGGACTAGCAAATATCATGAAACCATACAACCGGACATTTATTTGGAAATCTCATTTCGAATTTATACTCAAACGAGAAAATTTAACTTCATTTTCAAAACTTTTACTTTCATACTGGACGGTGAATAACTTTCTTAACATAAATCTTATAACAGAGCCGTCCATAGAATCCATTTAACTCAAAATCAGATAAACTTAACTCAATTCCTTCAAACAATACGAGCTTAGGTGTCGACTCATATTTCGTAATTTACAGGTTCATCTTATTCATTTCAGTCCTATCTTTACTAATGAACGACTATTACCTCAACATCAGGATTTTAGTTGCACTTCTTTACTCAGTTATATTCACGGCTAACACGACTACAACATTTAATCGGAGACCTTTTAGATAGTACACATTCCCTGGTGACGTCTCATCAAAGCATACGATTCGTACCATGATGTAAAGCAAGTAACTACAAATTAACCGTGTTCAATCAAAATTTTACCTCTTTATTACAGATCTATTTATCACGGGTTGCATGGTCACACAAAAGTATAAGTACCAACTCAATCACATGTTAAATTTTAAAACGATTTATCACGTCATAAGAACTAGACAAGAGTCTAACCATATAGTCAATATAAGAAGATTATTAGTTTAGATCGGAGGCACATTATAAAATTCCCTGTTAAACTCCTTACGGAACCATCGACTGTGCGTCATGAGTAATTAACTTAATAATGTAGAAGTCAAACAACTGAAATTACAATTGAGTATTAATGGTTATATGATTCACAATAACAACAAAATTACTTCCATATCACACATATGTTTAACATTTTAGCAACCATACCATTCAATTGTATCCATCAACTCAGTATAATTCATTTTCAGCAAAATAAAAGATATCGCATAAACAACTTAAACATGTACATATACCATCATATAACTTGTAAAACATTATCTATGACAAAAGATTAGCAAGGTGAACAAGTTCTCTGGTTTGCACGGTTTGAACAAATAGGCAACTCGCGGCTCAATTAAACGTAACTATAACGACAATCATTTAAACATACGCATAACATGTGAATCATCAAAGGGTTATCTCATTATAATTCATAGCGACGGTTCGAGAATATATTTCAAATATCGTAACTATATCGTAACTATATCAAACTATATTTCAAATATCGTGACAATTGCAACAATCACCTTAGCATTTCATGACAATACAACTATGAACATATCCAATAAGGAGCAACAACACTATTTTGTTATCATATCATAAGTTTAGGTTCAACTGAAATAAATTAATGCAATTAAAGTAATAAGTATAACTATAGGCACACAGACTCACATAAAAGACATTAGAACTCAGATGACATCCTACATATGTGAACAATTGGACATACTCATTACTACCATCCATGTGTAAACATTTAAACATAATTATTATAAATATTCATGCGAGTATATTAGAACAATCAAGTTAACATTTAACGCCACCAACTTTACCAAGATATGACAATATAGTTTTATATTTATATATATCCGACCACTATTCAAATATGATGAACACACCAGAGATATTATAACATGCCAAGCATAAAATATGCAAACAACTGGACTCGTATAAAATATTTCACCCTCGATTAAGAATCAAATTAAGCTATTCAATTTCACTCATACTATCATGCCAACAATGTTATAAACTAAACTTTAATTTTTTTTTATCACTAGTTAAGATACATAACCAATGAATATGTGTGCTACTATCATCATATAAGGACACTATAATTTCACATTAATAAGGCTCATGAAATAATCGAACAGCTGCATGAAAACTCAACATAGCATTCACATTTTAAAAGTTATGATTCACGTTGTAACTTCCAAAAAAATCACGAATAAATAACCGTTCAACGAAAACTTGAGTTATATTACTTTTTATAACATACAGAGAGTTAGTAATTCGTGAGAAAAAGAATGAGGTCCAAAGCTCAAGAATTCAATTTTTAAAGGATTTTACAACTCAGATGGTCCAAACCAGTATGTGACAGCAATTGGTCCGAAACTTGGGTCAGTTTGCAAAACTTACCATTTAATATAGAGACATCAAGAATTTTCGTGCCTTATCAATTTGAAAACATATGCGAATCTTCTGATCGATGGAGTTGGAATTATGCAAAAATTATTAATACAATTTAAATGAGGATTTTTACAAAATCGTTGGTCGAAACATCACTGCACAGGAACTTCCTGACCACAGCCCACTAAAATATTTATTACTCCTAATCCGTATATCCTATAAGCATGAAACTAAAGCCAAATGAACACTAACTCACGAGGCTATCTCTCATAAAATTTTCATCCATAGGCAATAAACAGAAAAGAAATGGCAGTAAGGTCAATTAAAGAGTAAAATCAAACAAAACGAGTTTCAGCACTAGGTCATTCTTTACTATGTTACAAGCTCTTATGAACATACTATGTATACTAACCCATCCCAACTTAAATCTCACACTTTGTACTTACGTAAACATCTATCCCATAGAATCCCTTCCCATCTCGATCTACTCCTTACATCTAAATCACGATTGCTATGACTAGAAACAAGCAATTCAATAGTGTTTCTGATTACTATCACAATACTATACTAGCATGGCTTCAGGATCACATAACCGCATATCACTAGACATAATAGCACTATCAACACGTCATTCACATCCATCCAGATAAATATCATCAATTCGCAATTATTTTCACGCTCACGATTACCACAATCCAACACTTCATTGATTATCAATCTGAACACGAAAATTTATTTCTCATCTCCACAACATCATATGATCACGTCATCATTCATACAAAATACTTACCGTAACGTTGTCCTGCAGAATGGTTAGAATATATGGGTCTCAAGGTATACATCAACCCGATTATATCCAAGGTTTTCCTTCTAACTACCCCATTCACTCAATTTTCTCTCGGGTTACCTGGTTCAAAACTGAGAGGGCAAAAGAGCACGTATTAAGGGCGCCTTCTTAACCGCACTGTGAGCTCCTAACAGTTTATTCCCAGGGGTTCATTTTATTTAGACACATCCTACGTTAATTGGGTTCATTGGTTTAGGCCTGAGGATCGTTCTCTCTGACACCACTATGTAACACCCCGATTTATGAAGGAGCCTTTAGCAAGACATTTCCTAATAAACCGGACTGTTACCATCTCGGTTTCCCGAGTTAGTGAATAACAAATTAAACTCCAAGGCAAAATCTATAATTACTTTAACTTAATTATTACAAAACCTCTTTTACATCAAATTACAAGGAACTAACATAAATGAAAGTGAAAGTCTTCTAAATGATGATCTAGCTACTAAGTCTTCTGATCCAGTGTCTCACGCCCATCAAGCTCCCATCCTATCTCATAAACCTGTCAAGTCTGCTCCCCAATATTTGGATCGTCACAGGTGTTCACGAATACACAGGGTCAACCACGAGGTTGAGTAAGAATACAATGAAACAACAAAATATGATATGCATGCTCCTCCGTCACCTCCATCTCCATCTCAACTCATATCTCATAACCCGGAACACCCAGCCATACCGATCCCCGGTAGACTATATATCGACCGTAGCCGATCTGCCAGCTCGCAGCTGAGGACACCAGGGCAAGTCCTGCAGAACCCGCCTGGGCCTTATCACAACATCATCTTCACCACACCACATCACCACAACATCCTCCATCTCCAATGCATATGAATGCTCAAAAGAAATTAATGCAACACAATATATATATCTTTGAACTGATCAATCATAAAATCATGCCGGTTACCAAATGTTGTGATAACATACTCAATACGATCAATTCAGTCAATCACCTTCCAGTATATGAATCATAACGTAAATCAACAGCCACGAAGCAAGTCAACGTTCACAGTTTGGTCATACGAAACACAAACAAGTCAACACAATTCAACATCAACGATAATAAGTCAAGTGTATTTCCCTACCTTTTCGCAATCCAAGCACACACAAGCAATCACTTATGATCCTTCACTTATCCATCACCTACATAACATAATTATGTATAATTACCATCTACTCAGTCAATTAATCATGCACATAACCTAGACTCATCATAACTTAATAGGAATATCAATTTAAAGAACAAACACGACTTTTCCTGATTTTCCTGCTCATGATGTGACTCGGTATAAAATGAATAACTAATTCCATAAAATTCGAATTGATGCAAGGCCAATTGAATTCGAACCCCATGAGTCTTAGCTACAATTTATATCTAACGTGTTTTTCTCAAATTCCAAACTTACCAAGGGTTTTCAGACTGATTTCCAAAAACTGACAGAAACCGTCGCATAAAAAGTATTGATTCATAAAACGAGTTTGACAAATGATTCTTAAGTAAAACCAACGCCTAACTCATCTAAACTCTTTAAATTAAATATATGAAAAAGACCCAGCACCAGTTCAATATCTAAATTATGTTTTAGAAGTAATCTTTCAGCCTCTACTGATTTGCGGACTTTTTAGATAGACGTTCACAAATAATTTCTTCAGGAAAAACTACACGGTGAAATGCTACCAATTTTCACAGGCATAAACTAGGCTTGGAATAAACATGAGTCTCTTCTTTAACTTTTTGCAAGTCTTCTAAATGATGATCTAGCTACTAAGTCTTCTGATCCAGTGTCTCACGCCCATCAAGCTCCCAGCCTATCTCATAAACCTGTCAAGCCTACTCCCCAATATTTGGATCGTCACAGGTGTTCACGAATACACAGGGTCAACCACGAGGTTGAGTAAGGAATACAATGAAACAACAAAATATGATATGCATGCTCCTCCGTCACCTCCATCTCCATCTCAACTCATATCTCATAACCGGAACACTGACCATACCGATCCCAGGTAGACTATATATCGACCGTAGCCGATCACTTTCCTGTTGAGGACACTAGGGCAAGTCTGCAGAAGAACCCCTTTGGGCCTTATCACAACATCATCTTCACCACACCACATCACCACAACATCCTCCATCTCCAATGCATATGAATGCTCAAAAGAAATTAATGCAACACAATATATATATCTTTGAACTGATCAATCATAAAATCATGCCGGTTACCAAATGTTGTGATAACATACTCAATACGATCAATTCAGTCAATCACCTTCCAGTATATGAATCATAACGTAAATCAACAGCCACGAAGCAAGTCAACGTTCACAGTTTGGTCATACGAAACACAAACAAGTCAACACAATTCAACATCAACGATAATAAGTCAAGTGTATTTCCCTACCTTTTCGCAATCCAAGCACACACAAGCAATCACTTATGATCCTTCACTTATCCATCACCTACATAACATAATTATGTATAATTACCATCTACTCAGTCAATTAATCATGCACATAACCTAGACTCATCATAACTTAATAGGAATATCAATTTAAAGAACAAAACACGACTTTTCCGATTTTCCTGCTCATGACAGACTTCGGTATAAAATGAATAACTAATTCCATAAAATTCGAATTGATGCAAGGCCAATTGAATTCGAACCCCATGAGTCTTAGCTACAATTTATATCTAACGTGTTTTTCTCAAATTCCAAACTTACCAAGGGTTTTCAGACTGATTTCCAAAAACATGAGAAACCGTCGCATAAAAAGTATTGATTCATAAAACGAGTTTGACAAATGATTCTTAAGTAAAACCAACGCCTAACTCATCTAAACTCTTTAAATTAAATATATGAAAAAGACCCAGCACCAGTTCAATATCTAAATTATGTTTTAGAAGTAATATTTCAGCCTCTACTGATTTGCGGACTTTTTAGATAGACGTTCACAAATAATTTCTTCAGGAAAAACTACACGGTGAAATGCTACCAATTTTCACAGGCATAAACTAGGCTTGGAATAAACATGAGTCTCTTCTTTAACTTTTTGCAAGTCTTCTAAATGATGATCTAGCTACTAAGTCTTCTGATCCAGTGTCTCACGCCCATCAAGCTCCCACCCTATCTCATAAACCTGTCAAGCCTACTCCCCAATATTTGGATCGTCACAGGTGTTCACGAATACACAGGGTCAACCACGAGGTTGAGTAAGGAATACAATGAAACAACAAAATATGATATGCATGCTCCTCCGTCACCTCCATCTCCATCTCAACTCATATCTCATAACCCGGAACACCCAGCCATACCGATCCCCGGTAGACTATATATCGACCGTAGCCGATCCGCCACCATTTCGCTTGTTGAGGACACCAGGGCAAGTCCTGCAGAACCCGCCTGGGCCTTATCACAACATCATCTTCACCACACCACATCACCACAACATCCTCCATCTCCAATGCATATGAACGCTCAAAAGAAATTAATGCAACACAATATATATATCTTTGAACTGATCAATCATAAAATCATGCCGGTTACCAAATGTTGTGATAACATACTCAATACGATCAATTCAGCCAATCACCTTCCAGTATATGAATCATAACGTAAATCAACAGCCACGAAGCAAGTCAACGTTCACAGTTTGGTCATACGAAACACAAACAAGTCAACACAATTCAACATCAACGATAATAAGTCAAGTGTATTTCCCTACCTTTTCGCAATCCAAGCACACACAAGCAATCACTTATGATCCTTCACTTATCCATCACCTACATAACATAATTATGTATAATTACCATCTACTCAGTCAATTAATCATGCACATAACCTAGACTCATCATAACTTAATAGGAATATCAATTTAAAGAACAAACACGACTTTTCCTGATTTTCCTGCTCATGACAAACTCGGTATAAAATGAATAACTAATTCCATAAAATTCGAATTGATGCAAGGCCAATTGAATTCGAACCCCATGAGTCTTAGCTACAATTTATATCTAACGTGTTTTTCTCAAATTCCAAACTTACCAAGGGTTTTCAGACTGATTTCCAAAAACTGACAGAAACCGTCGCATAAAAAGTATTGATTCATAAAACGAGTTTGACAAATGATTCTTAAGTAAAACCAACGCCTAACTCATCTAAACTCTTTAAATTAAATATATGAAAAAGACCCAGCACCAGTTCAATATCTAAATTATGTTTTAGAAGTAATCTTTCAGCCTCTACTGATTTGCGGACTTTTTAGATAGACGTTCACAAATAATTTCTTCAGGAAAAACTACACGGTGAAATGCTACCAATTTTCACAGGCATAAACTAGGCTTGGAATAAACATGAGTCTCTTCTTTAACTTTTTGCATCCCACGGCTTTAAGACAGGTAAAACACTCAAATAACACAGACCATAGAATCTGTAAATTGCTGTAACTATTCCATTCATTTATCTCATACAATTTATAATCAAAAACCCCCAAACCAATTCTAGGGTTACGAAAATTATCCCAATACTACTATAATTATGCTAATAATTGAATAAAGAGGTAATAGGATAGTCTATTTACGAAATAGGATGAGAATAGGCTGAGAAATCGCCTCGCAATTCCTCACGCGGCTCCCTTCACACACGGCTCCCTCTTCTCTCTTTTCTCTCTTTTCTCATGGTTAAAATGAATATGGTGATAGGGAGATTAGGGTTTGGTTAGATGGGTTATACATATAGGATAGGTGCTATTAAGACGATACGGGCCTAGCCTAGTTAGATTAATTAAAACCCGAGTCACATAATTACCCGAGTCACAAATACACTACACGACCCAGCTGGTAACTCGGCCTAATATAAGATCATATTAAAATACCGGGTATTACACCCTTACCTAAACTGTACATGTACTCCTGAAGATCAGGGATCTCTGGTCAGCTTCTAAGGGTGCCTGTGGTGAATACATGACTCTCCATAAGACCAAGTTGTGCCCTGTGTCAGGTTGAGCTATAACCTGATCTTAGCCTTATTCCTCCTCAGCTTCCATTTCCTCCAACACTAGGCTCTCATCCTTCTCATACTCAACCAATCCTTCCCATTCCCACTCTTCTACTTCTATTGCTGTTAGTGCCCTCTTAGAAGGACAATCCTTTCTGAAGTGGCCATATCCCGGACATTAAAGCATTTGATCTTTCCCTCAGTCACAGGTGGGTTGGTTTTCTGGTTTATGGGGGCTTTCCCTTTATCTAGGGTAGGTGGTGCAGCTGGTTTAGGTGTACTACCAATCCTGACACCAGTAAATGGTCTGAATGCAGGCCTAGTGGCAGTTTTAGACACTGCAGGCTTAGCCTTTCCCATTTTTTCAACTCTTAATGATAGGTTAACCACATCATCATAAGACCACATGGGTTGTATCCTAACCTTTGTAGCAATATTCTTATCAAGATCCTTCAGAAACCTAGCAATCCGTTGTTTAGGTTTTTCATTAATCTCACATTGCAAGGTTAACTGCTGGTAGGTCTCAACTGGTCTCTCATCTTGCCCAAGTTTGGACAATTTAATAAAGAGATCTTGAGTGTAATCTTTGGTGACAAATTTACTCAACATCTTTTTCTTAAGCTTAGACCAAGACCTAAGTGGTTCTTTCCCTTCTCTAATCCTTTGGTGTTTCAGGTTATCATACCAAAGAGAAGCATATCCCTTCAGTTTCAAGACAATAACTTTAAAGGCCTTAACATCAGTGTAACCTTTATACTCAAAAATTTCTCAATATCCCTAATCCATTTTAACAAATCATCAGGATTTATGCTACCAGAAAATTCAGGGACTTGTACCTTTAGATTCTTGTCTATGTGCTCAGATTCTGATTCATACCCAGGTGGTGGTTGTCCTCTCCCTGCTCCCATAAAGAAGCCTCTACCTCTACCCCTTCCTCTGGGAGGTGGTTGTCTTCTTGGGTCATGGTTTGGAAATCTCTCCATCACTACATGGAAAGAATTAAGTAGTGTGTCCAAATTTCCTGCAAGAGTTTCTATCATGGTCTCAATACAAGCAAGTCTCTCTTCACTCATGGTTGTTTTTGTGTTTTTGTTGTAGGTAGGGATAATGAACTCACAGTTTCTCTCAACCCAAGAATAACACAAAGGTGGAATTGTGTTAAACCTTGCTCTGATACCAAATTGCTGTGTCAAACCCCAGGCCTGACACAAAGATTTAAACATCAAATGAGACCAACTGTTCTGGTGTTTTCAGGATGCAATGAACCTTCAGAATTTGAATAAAAATACCAAATGGCCTGCTAAAATCATGAAATTTGGGGACAAGCTAGTTAAATGAATAAACTAACTCTGATTAAAATTTCAAGAAATTTGAAGCAATCTAAGTATTTTTGATAAATTTATTAAGACTGCCTGACAGAAGAAATCAGACAATTTGACACAGGGTTAATGTTTGAGACTGTACAAGGACCGAAGGATATAATTATCAACTCGAATCCCACAAAATAATCACAAGGAATCAAGTTAACAATTTGGAGAATTTAAACTGGAATTTATCACAGACTAGCACAAATAAAAACCAACTCAAGCTAACAGCAAAGCTAAATAACCCACAGTCTGAGAACATGATTGAATGAACCTCACTAACAGACTTTGTTCAACACATACAGTCTAAGCACAAGATGTTAACATGACTGAATCTTAACTACAGACTAAGCAAAAGTTATATAGATGTTAAGTTGAGAGAAAACTCACGTTTAATATTCATCAAAAACTGCCTCAATGCAGTTGGGGGACAGGTCCTTATATAGGCCTCCCTCTTTGAATTCTGTTACAAATTTTAACCTAGAAATCTCATCCAGGGCCAGGATTAATTATTAGGACATAAATAAGGTACTGGAAATAATTTACAATGATGACAAAATTATTTAAAGGAAACTGCAATAAAACAACAGAAAACTGCAACTAATAGTGACAGGTTGCTTCCTTGGCTGCTGTGTTGCTTTGGCTGCCAGTATAAGGACCAATGGGTGCAGTAGGTGCCTTGACTTTTCCTCTTATGTGGTATCTGAAATATGGAGAGACAAACAAAAGCACCTCAGCATCAGCTCCTTCTTTGTTTAGCCAGATATGGCAATATTCTTTATGTTTTATGTCCCTTTCAACAGCTTGACTTTCAGTTTGACTTTCTCTTGGTTGCAGTGTGACGTTGGCCTGGCTCCTTAGGACCTTTTTCAGCTTAATTGATCAATGTTTCAGCTAGCCAGGGTGGCAGCTGGTGGGTGAGCTTGTACTGGTACTTGTGACCTCCCAAAGTAGGCCTGGCAGTGGTTGATAACAGGGTAGTGTGATTTGGATTGTTGCCTGCTTCCTGATCAGCATTGACCTGGTTCATGGCTCCTGTTGCACCATGTATACAGATAGGTAGGTGGCCTTTGTCCACGGATCGGCGGTGGCCCATGTACACAGTTTAGCGACTCCGCTGGGGAAAGCTAGGACACTTGTGTCTTTTTTATCCTTAGAGGTGAAACCCAAACGAGGTCGTGGTTAAAGTGCATTAATTGATATTACTGTCATAAATCGGGTTTCTTATCCGGGCCCACAACCTAACCTTTATAGACCAATTGGCTCGTCTCGTCGCCGTGATTTTTCTCATCCCTGCGTCTCGACTACTGATTGCGTCAAGCATACCGTTTGCGTTACGCATTTCTTTTTCGTCAGAGAGCTTTCACTTCCTACGTGAACGAGGCTAGGGCTCCCTCCTAACACATTTTGTTCGGATTGGCATCCCTCTCGAAAATTGGGGATTGATCGCTTGGTGTGTAACCACCCTTATTAAGCCAAAACCAGTGTCAGCATTGTGCATAATATAATGAATTGTGAGTGCTTATGTGCTATGTGATCATAAGTCCTTTCGTGTCATTTCAAAGCTCTTAAAAACGCCTTTTCGCGCCTTTATAATGGCCGTTTTCAAACCTCGGTCTTTTGCCGACCGTTGCAAAAACAACATTTTTACACCGTCGTAATGACGATATCAAAACCTGGTTTTTCCAAACCATCTCAAACTTTGTGCCACTTTTCGCGCCGTTATAATGGCCATTTTAAACCTCGGTCTTTTGCCGACCGTTGCAAAATTTTACGCCGTCGTAATGACGATCTCAAAACCTGGTTTTTACAAAACATCACAAACCTCATGCCACTTTTCGCACCGTTATAATGGCCGATTTCAAACCTCGAATTTTCACCGACCGTTTCAAAACAACTATTTATGCCGTCGTAATGACGATTTTCAAACCCGGTTTTTTAAAAACTGTTCCAAAAACACCTTTTTGCGCCGTCATAATGGCCATTTCAAACCTCGGTCTTTCGCCGACCGTTGCAAATCTTTTTCATGTCGTCGTAATGATGATTTTCAAACCCGGGTTTTTACAACCGTTTCAAAATCACCTTTTTGTGAAGTCATAATGGCCATTTTAAACCTTGGCCTTTCGCCGACTATTGCAAACCTTTTTCATGCGTCGTAATAACGATTTTCAAACTCGGTTTTTTTACAACCGTTTCAAAAACACCTTTTTACGCCGTCATAATGGCCATTTCAATCCTCGATCTTTCACCGACCGTTGCAAACCTATTTCATGTTGTCGTAATTATGATTTTCAAACCCGGTTTTTACAATCGTTTCAAAAACACCTTTTCCCGCTATCGTTAGGGCAATTTCGAAACATGGATTTTAAACTGTTTTGCGCCGATATAATGGACTTTTACGCCGACATAATGGACTTTTGCACATACATAATGGCCATTTCAAAACCCGGGAATGACTCACCATTTTTAAGGACTTTTCAAATCCCAAGGACAAAACACCGTCTTCGAGACCACAACAATTTCAAATTTTACAAATCTCGATTTTCAAAACACGCACCTTCTGGATTTCGAAAACCATCCTCGAAAACAATACACCATTTTCAAGACCGTTTCAAACCTCGAAAACAATGTACCTTTTTCAAAAGCACTCTCGAAAAGAAGACAATGTTTTCTAGGCTTCAAAAATTTGAATCCTTCAAATTTTCAATACTTGATTTTTGTAATCCCGAAAACTGGTTTCGAAAACCGAAGCGCCAATTTCCAAACTGTCGTAATTACGAACTTTTGAAATTCAAAATCTATTTCAAAACCGAAATGACATTTTCCACGCCGTTATAATGGCAATTTCGATTTTCGAAATCCTTACTTTTTTAAAACTGCTTTTGAAGACGAATTTGATCGTTTCAAATCATTTGAAAACAAATTTAACCATTTTCAAATTTTCAACCCATTTTCAAAGCGCATGAGAACAAACTTAACCGTTTTTAAATTTTAAACCCAATTTAAAATAATTTAAAAACAAATTTAACCGTTTTCATGGCCATTGTGATGACGATTCCAAATTCTTCAATTCTCGATTTTCAAATCCGCGATTCTGAATTTCGAAACCCGCCTTTGAAAAACACGTACTGTTTTCTAAGCCGTTGCAACCCCCGATTATTTCAAACTCGTCTTCCAAAAGTGAACTTAACCTTTTTTCGAAGGAAAGCCCTAAGCAAACTTCGCCATTTTGAAAATTTCTATTTTCGAAAATCCCTTATAAATAATAGCAACACATACATATTAGTCCACCATTCCGATTTAGACTCGAGTCGAGTCAAGTTGTCTAAATGACAACAAGTGTCCGCCAAAGTTAGTCCTACCTTCTAGCCTAGCTCGTGTCGCCCAATTGTCAAAGACATAACTAACCGCGTTAGTAGAGTCAAAACCTATCGGGTTTTAAACCCGCATTTCCTCTATATTACGGGTTAAAGGTCAAGCTTGTATACGCGTCTCGTCCAACGGCGTCACGTGAGCAATGCACATCCAAAATGAGTCAGAATTCGTCTGTATAGGCATCACTATGTCAAAGTCGACACTCGATTCTAACTATATACAAGTGTAAATGTAATGGATAGTCAAAGGATAGTATATCGTACAAATGGTGGTTTGAGGGAGGACTCCACCAAACTCATTTCAAACTGCCATTTTCATTGATGTTGTCCATGTTGCTCAATGCTCCCAATAACCGGTCAAAAGCTTGAGCACAATCTTCAAACAAGCATGAATACGGTTTGTTCAAATTCAATATGAATCTTGGCCAAAGGATCTTGCCACTTACTCTCTCATTCACCTTGCCCTTAGCACTTGTGCCATTGCAATGCTTCAAACCAGCAAGCCCATGATTCTTGTCAACACAACGTATGAAGTATGACCCATATTCGTCCGGAGGCTTCCAATCTCCACCATCTCTTTCAAATTCTATGATGATAGAGCATTGATTCATCAATCCTTCAATAGTAGAAGGAGAGTTCACATTTCTTTGATGAGGTGATAGTTCAAGGATAAGATGTAGAGTAGTCAACTTCTCGCCATTGAGGTCATTCATGCTGACACGGCTGTCGCAACCCTATCAAAAATAAACCAAACCGGCTCTAACTTATGCAGCAGAGGTAAGTCGGGTATCGTATCCACATGGAGGCGGTCACTATCTACATGTTATTCTAGTCTGTCTAAGATCACAAAACGAGGGGTTTGATTATTTTGGTTCTAAACCACGAAGATATAAGTGAAGAGAGAAGAGAGGGAACAAGGACTAAACTTTAAGGAAATTGACAAATAGAGAAAAATAGCTAGGATAGTCGGTTCAACGTGATTTTCTAGGAGTCCAATCTAGGGTCTTAGGTCAGCATAAACTCGGTCTGCAGGGTAATGAAAAGGTCCTTTCGGTCCGCTATTCGCCCTAAAACATTACTAACTTAGCTTTCACCCTCATTAGAATGCCCTAATGTTCATTGCAATTCTTACCCCTTCTAATCTTTCGATCTAGGTCAAGGTGTAATGAAATTAACTAGCTAAATGCGTCGATTCAAGCAGCTAATTGCAGTTAATTGCAGTGATTAACAACACAAACCAAATTCAGCCAAACCTAATCATCTAATCTCAATCTCCCTAATCACCATGGCTCCTATATACCCCTAGCACAAGGGATCTAGCTACGCAAAAAGGCAAGTAAAATAATAACAACTGACATAATTATGAAAAACCTAGCAAAGAGATGGTTAAAGAGAAATAACATAAACTAAATAAAGGCAAACAAGAAAGAGGATTAAATTAAATGGAAAAAGAATAAAGGGAGATTACAAAGGTTGAGATCCGGAAAAAGAAGAAGCAAAGCCGAGTTTAACAGTAGAAAAACTAAGATGGAAGTGAAGTGTAAACCTAATTAAGTCTCTCCTATTTTTAGGAAAGATGTTTTTATTGACCTAATACGATAACAAGATATTAAAATCTTGCGTCAGCTGGAAAAGTACTCGATCGAGGACATTAAAACTCCTCGATCGAGTAACTCATAGCAAAAACCTCTCGATTGAGGACCACCAAAAAGGCATCTCTCGATCAAACACTAAAAGTACTCGATCGAGCACTAAAGTACCCGATCGAGTGGTTTCCAGCGCGTAATTCCCACTTCGCGGACTGAATTTCAAACGGCCGCCATTTCTTCGTTACTTGTTGGAAACAAGCGATTTTCATGGCGTTGGAAAGTAAGAGGATAAGCTTTCATATCCAATTGGAATCAGTTAAATATCTGTTATAGAACTTGAGATATGGCTCCTCAAAGAGGTAGTAATAATTTGAAGATCTTATTTTGCTCGCCTAGCTTCTTTACTTCTACGCGCATCACCAAATAGTTGTTTCCAAGCTCCGACTCAATTCATCTCCTAAATGCATGCATAGGGACATGTTCTAAGCTTGATTCCACTTTTCTTTGGTTCATTCCTACAAAAAGGACAAGAGAAACCAAAGTTGACAATTCAGGGGATATTTGTAGCTTAATACTACGTAATATGCATAGAACTGCGTGCAAATAAGGCTTAGAAATACTATATAAAATGCACGCATCAAACCTCCCCAAATCGAACCTTTACTTGTCCTCGGGTAAAATATATGCAAACTAATGGAACGGATTAGAAAACTCAGAACTAGCTACAAATTGTCCACTTAAACCGATTTAATGCAAACACTAATACTTATAGCAAAACAGTCAAATGCAAACGAGTTATGAGATGTTTATAATAAAGCTGAACCGTCGACCATGCAAGACCTTTAATGATGGACTCTCACGGGTCACTCTTTTCTCATGAAGCAAAGGGTAAGCATATGAATTGTAAGAGAAGAAGAAAAATAGTCGCTCACCTAAACTACGACCCACATAAACAAGCATGCAACTAATATGATAGACAATTCGAATTACCGTGCACATATATTACAACCAATCAAGGTCCCGTCACAACCGAGGGCTTACAAAAGTATGGAATAATGAGGCAATGGATAAGATAGGGCAAAACATTTTTGGATATGTGAGGTAATAAGTCAAGCTAGCAACCTAACAAAACCAAACTAAACAATATCCACTTCTAAACCATTAGAAATAAGCACAAGTGCCCCATATTTCGGCACACAAACTCACTTAAACCGAATAACCACAACTCCTCATAAAATAAAGATAAAACATAGGAGCAAAACCGATCTTATTCAATCAAATTTTTTTCTTTCATTTTTCTTTTTGTTCTTTTTCTCGGTTTCTTTTTCTTTTTTTTCTGATTTTCATTCTCGTTTTTCTTCAACTTTTTTTCATCATCCTCCTTCTTTTTCATAAATTACCAACTCCAAATCCATACAATACACGCCAAACTCGGATTAATAGACTAAATAATGCAAAAGTATACACTAAACTAGCTTGACAAGGCAGGCTAAATTTGGATATAGTTAAGGGTCAAAAGGCAAATTTGGCTAAATGTGGAGTTAAATGGGTAAAAATGAAAGAAAACGGGAATGTAAGCACCTCCCTGCATATGACACCAACCACTAACCCGAATGTATGTAGGCAAAAAGAAATTGAATTTCATATACGTGCAAATTAATGAAACATGCTACGTAAAGAGAATACTACTCACAATCCTACCTGAACTGGTCACAAATGACACCAGTTTTAAGGCTCTAATTCTTAGAAATTATAATTAGTTTGCCAAAATTTCAGGTCAAGTCTATTCGTTCAGCTAAATTTTACATTAACTCGTAGATATGCAAAAAGACAAAGCCAAAAAGATATCAGTTTGTTGCAAGGCTTAAGTGAAATGACTAAATGTAGTGCAATTTCATCATTGAATCGACCGTTCCGACTCGACCTATATGCAAAATTAAACGTGAATATTTGAATTTCGAAGATTTTTAATTTTTTTGTGAGATTTTTGAATTTTGAAATTAAAATAAACAATGCATACAAAAATAAAACGTGCAAACTGAAATGCAATAAAAACAATATGCAGACACAGATATGGATGCATATACCCTCCCCAAACCAAACTGTACAATGCTCCCATTGTACTCAATAGCTAACAACAGCAGAATAAAGGGGAAAACGAAATGCAAACTAAAAAGAAGAGTGAAGCTCGGAAAACTTACAAGATAACGCGCGAAGTAGGAACCTCCCCAAACCAGCCAGCAACAAAGGAGGTCGTTAACAGCTTCATAACAACGCCAAAATAACGAACTCTATCGAAAGGATATAGTACTCGATTGAGTACAATGGGTCGCGGAAGTGTTCGATCGAGAAGGTCAGGCACTCGATCGCGTGAAAAGAGTGCTCGATCGAGAGGTACCTGCAGACCACTAATGGCATCCAAAAACCAAGTCTAAATTGTTCACAGTTTATAGTCTGAAGACCAATTATTAAACACACAACAAAACTAAAATGTTCGAAAATCAACTAAAAAGTTTTAAACTTCGGGTTGCCTCCCGATCAGCGCTAGTTTCAGATAGGTCCCAGCTCGACCTTCTTCTCTTCATACGTACACCCATGCAAATCAATGGCCCACAACAAGGCTTCTGACTAGATGGAGTCCCCTCGGCGTCCATAATTTCTACTTTTGGTCGCCACAGCAAAGCATCAACTGCGGAACAATGGTTCTTGGCAGCAACATCTTCGCCACTTTTGGACTTCTCTTGCACCTTCTTTATACGCGGCATGAAATCTTCAAATCCTCCTCCCGGGTTTTCTAACCTGTCAAGACCTGTATAAGAACAAACAAAACGATGTTCCTCCAACTTGCTCCCTAACTGGGGAGGAGGTGTCAAGACAGCAGTAGTATACGATTTAACGGAAGGAGTAGAAGGAATCCCATCATAATCAACAGAAAGAATAACATTATCTCCAATTGGATAGGATTGGTCTTCAACTACCTTCTTATCCTCACCCGAAATGGTCGTAAGTGACAAAACAACGCTGTCCATAGCCAAATAATTCGATCGAGAGAGAACAATACACGATCGAGATGTTTCCTCGCCAAAACTGCTCGATCGAACACTTGCATTATTTCGATCGAGGTCTTCCTTGTACAAACTGTTCGATCGAATGTTGAATTATGTTCGATCGAGCTCTTCCTCATAAAATTCATTCGATCAAACACTGTAGCTAGTTCAATCGAATTTTTGATGTTGAACCATATTGAAGTACTCGAGAAATGCGTCGTTTTCAATAGCAGCTTCAATTTCCGAGTCATACAGATCTTCATCATCAATAGGCAACTCAGGTCCATCATAGGAAATACCGCTTTCGATAAAAATAGCATGTACCGTCCCTGATGCCTAAGATCCAACTCGGCAGCTAATTGAGCTATTTGAGATTCAAATAGCTTGTAATGAGCCTCTCTAGATTTCTCATTTTCTTGTACTTGAAGTGCAAGTGCCTTCACCAAAGACTTCAATTTAGAAATCTCTTCATTCTTTTTAGCAGGAAGAGGGGTTTGATGTTGCGGCGGCCAAATAAATGGAGGCTTTTTATAGCCTCGTTGCTGAAGCGGATGTGGCGGCACATGTGCAACGGAATGTCTAGCTTTTCTATGCTGCCTAAACGTATAGACTTCGTCATTCTCTGCCAAACAAATAACAGCATTGTGCCCCGCAGCACCACATCTCTCATAGTGGACCACCTGCTGTGCCATAGTATGGAACTGAGCGGACTACTCCAATATTGTCTACAGAACGCTTGTCATATTTTGCAATCTGAGCTTCGAACTGTGTTATAATTCTGGAGATGCTAGACATCTTGGTAGAAGAATCAAAGGTACTCAAGCCTTCCCTTTGATGATCTTTCTCCTAGAATCCTGTCTAGGTAGGACCTGTTGGACCTATCAATACTACACTAAAGGAAAAAGGTAAGAACTGCCTCAAAGAATAAATTCCTGGAGGCTAAAGACAAACAAAAATGAAATAGTTGCCTCCCCGGCAACGGCGCCAAAATTTGACACGGCAGTCATAATCTTATCAAAAATAAAACCAATCGGCTCTAACTTATGCAGTAGAGGTAAGTTGGGTATCGTATCCACAGGAAGGCAGTCACTATGTACTTATTATTCTAGTTTCTCTAAGGTCACAAAACGAGGGGTTTGATGATTTTGGTTCTAAACCACGAAGATATAAGGGAAGAGAGCAGATAGGGAATAAGGACGAAACTTTAAGGAAATTCACAAATAGAGAAAAATAGCTAGGACAGTCGGTTCACCATGGTTTTCTAGGAGTCCAATCTAGGGTCTTAGGTCAACATAAACTCGGTCTGCAGGGTAATGAAAAGGTTCTTTCGGTCTGCTATTCGCCCTAAAACATTACTAACTTAGCTTTCACCCTCATTAGAATGCCCTAATGTTTATTACAAGTCTTACCCGTTCCAATCTTTCGATCTAGGTCAAGGCGTAACTAAATTAACTAGCTAAATGCGTCGACTCAAGCATCTAATTACAGTTAATTGCAGTGATTAACAACGCAAAATAAATTCAGCCAAACCTAATCATCTAATCTCAATCTCCCTAATCACCATGACTCCCCTATACCCTAGCACAAGGGATCTAGCTACGCATAACGGTAAGTAAAACAATAACAACTGAAATAATTATGAAAAACCTAGCAAAGAGATGATTAAAGAGAAATAACATAAACTAAATGAAGGCAAACAAGAAAGAGGATTAAATTAAATGGAAAACGAATAAAGAGAGATTATAAAGGTTGGGATCCGGAAAAAGAAGAAGCAAAGCCACGTTTAACAGCAGAAACACTAAGATGGAAGTGAAGTGTAAACCTAATTAACTCTGCCCTATTTGTAGAAAAGATATTTTTATTGACCTAATACGATAACAAGATATTAAAATCTTGCGTCAGCTGGAAAAGTACTCGATCGAGGACATTAAAACTCCTCGATCGAGTAACTCCTAGCAAAAACCTCTCAATCGAGCACAAAAAGTACTCGATCGAGGACCACCAAAAAGGCACCTCTCGATCGAACACAAAAAAGTACTCAATCGAGCACTATAGTACTCGATCGAGTGGTTTCCAGCGCGTAATTCCTGCTTCGCGCACTGAATTTCAAACGGCTGCCATTTCTTCGTTACATGTCGGAAACAAGCGATTTTTGTGGCGTTGGAAAGCTAAGAGAATAAGCTTTCATACTTGGAATCACTTTAATATAAGTTGTAGAACTGGAGATATGGCTCCTCAAAGTAGGCACTAGTAATTTGAAGCTCTTATTTTGCTCGCCTAGCTTCTTTACTTCTACGCGCATCACCAAATAGTAGTTTCCCAGCTCCGACTCAACTCATCTCCTAAATGCATGCATAGGGACATGTTCTAAGCTTGATTCCACTTCTCTTTGGTTCATTCCTGCAAATAGGACTAGAGAAACTAAAGTAGACAATTCGGGGGACATTTGTAGCTTAATACTACGTAATATGCATAGAAATGCGTGCAAATAAGGCTTAGAGAGACTATATAAAATGCACGCATCACATGCTTTTAGTTTCTTCCCATTCTTCTAGACCCTCCTTAGAACTTGAACCATTTCCAAAGAAGAGAGCTTCAATTTCTTCCAAACATTGATAAAAGATGCCAACATCATAGTTTTCCTCTTGGCCTCTCAATTCTCCAAAGATAGCAAGCTCAAATTCATCAACCTCCTATTTCTAAGATTTACCTTTACTCCCAGAAGTGTTAAGGGAACACACTTCTTCTACATGGATTATAGAAAAAAATTGTGGTGGGAGGTCTTCCTCATCATCATCATAGGTATCCCAAATTGGAGAAGCAAGGCTAGTGGGTGAGCTAGATACATGAGGCAATTTAGACTAAGTGTGTGTCTCATAATTGGCCTCCAATTTATATTCACCATTTCTGTCCTCTCCAAATTCATCATGCTCCAATTCATCATCCACTCTTGGTCCATAATCAATCAAGCACTCCTCATCCTCAAAAGTTACATCTTCATATTCACATACATCATGAATGTTGATAAAGTGGGGTACAAGTTGGAATTTGGGATGTTCAATGCTTATGAATTTAGGAGGTGGTGGGGGATTCAGAAGAGTAGCTTCAAAATCCCATCCAAATTCTTCTTCACCCTCACTATGTTCTCCTTCTTCTTCATTGAGCATTTGGGTGACTTCCATTTGGGCAAGTTGATTTGCCAACTCCTCACCATTGATAACAATGTTTTTGAGAACAATATCCCTAGCTTGGTTCTCTTCTAACCTTTATGTGAATAAATATTATTGGACTTTTAGCATTTGAAGAACCACATCTTTTATGTCAAAGTCGTGCTCATTTTCTTCTTATGGGTGGGTGGGAGGGTGGTTATGTTGTAGTTGTTGATTGTAGAATGGCATTTGGAATTGGTTGTAAAGTGGGTTTTGGGAGGGTGGTTGTTGTGGATAATGGATGTGGAGGCTTTGGTGTGGGATGTTTGTGGAATAATTTGGGTTTCCATTGTAGTAGTTGTAGGGTAATTATATGTTTTCTTGCTCAACATGTGGGAAATAATCTGTATACTTCCCTTAATTTAGAAGGATTATAACGATTTAACAAAGATGATCAAATGTCATAAAATAAAATACATAAACAAAAGTAAAAGATTCAGAAATAACCTTTGGTCCTAGCAAATATGGCCTAAGAACAATATCAAAATTGATATTCGTCTATTAGTTGCACCCAAGACGATCTGAGATATGCCCTTTGATTATGCTAGAAATCAATCTAAAATTTTCTGTAAAATTTTATTGTCTTTGTGTTTTGTGATGAGAAAGAGGAGGCAAGGTCAAGAAAAAGCATTAGGTTAGAAATAATTCTCTACCTTTCTTTTTATATAGACCGAAATCTGGAATCAATTAGGAAAGAAATAACCTCCTAATTTTCGGCCAAACAGACCGAAAATAAGGAGTGTATTTTCCTTATTTTGGTCTTTCCAAAAATATATAATATGTGTTGAATTGTCATCTAGTGAGGATCGAACACATGACCTCTTGGCTTGTGTACCCTCACTATTACCACTATGACACATTCAACTTGTTGATATTAAATACAACTGATTATATTTAATTACGAATTAACAGATTAATTCGTCCAAACTAACCTTATATATATTTAATTAAATATAACTTATTATATTTAATTTACGAATTGACAGTTAATTCGTCTCAACTTAATATTATTTAATTTTCATTAAATAATTATCTCATCAACACATTGACTAACTTTTTAGTCATTTTGGGCATCAATGTAATTATATTTCTATAACCACATTTCTCAAATACGTCCTATAGGTGTGACCTTTAGGGACCAGTTGATCACCGCCATCTGTATGATAATAACGTCAAACTTTCTAGCAAGCCAACCGTTATTAGGTAAACGTTAATCAACTGATTAAATATACGAAGTATACCCTTGTGAACCTGTAAGAGATTTACAAATGTTATCACACTAATTTGTGGAGGACACCAGCTCCAACAAACTCCCACTTGTCCTCACAAGTGTATGTGCAATAATCGATTCTCATATCCTTTAAAATCTCTCCCACTCAATGAAAAAAAATTTGCAAATTCGAATTCACAAAGGTCGTATTTTACAAGCGATCAGTATCAAGAGTGGTTTTCCCGACTAAAGAGTAACTTAACTGATAAACGAATCAACATTCGAGCATGGCCATGCATTTCAGTTACAACTCCTCGAGTGGCCCTGAGAAATAACTATACCTGATAAGGGTTGGATATTTTCCTCAACTCGAATCCTGCAGACGTAAGCACAGTATGAAATGACCCAGAAAAATTCTACTTAGCCCCAGTTATGGTACACCGTGAGAAAGAAACCAAAGTCACCCAAAAACTGCCTTAATCTCAAGAGACAGTCGATAGTCAAAAGAATCAACTCTAGGAACACAATGGATGTCCTATCCACGACCTGGCACCGAATGTTATTAAACATTTAGGACTCCATTATGTTATCACAAAAAGTTGTCCTACGAGGTATCGTCATAATCTCGTATCTGTGATCGATTAGTCAACCGTTTAACGTATGGCTCGTTGAACCCACCATCAATCGACTACACAATATAATAGCAGGAGTTATCAGCTCACATTGGCGATTACGGACCAAAACAAATAAAATGTAATTCAGTTCACTTTGTGGCGTTCAATGTTGTCAGTACAATCCACATGAAAAACAAAATATTATATATATAAAACGATGAAGTTATAAATAATATATGAAAAAGATAATGTATCAAATCCATAATCAAGTACTACAACTCTGGAACATGTTTAATTCCCATGGAATTAACATGCCCTACATGCTTATCATAATTCAACGGTTTGGTGAGAGGATCCGCGATGTTATCATCCGTCGCAATCTTGTCAATCACTATCTCTTCTTGCTCCATGTAATCACGGATCAGGTGAGCCTTCCGAAGTACATGTCTAGATTTGTTGCTAGACTTTGGCTCCTTAGCCTGGAAGATGGCACCTCTATTGTCACAATAGATGGTGATCGGGTTATTCGAACTAGGAACTACCGAAAGCCCTTGTAAGAATTGACGCATCCATATCGCTTCCTTTGCTGACTCCGAAGCGGCATAGTACTTGGATTCAGTAGTAGAATCTGCTACAACACTCTGTTTGGAACTCTTCGGTGACCGCAAAGCACCATTAAGAGTGAAGACGAACCCGGACCGAGATTTTGAATCGTCTCGATCCGTTTGAAAGCTAGCATCTGCACAGTTCGGTTGCGCATAGCTTAGTATCGCCTCCATAAGTCAATACCCAATCCTTAGTCCTCCGTAGGTACTTGAGGATATTTTTGACTGCTATCCAGTGTGTTTCACCTGGAGTCTTTTGGTACCGACTCGTCATACTCAATGCATATGCCACGTCTGGACGTGTGCATATCATGGCATATATGATCGATCCTATTGCAGAAGCATAAGGAACACGACTCATGCGCTCAATACCTTCAGGAGTCGTGGGTGACTGAGACTTGCTCAACTGCATCCCAGTCGTCATAGGAAGGTTCCCCTTCTTGGAGTTGGTCATGCTGAACCTCTCAAGAACCTTATCTAGATAAGACTCCTGACTAAGTGATAACGTCCGTCGTGATCTATCTCGGTAGATACGGATTCCCAAAATACGCTGTGCCTCACCCAGATCTTTCATCTGGAAATGGTTCTTCAACCATTCTTTAACCGAAGAAAGGAGAGGAATGTCATTCCCAATCAAGAGTATGTCATCGACATACAATATCAAGAATACAATCTTGCTCCCACTCGACTTGATATATAAGCATGGTTCTTCGACCGATCGAGTGAAACCATACTCTTTTATCACTTGGTCGAAACGATGATTTCAACTCCGAGAAGCTTGCTTAAGTCCATAAATGGAACGCTTAAGCTTGCATACTTTCTTAGGATGTTTAGGATCTATGAAACCTTCGGGTTGCACCATGTACAACTCTTCCTCCAAATAACCGTTTAAGAAGGCTGTTTTCACATCCATTTTCCAAATCTCATAATCATGAAATGCGGCAATCGCTAAGATTATCCGAATGGAACGTAGCATGACTATAGGTGCAAAAATCTCATCATAATGCAATCCTTGCACTTGAGTGAAACATTTTGCCACAAGTCATGCCTTATAGATATCTGGTTGCGCGTCTACAGAACGCTTTATTTTGTAAAGCTATTTGCACTGTAGAGGTTTTACCTTATTAGGTAAATCAACTAGATCCCATACGTTATTCTCATACATAGAGTCCATCTCGGATTGCATGGCTTCGAGCCATAGCTTTGAGTCGGAACAGGCCATAGCACCTTTATAGGTTGCAGGTTCATTACTTTCTAGAAGTAAAACATCATTCTCCTCGACCATACCAATGTATCTGTCCGGAGGATAAGAGTCTCTACCCGACCTCCTAGGTTCCTCAGGAATATTAACCGTATCATCAGTTGGAGGTACAGCTTCCTCCATCTGTTCCTCGGTTGTTGGTTCTGGAATCTCCGACAGCTCGAAGGTTCTATTACTCGACTTGTTCTCGAGAAATTCTTTCTCTAAGAACGCCGCACTAGCCGCAACAAATACTCGATGTTCGGTAGGCGAATAGATGTAATGACCAAATGTTCCTTTTGGATAACCTATAAAGTATGTCTTGACCGATCGCGGGCCGAGCTTACCCTCTTGTCTCCACTTGACATAAGCCTCGCAGCCCCAAACCCGAATAAAGGACAAGTTAGGTACCGTTCCCTTCCACATTTCATATGGAGTCTTATCGACAGCTTTAGACGGACTTCGGTTAAGTATAAGAGTAGCTGACAAAAGATCATAACCCCATAATGAATCAGGCACTACGGTGTGACTCATCATGGATCGAACCATATCAAGTAAGGTTCGATTTCTCCGTTCGGACACACCATTTAATTGAGGTGTTCCAGGTGGAGTTAACTATAGAGCGATTCCACAGTCTTTCAGGTGTTGATCAAACTCATTTGAAAGATATTCGCCACCCCGATCTGAACGGAGTGCTTTAATCTTTCTACCCAGTTGGTTCTGTACCCTATTCTGGTATTCCTTGAATTTCTCAAAGGACTCACTTTTATGCTTCATTAAGTAGACATATCCGTATTTACTCAAATCGTCCGTGAAAGTGATAAAATATCTATAGCCATCTCTAGCGGTAATTGACATAGGTCCACATACGTCCGTATGTATGAGTCCTAATAGGTCACTAGCGCGCATTCCAACACCTTTGAAGGAAATTCGAGTCATCTTGCCAATGAGACATGATTCACACGTGCCATATGCAGAAAATCCGAATGAGGGAATAGTCCCATTATCGACGAGTTTCTTTACGCGTTTCTCATTTATGTGTCCCATTCGACAATGCCATAGATATGTTTGATCTTTGTCACCAACCTTTAATTTCTTATTATTTATGTGTAATACTTCCGTGGTTTGATCTAAGATATAAATTCCATTCATGGAAACTGCTTTGCCATAAATCATTTCATTAAAAGAGAAAATACAACTATTATCCTTTATTGAAAATGTAAAACCGTCTTTAGCAAGTACAGAAACAGAAATAATGTTCTTAGATAAACTGGGTACATAATGTAAGTTATTTAATGATAACTCAAAACCACTAGGGAGTTGGATTACATATGTTCCCTTCGAGGCAAAGACCTACTCGTGCTCCATTCCCGACTCGCAGTCCACATCACCTTTTTTGAGAGGTATGATGTTCTTTAGGCCCTGCAAATGATTACACGAGATGAGAACCATAACCAAGTATCTAGTACCCAAGTTCGAAACTTGCATGGTTAATCTCAATCATATGAATATAAGATGACATACCAACAGGAACGACGCGGCCTGCCTTGATGTCCTCACGGTAGACGGGACAGTTCCTCCTCCAATGTCCAGTCTTGTGACAATGGTGGCACTTTATGTCACTGCCCTTGCTCTTTGTCTTGCCCTGTGAGCCACTAGTCTCACCAGGCGCACTCTTACCGTTTCCTAGCTTCTTAAACTTTAGCTTACCTACAGCTAGGTCGCCATGAGCCTTGCCCTTACCTTTACTCTTGTTGTGAATCGTGAGAACATCCTGCTTCATGCTCCCACTCAATTTCATATCCTTCTCGGTCTGTACGAGAAGGGAGTGTAGCTCATGAGGACTCTTTTTCAAGTCGTTCATGTAGTAGTTCGCCCTGAAAAGGGCAAAACCATCGTGAAGAGAATGAAGCATTCGGTCAATGACAATGCTCTCACTGATTCTACAATTCAGTGACTCCAGTTTCTCGACATTCTCAATCATGTGAAGAATGTGTGGGCTAACCGTTTGGCCCTTCTGGAGTTTCGCATCAAAGAAGCGACAGGTATGCTCATATGTGATGATTCTCGGTGCCTTTGAGAACTCAGTAGTGAGCGTGGTGAAAATCTTGTTTGCACCTTGGGCAATGAAGCGTCTCTGCAAATTGGTTTCTATTGCAAAGATGAGTACGTTCTTTATCGCACCCGCTTCCATAACAAAATCACTATAACCGAGTGACTCGTTGGCTCCTGCATTTGGGCCTGGGTTGACCGGTATTGGCTCAGTTAAATACCTGAGCTTACCGTCGCAATGGCAAAGCATTCCGTAGTGCCGCCTCCCGGTCGCAAAGTTGGACCCATCATTCTTGATCGCGTGGACCGATTCATTTGGTCCATGAATACTTTTAGCCAGGATGAACGATCTAGTGTGGCACTAGGCATTGGGATTGCGTTATTTCCAGCCATTTGTTGTAACAGTATTATTGATAATAAGCGTGTTCTACACTGCGAAAGAAGAATAAAATAATAAGCATGCATCGTTTTTATTTTAAGTCTAATGAACTAATGTCATAACGCGAAGACTCAAAAACATTTATACAATTGACCTCCCTCAAGAATTATATAAATGACCCCAAGAATCAATTCTCTGTAAATTGATAAGCTAACCTGTTAGCTAATTCTACCGTTAGAATTCCTGGTCGATAAATTTCTGTAAATTCTATCTTTAGCATAATCACGAGAAACTCTTCGGACTATGATGTTGAGGTAAACTAAGTCAACACAACTACTTACCCAACGTAGAAGGGGTCATATTAGGCTTACCGACGAAGAAGGGACTCATAGATGTTTGCCTTATAAAGACTAATCTCAATTTCCGTTTTTAGAGGAAGATCCCATCAACTATTTTTAATTCATTTTAAGTGAACTATAATCTAGCATGCGAGAATGATTTAAACTAAAGTGATGGCTTATAGATCGTGACATTCGCATGTCCATGAAAACTAACATACAACTATATGAGTCAATTTTCATGCATTTTAGTAGTAGGTGGTTTGGTTTTAGGCGGAATATGATGCAATTACTAGCATGTGAATGAAAAGCAATAAAATGAAAAACGTAAAAAAAAACAGTAAAAGTCTTAGTGTGGCCTATCCTATCAAAATGAACAATAAATACAAGTTTGGAATCCATCCTTGGACCCGAGAAGCTTGCCTTGATGTTCCATCTTGATCCATGTAGCGGGAGTGAGCTTAAATCTTCATCTTTTAGTCTTCTTTGAAATTACAATAAATAAAATTACATAATTGACCTATTACATTCTAATTTCAAAAACCCAAAAACTAAAATAAATGAGATTCGAGATCTCATAATTACATAAAAATCATATTTCCTTCATTACGAAAACATGATTGACTAAGGCCACACTAAGTATTACATAATACAACTGATTGCAAAAATTAAATACGTAAATAAAATAAAATTCATTCGATTCATTCAACAAAAATAAAAGCATCAACTAAAATAAATTAAACATACATAATACAATACATTAATTATGTTGATTAATTTATCCAAACCACCTATTTAAATTAAACGGTTATTTCCCATGGTACCCTCAAACTTTGGCGGATTACACATGGTACCCCTCATTTTAAGTTTCTACACATGATGCCCCTGTGTTTACCTTTTTCTTTCCCAGAATACCTTTTGTTAAAGTTCCGTCATAACACCGTTAAATCTATGACTTATGATGCCTTTTTTTCTTATTTTTTGTTATAATTACACTAATCCTTATTATCTAATAAGGAATAAACACACATCAAGCCTAATCTCACTCATCCCTCACTACTTGACTCCGACGACCACCACGCGCGCCACCAAACACCCCAGACTAACCACGCACAAGTCCGCCCCAACCCACCCCCTACCACGCAAAATCCTTATCACAACCAGATACCATTTGAGCCCTTCCGTCACCACTTCCAACCATCGATAAACACCATATCAACGTCACTGTTCTTCCTTTCCCACCACTACTGGACTCAAATTAGGCCTACAAAGACAATTCCCGACTCAAAATCATCCGTC
This sequence comes from Silene latifolia, assembly GCF_048544455.1. Classification (NCBI taxonomy): domain Eukaryota; kingdom Viridiplantae; phylum Streptophyta; class Magnoliopsida; order Caryophyllales; family Caryophyllaceae; genus Silene; species Silene latifolia. The sequence goes on from NW_027413123.1 coordinate 1,875,618, forward strand.
TGGACCATTATCACGATTAGTTATTCAAAATTCTACTCCATTTTTTTGTAGATCTAAAATTACAATCACAATTTTTACGAGCTTAAAATAACTAACTCGATGGGGAAGGGATATGCGGTCTTGGGTGGGCTTATGGACGACGACAATACGCTAGAGTGACTCGCAAGCGAAGGGAAGCAGTGGTCGGATTTATGTCGAGGTGGCCGAATCTAATGGTGTTTTTTGGGGGGAGGTGGAGGGATGATTATGATGGTGGGGGAAAAGTAAGATGATGGGGTGGCTGATATGGTGTTGGGCGGAATACAGGACGCGCGCACGACCTCTGATGGAGCTCCAATGTCGGCGACGGCGACGAATGGTTGTCGTCAAAGTCTGGGTTTTATCATTGACTTGAAGTGCTGGGTTGTGCCACTAGTTGAATGGTATCATTGAAATTGAGGAAATTGTGTTGTAATGGGTTAATGTTGTATTTGCATTTGTGCTAGATAAGTTTTCGAAGTTTGATTATGTTGAACTTGAGGAGATAATTGTCTCAAAGGTTTCATCTTTTTTAGATGGAAGTGTGTTTTGGTTGATATACTATGGTGTTTTGTTGTGGATCTGCTGGTAGTAATGGTGTGGTGGTAGGTAGTTGGGGATGAGTGAGATTAGGGTAATTTGTTTAATTGTTAGATGACATAAGGATTAGTCTATTAGATAAAAACAAAAACTAAAAATGGCGTCATAAATCATAGGTTTAACGGATGATAACGGAAGTTTGCCAAAAGGATATTCTGGGAAAGAAAAAGATAAACACAGGGGTACCGTGTGTAGAAACATAAAATGAAGGGTACCATGTGTAATCTGCCAAAGTTCGAGGGTACCATGGGAAATTTCCGTAAATTAAATTAAGTGACAATTCCGCAATTTAATCGCATTAATTCATACTTAATCCATATTAAACTTGTAATATGAATTCTATCCGTCAAAATTTTAAACTGCTTTAACATAACTCGGTATCATTAAATTGTGAATCGATTCACAATAACTAATTGGCCAAAATAAAAATAAAAATAACAAAATCCAATTTTTTTTAAATTGGTCACGGCAAAAAAAAACAGAAATTTTTTTTGTTTTTTTTGTTTTTTTATTTTTCAGCTGCACGGTTGAATATTTAAAAAAAAACCCTTTTCCAATTTTAATTTGGTAAATAGGAAAAACAAGGAAAAACTTTCCATAATTTTTTTTCCCTTTCTTTTTCGGCAAATAGGCAAATAAAAAAATTTCTATTTTTTTTCTCTTTTTCTCGGTTTACCAAAGACAAAATTAAAATAAAAAAATATTTTTTTTTTCGGTAAACCCTAAAAAAAACGGCCTCACCTTTTTTTTCTTTTCTTTTTGCGGCAAGATGCCCTAAAACAAGATTTGATGACTAAATTGTTTACCTTTGCTATTAGAACATGATTAGAATATGAAATAATAAACATGATCAATTTATATGCCAAAAACTATATAGCAAAAACAATCTTGTTATCATAAACATGACGATTCCATTTAATTTTAACTTAATCTGCATTAAATCAAAAACTACCAATTCTTCATATGATAATTTTAACTTATTATAAACTATAATATGAAAAATAGAATGGAAAAATATCATCAAAAAGAAAGAAAAAAACGGCACAAAAAAACGGCACAAAAAAAATTTTCGAACCACAAAAAATTCGAAACCCTAATTTTTTTTTTCTTTTTCGAAAATCCAATTGTTCACATACAAATTTTATGAAAATCATCAAAATTAAAATTGTAGCCTAAAGCTCTAATACCACTTGTGGGAAATAATCTGTATACTTCCCTTAATTTAGAAGGATTATAACGATTTAACAAAGATGATCAAATGTCATAAAATAAAATACATAAACAAAAGTAAAAGATTCAGAAATAACCTTTGGTCCTAGCAAATATGGCCTAAGAACAATATCAAAATTGATATTCGCCTATTAGTTGCACCCAAGACGATCTGAGATATGCCCTTTGATTATGCTAGAAATCAATCTAAAATTTTCTGTAAAATTTTATTGTCTTTGTGTTTTGTGATGAGAAAGAGGAGGCAAGGTCAAGAAAAAGCATTAGGTTAGAAATAATTCTCTACCTTTCTTTTTATATAAACTGAAATCTGGAATCAATTAGGAAAGAAATAACCTCCTAATTTTCGGCCAAACAGACCGAAAATAAGGAGTGTATTTTCCTTATTTTGGTCTTTCCAAAAATATATAATATGTGTTGAATTATCATCTAGTGAGGATCGAACCCATGACCTCTTGTCTTGTGTACCCTCACTATTACCACTATGACACATTCAACTTGTTGATATTAAATACAACTGATTATATTTAATTACGAATTAACAGATTAATTTGTCCAAACTAACCTTATATATATTTAATTAAATATAACTTATTATATTTAATTTACGAATTGACAGTTAATTCGTCTCAACTTAATATTATTTAATTTTCATTAAATAATTATCTCATCAACACATTGACTAACTTTTTAGTCATTTTGGGCATCAATGTAATTATATTTCTATAACCACATTTTTCAAATACGTCCTATAGGTGTGACCTTTAAGGACCAGTTGATCACCGCCATCTGTATGATAATAAAGTCAAACTTTCTAGCAAGCCAACCGTTATTAGGTAAACGTTAATCAACTGATTAAATATACGAAGTATACCCTTGTGAACCTATAAGAGATTTACAAATGTTATCACACTAATTTGTGGAGGACACCAGCTCCAACACAACAAACCCTCTCCATTCATACATGTCATACCCTTATGCTCCACTTTCTCCATACCCTTCTTGTTGGAAGAATTGTGCCATCATCATTGCTAAAACAAGGAAAAACTACAAACACTGAAACTACAAGGAAATGGTAAGAACGACCTTGAGGAACAAGTTCCTCAAGGTTAAGGCACAATTAAAATAGACAAACAAACAAGAACTTAATCGAAAACACCGTCCCCGACAACGA